>NC_143012.1:168344092-168644092 GCF_055824585.1 Amblyomma mixtum
GACGGACGGACGGACGGACGGACGGACGGACGGACGGACGGACGGACGGACGGATGGATGGATGGATGGATGGATGGATGGATGGATGGATGGATGGATCGAAAAACTTTATTTTCGTCAGAGAGCATGTGTGGACGATTCCGTGTTAGATGGCCATCAACCCATGGCTGACGGCGACCTGGGTGGCCCACTCCACGGCCTTGGTCTGGATGACCGGGTCTGAGCTGGCCATCATGGCCTCCCACTGCTCGAGGGAAGGATCACGCATAATGTCCGCCGGTGGCGGTGCTATGCAGCAGCGCCATAAAATGTGGTCATAGGTTGCCAATTCCTGACACCATTTGCACTCCGGCTGAATGTCCGGGTAAATTTTGCTCAACACGTATGGGTTGAAGAAACATCTAGTCTGCAATCGTCGCCAGACGCATTCCTGCGCCGTCACCAATTGCTTGTCCGGGGGTGGGTAAATCCTCCGCTCAAGTCTGAAATGGTTAGTAATGTGATGAAAGGATACCAGCCCATCTCTCGTGGACCTTATAAGTGCACCGGTTGGTGTTGTTGCCACGCGAGATACTTGAAGCTCCCATTGGCTCACCGACCCTTGCTCATGCACATTAGAAGCGGTTTTGTACATCTCCCTTTTCGTTCGAAAGGTAGGCATTCACAAATAATGCCTAGTAAAGGTGTTGCTGGTCATAAGCACAATCGGCTCTTTTCTAAGGCAAAGTTCTGGCAAATTTTTCTACTTCAGTATTTGCCTGAAAAAAGAACACGGCAACGGTAAACATAGATATACCCGAGACGCACCTTAAAAAGCAGGTGCTCTCTAGAAAAACAAACGTTCATATTGAAGTAATTCTTTGGCCCTCTGAGATTTAAGAGCTAAATAATCAGATGAAGTGATGAACCCTAAAAGCAAGCTGTGGGTTGCAAAAGTGTATACCTGAAAATACCGCACTGAATGGTCACACGGATCCCGCTTTTTATTTTATGCGGTGATGAGTTATACGCATTAAGACTTTTTGTGTACTTGGTGCGACTTAGCAAGTGGTGAAACAGCTGCAATAACTAACGGAAAAGTTGGCGTGCTCTAGTCGTTTCTTCATGAGGAAAATTTTAATGTAGCGCTTGGTCAATCGTCACTGCGCTTCTTTGTCGTCCTAATTGGTTTTCGCTGCGTGACATTTTGCCAGCATAATTATCCTCCTCTTTCTGTTTTACCTTCCTCTTGCGCGCTTTACTGCTTTGCATTTTCTGCGTCGTATGAATAAAAATGGCTGTGAGTGCCTTTCATCTTTTCTTTCAATTTGCCCCTGTCATTCGCACTGGCAGTTTACGATGTCTCGCCAGCTCCCCATTTTGCTCTTGCCTTAAACTTCATTCTTAATAAATCTCTGACAACCATGGTTTTGATTGCAATGAAGAGTCTCTCGAAACATAATGTGCAGAGTTTTCCCGAAAAGCAATAAAAAGCTGAACACCGACCGTAAATCAAATAACCGTGTAAATCTAGTAACTGCAAATTCCGGAAGAAAATACAAGTTACAGTTTGATTCACATATTTAGTAATATCAGAAAACTGAACAACTTACTTATTTCCGTTAAGGCTGCTAGATGCATAATAACGCTTTGCTAAATCAGCAGGTCTAGTTATGAAACAATTGACTCTAGATGCTAACTCTATGGAAGGAGAGGCACGTTATTACGATGAAACGGTCATATTGAAGGCTTATCGCGTTGTTAAAGACGTTGAGAGATAAACCGGAAATAGGAAAAAAAATATTGACACAGGCATTGTGCACACGGCAGCGCACATTTTATGAGTTAATCGTATCGAATAAACATCCATAGTTGTGGTAAGGGTTCTGGATGAAGTTAAGTGGTGCATTTAAAATCTAACCAGACAGTGTGAAATAAAACATGGCACCACCTTTCACAGAACCGAATAAAACGGCAAAGAAGTCAGTATTCAACAGATGGGTATTGCGCACTATCAGCTCATTCGATGTCGTAACTTCAGAACACCTAGTGATAATAGCTGGCTCTGCAGAACTTGCGCATTTTGAAAGGCTTTTCCACATTTTCGTTCCGTGTCTTCCGTGTCTTAGTTTCCGTGTCTTAGTTAAGGTTCTGTGTCTTAGTTTAGAGAAAAGGCTCTTATATTGTCAGCGTAAGCTCTCAGCAGCGTACATCGTAAACATACGGTCACGTGACGTTCACGAATTGACGGTAACTTCACGCGTCACTTGTCATCTCGCGAGCAGCGCCAGGCACGTGACCATTTGCCTGTTGCAATACCTAGGCGGCCACAATGTGTTTACGTCTAAAAAATACTGTAGGTCTTAGGCAACAGCAAAAGAAAACATGCTTTCAAGCGAGGATGATGAGGTGGAAGAGGAAAGGCAGGGAGGTTACCCGGAAAAATAATCGGTTTGCTACCCTACACAGGGGAAAAATGGTGAGGGGATAAACAAATGAAAGAGAAAGGGGAGTAACAGAAAATTGAAGCCACTCTAAAAAGTCAGTGTTCGGTCAAGTCACAGCCTATCGTGCAGGCCAGAAGTTCGCAAGAAGCGGAGCAGTGCCTTGATTTGCATGCAAGTCTCTGGGCACAGACATTTTGTATCAGACAAAGAGATATTTTCACCTGCAGTACATTTTTTGACGCCACTACAAATCATGTTCTTGCATCCCTGTAGTATTGACAATAAAAAAACATTTACTCGTCAACAAATTCTTCAGAAGGAAACACGACGTTTCGGGGCCCGTACGGGTTTATTGATCACATAGGGCGCTGCATGGAACGACAGTGGCTTACATACGCTTAAAATTGCGTATTGAGCGCTTGCACGTTTCTGGCAGATTACCACGTGTTCTTTTATGAGCATGCTTTGTACAATGCGAAGAGATCGGAAGAGGGCGGAGTGGGTGAGGGAACAAACGCGGGTTAATGACGTCTTAATTGAAATCAAGATGAAGAAATGGGCTTGGGCAGGGCATGTAATGCGAAGGCAAGATAACCGCTGGTCCTTAAGGGTAACGGAGTGGATTCCAAGAGAAAGCAAACGTAGCAGGGGACGGCAGAAAGTTAGGTGGGCGGATGAGATTAAGAAGTTTGCGGGGATACAGTGGCGGCAAGTGACAAAAGACAGGGTTAAATGGAGAGACATGGGAGAAGCCTTTGCCCTGCAGTGGGTGTCGTCAGGCTGATGATGATGTACAATGCATATAGAGTGATTCTAAATGGAGACGCGATGATAAATCGTTCTCTGTAGCAATGATAGATGCTTCGCCCCAATCAGTGGGGTATCCTGTTGATGCGTTGTGCTCCGCAAAAGCGTCAGACGCAGAAGGGCCGTTCAAGACGTGATTCGACCCTTGAACCTTGGTGTGAAGTTTCCAGTTTCGCCATTGTAGGCAGCGTCACAGGCCTCACACGCTATCTTGTACACCACGCCAGGGTATCGTGAGCGATCTAGACAGTCCTTAATTGGGACCAGCTGCTGTTTTAACTTCCTGGTAGGCTTATGAAAAATGTGCGCCCCATAGCCTTTAAAAATCCATGGAAGTGCCTCGTTCACTCCATCAGCGTAGATAATACTTGCACGCTTGGTTTCTGCGTTTTTCTGTTTTTGGCCAAGTTTGGATGCTTGGGCGGAGTGTTCTTGGCTTTTGAGAGTGTTCTTGCCCTTTCCAGACTTGACCAAGAACAGAAAAACGCAGAAGCCAAGCGTGCAAGTGTTATCTACTCTGCTGGAGTGAGCAAGGCACTTCCATGCATTTTTAAAGTCTTTTGGGCCCACATTTCTCATAAGCCTATTAGGAAGGTAAAATAGCAGCTAGTCCGAGTTAAAGACCGTCTAGATCGCTGAAGATATCCTGGCGTGGTGTACAAGATACCATGTCAAGGCTTTGACGCTCCCTACAATGGCGAAACTGCGAACTTCAGAGTAAGGCTCAAGGTGCACAACAATCACGTCATGAAAGGCCGCTCTGCATCTAATTATTTGGCGGAAGATAACGCATTAACAGAACAGAGATTCATTGGAACGTAGCATCCATCATTGCCACAGAGAACAACTTGTAATCGGGCCTCCTTTTGGAATCGTTCTATATACATAGCACACCGTATGCTCTTAACAGAACACATGGCAATCCGCCAAGAATCTACAGTCGCTCACTACGAAATTTTAACCGCATATAAGTCGCTGTCGTTCCATGCGGAGCCCGAAACGTAGTGTTTCCTTCTGTAGAATTTGTTGGCGAGTATACCTTTGTTATTTCCACTATGTTCTCTCCTAGCTAGACGGTATTCCGTCAAACTCTGGACTATAGTTCCTGTAGTATATTGCATTTTCCTTCCTTCTCCGCCTACGTTAACGCTAACATAAAGCGAAATCCATAAAAACCTTAAGTCTGCCATGTACGCGATGACAGGCGCTTGGCAGAAATCATTGGCTTATATAACGTGGTTTTGCGGTTACATCTGGCGCAGCAATATTTCTTGTGACATGAAATATTTCATGCGTGCCGTGTATTTTGTAACACCGCCTAATAGAACGGGAGCACAGTACCTTTAGCAAACTATAAAAATCGTATTCCTCGCCGAGATACTCGCAACGTAAGGTCAAGCGCTTTTCGCTTTCCAAACAACTGTTCGGAGAGTTTTAAGAATATGTTCACGCCATCAAGTTTTCTCCTTCATTATTTCATACTCTGAATTTGTCACTTGGTTACTTTCCGTATAAATTTTACAGCAAAAGCTGTGACATAAAGGATTCCGCACTGTATTCCGTGGCAGGCACTATAAACTCCCACGTAGACCGCAGGAGGCCAAGTGTCATCATGTGACCGGCCTCATATACGTACATACATACATACATACATACATACATACATACATACATACATACATACATACATACATACATACATACATACATACATACATCCCGGCCGCGGCGGCTGAATTTCTTTGGAGGAGAAATTCGAGGCCCGTGTACTGTGCGATGTCAGTGCACGTTAAAGAACCCCAGGTGGTCGAAATTTCCGGAGCCCTCCACTACGGCGTCTCTCATAGCCTTAGTCGCTTTGGGACGTTAAACCCCATAAACCAAACCAAACCATACATACATACACATATTCTTTATTTCTCTAAAAGAGAAAAAGGCCCCTGGGCAAAAAGCTACTTCAGAGTAGCTTGACTAGGCCCGGGGCCCATTACAAGGCAGCAGGGCATATAGAATTCGGACATAATAAAGCACAGCATCAATTTGACTAAGCACTGCAATTTCGAACGCAAAAAAGGACGAAACTTATAAGGGGTTGTTTTTTTTTACCAGTTAAATCAAATTGAACATGACACAATATAACAGGCAAGAAGAACAATAAATGAAATCAAAATCAGACATCTAGAACAGAACGCTACTAAATATTTCTAAGCGACAGACATAAGTACAAAATATGATGTTCACTATGAGATAATAGAAATAGGGAAGTAGAACTTTCTGTTTGTGGAGAGACACTGTGAGGATGTACAAGCATGTACACAAAACAATAGTTAAGAGAAAAAACTGTCATCATCCATACGACTTAGAAAATTTTTGATAAAAACATTTATTTTACAGCCGGCATTCCCACACCACCATTCATTTGAATTAAGTGTGTTAGGAACTAGGAAGCGCATCGTTTGCCTCCCATAGTTTGTGCGAGTCTGAGGTACCGACCATTGGTTTATTTGACGTGTATATCTGGGTGGGTATATTTTTTGTAAGGATGCAAGTTTGAGGAGGAATTTACTGCGGTGGGAGGTCGTGGATTTCATAAGAAGCAGGACGTTGTACTCTAACATTTTGTTTCCTGGTAGAATATTGTATAGGATAAATAACGGTGGCGTATGTGTCATGTAATCAGCGGAGGAAATAATACGGATGGCCTTTTTCTGCAAGATGAGAATGTGGTTAATATGTGTACGGGCTGCGGTCCCCCAAACTAAGTGACAGTAGTTAATTTGAGAGTTAAATAATGCATGGTATATCAGTTTCTTAATTGCTAAGGGTAGAATATCGCGACACCGACAGATGACACCTACAGTTTTTGCTAAGTTATTTGTAAGATATTGAATATGGTCAGACCACTTAAGATGTTCGTCAAAGATGACTCTTAGATTTTTGTGTTTGGTGACGACTTCAATGCTATTTGTGACCAGAGTAAGTGACGTAAGTGCAGATACTGTGCGGTTTACTGGATGGAAGATTATTGGTTTAGATTTTGTGTTGTTGATTTTTAAGGAGTTCATACTGGACCAGTGCAGAACTTTTTCTAGAACAGCATTTCCTTTCTCAAGTAATTCATCTGCAGATAATCCCGAAAGGAACAAACTAGTATCGTCAGCATAAATTACAAATTTTGCCATATCTGTAATCTGTGCCAGGTCATTAATATATAAAATGAAGAAAAAAGGACCCAGTATACTTCCCTGAGGTACACCACAGTTAATATGTTCAAAAGAAGAACAGAAGTCGTTAATGATAATGTTGAGGATTTTGCGGGGTCGCAGCGGAGCACCAGACAGAGACGACCAGCGTGGCAGGCTTCTAGTTCCGGACTCCCCGTGCCGGGCGTGCGCGCCCAGCACGCGCTGTTCATCTTTATTTTCCTCTAGCGCGGGAACGCCGATCTCAGCGCCAGCGCCGCCGGGCGCTACAGGGCCCCCCGCCTAGACGGAACGTCGGAATGTGCGCTCGGTAAAAGAAAAGAGAATAGAAGTGTCCAGTAAGTTCATGTCAGGAGCCGGGAAGAGCTGTCGGGTGGAGTGCGCGGGCTCAGGTGGACGAGCCTGGCTGCTGCGCAATGGGCGAATGATGCAGGGTGTCCAGCTGACAATGGACATCGGGGCAGGAGAGGCCATGAGTGGGCCGGCACCGACTGTAGTGCTGCCCGCTGGCACAAGTGTCATCAGTGGCGGAACGTTGCAGCAGATGCCGATGAGAATCTGACGCGCCGAGTACACGATCACAAGCACAGGAGCGGGCGAAACAGCTCCATGGACTGAATGCAGCTGTGCTGCGACAGCAGCAGCTGTAACAGTATTTGGCACAGATGTGACTGTTGACACAACGGTGAGAGCCGTGACGATGGTGGAGGAAGTTGCGGGGCTCATTGTCAGGTGCTTGGGTGAAGCGGGATCGACAGTCTGGAGCGGTTGGCCAGGCATGATGCGCGTGTGAGCATGGTCGGCTGTAGGTGGCTGCAAAAAGGTTGTTGCAGTGACAGGCCGTGCAGCTGAGACTGCGACATCAGATGGCTGGCTGGCAGCAAAAGACACAGGTGGTGGTTCGACAGTGGCTGCACTACTCGGTGTGGGTAGCTCGACCATGCGGTGCCGAAGGTGGCTCAAGTCAGGAACCAAAGCAGACGCTTGCTGCGGCGGTGTCGAGCTGCCAGGGTCAGAATTCGAGAAGCGGTTGACCGTACTGAGGGCTTTGGGTGGGGCCTCGTGGGCAGGCGGTGTGGTCGCCAGGTTAGTGGGGCTGGTATGTGGCATATGCTGCGGTGGCGGCGTCAAGCTCACAGCAGAGGCCTGCAGAGCTGTTGGCGGTAGTGACGCGGTAGATGGAGATGCCGGAAGCCTCGGCACGGCTGCTGCCGCAGAGTCGTCTTTGGCTGCAGGAGGCTCTGGCGACAACGCCACTGAAGCGCAAAGAGGCAGGGCCAGAGACGCGGGTACGATAGTAGTGGGAGAAGGACGCGAGGCGAAGCTCGTGCGGATCCCACCTGGTGTGGCGTCGAGAGAGACAGCCGGGCTGGAGACGCTGGACGGGAGTGGCGGCGATACGGCGAGGGGCTGCTGAGGCGGGCCGGATTCTGATGAAGGCTGCGTGGGCGCGAGCGAGGCCGGTGCAGGGCCAGAGGCTGGCGGCGGCGAAAACGGGTCCGCTGGGTCGTAGAGCGGCGGCGGAACGTAGTAGGCGCCGAAGTACGCCAAGACGGCCGCACGCAGCTCATCGTATGGCCGGCCGCCGAAAGCAGAGTAGGTGAGCCGACGCAGGAGGTCGGGTGGGAGGATGTCACAAAGGACTTCGTGTTTGAACGGCTGGATGGTGATGCCGTTCAGGTACATCGCAGCCTCCAGTTGGGCGAACCACCCGCCGACGCCTGCAGGCCGGAACGCCGGGAGCGGCGGGTCGAAACTTGGGTGCTGCCAGTACGCCATGCTGGAACGCCGCTGCGATAGAAGGCACGGTTCGCCAGGTCACCACTGTTGAGGATTTTGCGGGGTCGCAGCGGAGCACCAGACAGAGACGACCAGCGTGGCAGGCTTCTAGTTCGGGACTCCCCGTGCCGGGCGTGCGCGCCCAGCACGCGCTGTTCATCTTTATTTTCCTCTGGCGCGGGAACGCCGATCTCAGCGCCAGCGCCGCCGGGCGCTACAATAATACACTGTTGACGTTTATCAAGATAAGATGCCATCAGCTGTAATGCACTTCCCCTGACTCCATACTTTTCCAATTTGTCTTGTAGGATATGATGATTAATGCAGTCAAAGGCTTTGCTGAAATCAATAAATATGCCTAAGGTTAATAGTTTTTCTTCTATATTTTGTAGAATGAGTTCTTTTTGAGTCAGCAGAGCAGATTCAGTTGATAGGCCTGGTGGAAAACCAAACTGGGAATCATCTATAAGGGAGTGTTGATTAGAGAAACGTTCTAAACGCCTCAGTAAGATCTTTTCCAGTGGCTTTGAAAACACGGGTAGAATCGACACCGGGCGGTAGTTGCTCATGTCATGCTTCGAGCCACCTTTATGAAGAATAATAACATTCGCCTGCTTCATTTTATTTGGAAAAACACTGGTCGAAATGGATAGGTTAAAAATATGCGATAGACATGGTGCAAGAAGGTCGGCAATAAATTTAATTGGTTTAATAGTGAAACCCTCAGCGTCCAAGCTAGAGCTGTTTTTTAGTGCCATAAGCGTAGAGAAAACTTCAGATGGGTCAGTAGGCTGAAGAAACAATGAATTTCTCACTTGCTTTGCAATGCAGCAAGCCGCATCTTTATTGTAAGTAGTGTTTGGCAGGTTGATGAAGTATTGATTGAAGCGGTTTGCTAAGGCGGTACCCGTTACTGGCGATCCATCAATGACAAGTTCACCGATGTTCTCATTTATATTTGAGCTATTGATTACCTCATTCACAGCCCGCCACATTAGTTTCGGATTGTCGCGCCTATTTTCCTGGAACAATTGTTGATAATAGCCTTTTCGTGCCCTTCGTAGTTCCGTATTCAGTGAGTTCCGAAACTTTTTAAAAACAACTAAATCTTCTTTGTTCCTGCCCACCGCAAATTTTTGATAAAGTTTATCTTTTGTTTTAATCTTCTGGTAAAGTTCAGGGGTAATCCAAGGTTTCCTTAATTTTTTGTGTTTCCGCTTTGTTATCCACGGAAAATGGGAACAGTAGATACCCTTAAACTTTTCAATGGATGAATGGTATGCTTCGTTCACGCAGGTGTGATTATAAATATCTGACCAATCCATGTTCTGTATGGCTTGTCGAAACGAGATTAGGTTTTCATTATTGAATGACTCGAACTTTATCAAAGGATATGAATTACTCACACAACGGCGCATCTTTACGGATACAAAAATCGGACAGTGGTCACTAATATCACATGACAAAGTGCCAGCAGAATGAACGCTGATACCAACATTAACTATGAAAAGGTCAATGATGCTTAAGCTAGATGGCGTAATTCTTGTTGGAGAAGAGATCACATTAGTAAATCCATTCGATTCAATTATGCTTGAACATGCTAATGATACTGGGCTCTTCTCATTCATATTAATATTGAAATCTCCACCCATAACTAAGCTGTATTGGTTTAAAGAGCAGAATTCTAGAAGATGGTTTAGATTTTGGCAAAAGAGATCATAGTTTCCACTAGGAGGCCGGTACACTACAGATATTATGTATTTTTTATGACGTAATGTTAGTATTTCATAGTTTTCTGTCGAGGCTGAAAGTTCTGCAATGAGTTCACATTTATAAGAAGCTTTTACATAAATGGCCACGCCCCCTCCTCGTGACAGCCTGTTTAAGTAGAAAAGTGAAAAGAGTCTAAATGAATAAAGTCGCTTTCTTGTTGACACCAAGTCTCAGTGAACATATAGCAATCAAAACATTCCGGGAGGTCATTCAGGAGGCCATCAATCATCTCATGTTTGTATTTCATTGAACGAATGTTAAGATGTAACGCTGTGAAAGAATCCTTTTCATGTACATAGGCCCTTAGCGTATCAGGCAGGACACGATCGAGGTAGGTTTTTGCTGGCGTGATGCACTGCACTGTGTTATCAGGCATCTTGTTATCAAGTTTCATCATGTCAGCGCAAACGGCAACGATTTTCAGCGCTCAGTTTCCTTGTGAATTCGTCATTCTTTGAATGTCCTCATTGCATGTAATCTTGATGACCGAAGAAGTGTCTGTTTGTCGGGCAAAAATTTTTCCATTGCGCACCCAGACGTGCTTCCATTTCACTTCGCGTTTGCGCGCAGTGGCTTTACCAAGTAGGCGTTTTAGTTCTGGGCATAAGTGCTCGTTCACGAACACTGATTCCTCTGTGTCAAACCCAATGTCTTTCCCAACTAGTCGTATTTGGCGAGCTTTGTCAAGAAAGCTGTCACGAGTCTGCCTGCGGGTGAACTGCACAAGTATGTTTTTGACAGAGCAGTCCTTTGCCAATGGGACACGATGAGCAACCTCGATACCAGAAGGATCGAAAGGAAGGTTCAGCTTGCTGGCAATTTTGGTTACAATGTCAGAAATGTTTTCAGATGAACTGTATGGGACGCCTTTGATTTCTTTATTTGCATTGTGGGAATACTGTTCCATGTTTACAATTCGATTTTCATGGGCTTTCACTTGGTGTTCAAGGTCACTACATCGTGCTTCAAGTTTCTGGTTGGCTTCTTTCAGGGCCTTGTTGTCAGCCCGCATTTCCTCATATCCTTCGCTTATATAGCTCAGGGTCGCCTTGATCTCTCTCATTTCTTTTCTGAAGTCCCTGTCAAAAGTGTCCTTGAACTCCTTCAGTTCAGACCGAATCTCCTGTTTTAATTCTTCCATAAGTGCGGCAATTTCCTTAGGCATCGCTGAGTACAGGAAGCAATACAATACAGGAAACACTGGCAGCACTGGCAGCAGCAGCAACAGCTAGAACTCAGTAACCAAAATATAAAACGCTAAGATTCAGCACCAACCTGCGTAGAAGGTTCGCAGAGAAAACTGTGAGCAGTTGATTTTCGCTGTCGCCGCTGCTGCCAAGTGACCGTCGCTCGTTTTTCCGGTGGTTTTATAGCATTGCTGTTAGTGGCACAGCCAATCCCGTCGATGATAGCTTGATGCCGTAGGCCCGCAGCGGCGCTTGTGTAGGGGGCGGCTGGCGTAGCACTGGTGTAGCACTGGCGATGTTATCAAGCGTAGCGCAGCTTCAGTTTCCCAGGTTGAACTGCGTAGAAGGTTCGCAGAGAAAACTGTGAGCAGTTGATTTTCGCTGTCGCCGCTGCTGCCAAGTGACCATCTATGTCACTGCCGCAAGGCACGGGACCCTGCGCTAATTGCAACCCGTATAGTTGCCCAAGTTGCACAACGTGTCTGATAAAACACTTTACTATGGGTCTCGGTCTTTAGCAAGAGACAGTCTCGCTGAGTTCAACGCGTCACGCAGCAGACCAGAAACCTGGGGACTTTTTCAAGAGCGTTTTACTTAAACTTCGCTGTTTTCGTAAGCCTACCATCTTTCCGAAAATAGATCATTTAAGAGCATTTTACAACACTTTTCCTCGCTAAATAAGCCCACTTATCTTCAGAAATACATCAAAGCGTCCAGACTGAGTGCGACCGTATCTCCATGTTGCGGTGCTGTGAGCGTCATAACTCCGGAAGAAAAGGAGAATGATGTCGTGAGAAGGGAGTACTTGAGGCTTGACTCTCTAGAAACATATATTCATTGTTCTTTGAATCCTTTATTTTTGGTTTAAATCGTGTTTCATCCCCACAGACTGAAAACTATTGCTTTATTCGTACGTCATGCGCGCTGGTTGGTATTCGCATGTCGCGGGCTTGGACTTCTTCGGTCATCCCTTCGTGTGCCGCCGCGGTGGCACAGTGGCTATGGTGCTCGGCTGCTGACCCGAAAGACGCGGGTTCGATCCCGGCCGGGGCGGTTGAATTTCTTTGGAGGAGAAATTCTAGAGGCCCGTGTACTGTGCGATGTCAGTGCACGTTAAAGAACCCCAGGTGGTCGAAATTTCCGGAGCCCTCCACTACGGCGTCTCTCATAGCCTTAGTCGCTTTGGGACGTTAAACCCCATAAACCAAACCAAACCTTCGGTAAATATCCTAAACCTAAATATGCCGCTAAGAAAATCGTATTGAGATGGGCATTATTAAGCGCACAGTGTGACTTGTTGACACGCGTGATATCTTGGGCAGGCTCCTACTGACTCCCGGAATTGCTGATATCCACTGAAAGCACCCATGGTTTTGTATTTCTATTTCTAACCACGGGTTCCTCAAGTAGCAGGTAGAGCGATTGTGGTGCAACGGCGCTTTTGGCCTGATCCCCTTTCAGCTGAATTCTAAGGCAACGCTGTCGTATACTCTCGACTACAGTATTTAGTTTTGTAAAAAAATAAATTCCTTATTCCTGGACACAGCGAATATATTGTTTCTTGCCGACTTCTATGCAGTGTTGCTCTGCATTTCTTGACCTTTTTAGCTGCACTCTTTATGATTTCTAGATTTCTTTTTATGACATACGCTACGCCACGATATCTGTGAGTAATCAGCGGGAGCAGCAACTGGAGACATACCCGATCGTTATAACAGAAGACACCTAGTCGCAGGAAAAATTGATATTCATATTCAAATCATTCTTAGCAGTTGTGAGCTAAAATGGCTAAAGGCTGAGAACGTGTGACGGAACTAAAAGCACAAGCTGACTCACATTATATTTTATTCAGAAGGTCATACAGAAACGTTAGAAGGACGGTTTTTTAGTGGAGAACAGTTGCAAAATAAGGAGCTCTCTGTTATTGAGACCACTTAGCAACTAGCGAAACTGTGGCGAACTGAGCAATGGGTGAAGCAGGCGAATAACTTAAATGTTTCCGCATTCATTCGTCAGCAACATAAATTTTGCGGTTGTTCAGTAGGATCTATGGTTCTTCGTCGTCGTCATCTTTTCTCGCTTCCTAACATTTTCATACTCTGCATACTTGACCTTCTGTTCCTGCTTATTTCTTTCTCTTGCACGCCTATGGTGTCTTACATTTTCTACATCTTATGAATAAAAGATGGCTGTGAGTCAGTGCCTTTCATCTTTTGCTTCAGTTTGCTTCTCTCGTTTACACTGGCAATTTATGATGAGTCCTCATTTCGCTCTTCTCTTAAACTCCATTCTTAGTCAGCTTACGAATACTATGCTTGGGACTGTAACGAACAGTCTTGCAAAGTAAAAGTGCACAGCTTTCCGAAAAATCAATGAAAAGCTGAACTCTGAAAGTATAGACGTCAAATCAAATACGAGTGCATATTTAGTAAGGAGCATATCCCGTAAAAAAATAGGTTCTTGTTTGGTTGATATTCTGACCAAAGTCAGAATTCTTATAAACGGCGTATTCCATCAGTTCAGCTAGATAGGCACGATGAAGAACGTTTTCCTCAATCAGTAGGTGTGTTATTGAATTTAGGGAATCCAGATGCTCACTGGGAAAGGGTGGCACGTTAGTACGATGAACAGATTACAATACAGGCTCTCCACGTTATCAAACGCCTGAAAGTATTAGTTGAAAATTGAAGGAATACAATCGTCGCAGACATAGCATACTCGACCGCACACAACTTATGAGTGTTTCGCGACCCAAAAAACACCAAGCATTGTGGCAAGGATCAAACTTTTCGGCAATAAACCAGTCAGAGCGAGTGAAAAGAACAGAAGGAAGGAATGCGTGCTGTTACCGGTGTTCTTTTTTCTTTCGACAGTTTATGAACAACTTCGGTGGATATGGAATTCAGCTTTACCGTTGCATCGTCTGCAAGTTTCTTCTAAAACTTAGAATGAACTATTCGTTTTAAGCCTCCGCAACCTTACGTACCTGTGGAAGATTTCCTTGCGATCTTCGGAAAGCTCGCGGAGAAGAGTGTCCACGTTGCGGAGTCGCAGGCGGAGGGAAGGCATTCCGCCGGACGAGCGTGAAATTCGCTGTACAATCAAGTACAGGAATTGTATTCGCTGTACCATCCAGTACAGCGAATACTGGATATTAAAAACATACCGCACAACATATGGTCATCAAACACTGCAAAATCAGTTGCCGAGGTTATTAAATAAATTCAACAGAGAAAGTGTAGTGAGAAATATATACATTTAAAGAAATCAGAAAAAACTACATGTCCAAATGATCATCCCTGATTGTCACTGACAGTCCGCAATTGCACTTCTTTTCCTGTTTCTTAATACTTGAGTTTGGTTCTACACCTATATCCTTTTCAACTGAATCATTTCTCCTTACACTAAGTGACCATGTTTACCTACCGGTTTTTTATTGCATTGTATCCATTCTATTTTCTCCTGACGAGTGAACTGTAATTTTGACTGTCTTTTCTTGCCTTTCTAGACTACAACCGCCTGTGCATTTTGCTCTTATTACTTCATAGAATTTGATCTATCATTGTTTCATGCCTTAACCCACGGTAATTTTATGTTCTATCCATCACGTTGTATGTTATGTTCTATGTTCTGTCTATTAATTTATGCCGTCAATCACAAAATTTCATGTTGTGTCCTGTCTAGAAAAATGGAATTTATTTATCAGGGTGTACTGTGAGCTGTACTGTGTATTGAATCTTTTTTGCATATAAGCATTGCCACTGTACCGTTGCCAAGTGCATGGGGCCCTGTGGCTCTGTCAAGCTGTCGTTTGTGACAGCTTTTACTGCCGGCCTCCAGTGTCGACCGTGTACCCTACGACACGAATAAGGAGATTATTATTATTTTTATTCTTATTACTACTCTTTGTGTTGTCTGTTACCGAGGTTAGCGGACCTCTATGACATTACAAACGACCAACTATTCCTATTTAAAGCGCTGCGGGCTTTGAATGAGATTACATGAAATTTCAACCGTGTGTACTCGAGGGGTCGTGTTGACGGCCTCAAAATGTGACCACAATACTGATTTGATATCAATAATAAAGATATAAAAAAAATCGAGTTGCTGCCACATCAGCGGCGACGAGGGAACAACAACTTGAAGTTTGTTCACAGCTTAATGTCTTCTGTGAGGTGAGTAATCTGCTGACACTTTATTGTAATATTTCTCGACACTGTGATTGAAAGGGTTAAAGATGCGCTGGCGTGTTTCACCATGCTCTAAGCAAAAATAAAACGCACAGCTGTTGCGCGCTTGCGGCGCCTCACATGTCACGCAGCGCATGATCTGATGTCATGAGCTGTCTAATTTATGACCGTCTGAAGAAAATGATCTATACAATTCGGCTATACAAAGAAAATGTGAACCCGTCTAGACTCGAGCCTCGGCCTTTAGCTCGTGGGAAATCTGAGGTCCAAGGTTTGATACAGCATCCACCTTTTGTAATTTGTGTAATATGGGAATATGCATCCTTGAGCGGCCCGCCGAAGAATCTCTCCAGACTTAGTGCGGTCTTAACTTTGTAATGTACGGCTACAGCTCGTCGTGTGTTGCCGGTCGCATTAATTAGGCTCAAAAATGATCTCTCTCAGCGGTCGGCACAATAACCTGTCAACGTGTGTGCGGTAGCAGCTGCCGGGCGACCTTAAATGGATAGCACGAACTGACACATGAGTCACGGGCGACAACAATTGTCGAGCAACACACCGGCGTCGCAGCATTTCAGACAAGGCAAAGTTGTGCTGAGTTAGTATCATCTCTTGTGAAAGCCCTTTCGGGTGCGGCTCATAAGTGCGTGGAGCTGAAGCGTAAGCTTTAGAGAGAACCGCCCTTACAAAATTAATTATGAGAATAAACTGGCGTTTAATTCAGTCTGCTCAATGGAACCATCTTCGTAATAAATTGACTTGCTCTTGAGGTTTTCTGCTGAGTTACCATAAGAAATTGCCCATCGCTTTGAATTTAAGCAAAATGCAGTGTTTCATTTCAGTCTGAGTTGCACTCTCTCGATAGGTTCTATCGAGTGGTAATGGAATGTAAATTGAGACCCTTCACTCAATATGCTAAGTGGACACAGCCTACACTCTGGTTGAAATAGGTAACCAGAACGTTATAAATTGTTTCTTTAGGTAAAAAGCACTAAAATATCCAGTCCGCACTACATGTAACCTTCCTGAAACATCACGCATGAATTCAAGCGATACGCTTTTAAGCTTCTGCAAGTCCAACAACGTATGCGCAACTTTCTCCTAAACAATATTGTACACCCCGAAACACGAGACTTTACAAAAATACTCCCTAAGCCAGCAGTCTGGAAGCAGCAAGTAACAAGTTGGTGGAGACGGCATTTTAATACAGCATAAATAAGTTACGCCCATAACGTCGCCTCCCTCAAACCTACGCGCTCATGTCGATATACTCGCTATGAAGGATGTTTTATCTACATTAGTGGTGAGGTGTTAATAATCTCGGGTTTGGAAAAGAATTTCACCGTCATTGACGTAATCTGTGGGTGGCCGAAAGTAAGAGTTTCAACTGCATAGTTCTGTTAGTTGAAGTGACTCCTTACTGCACTGACACCGAAAAAAAATGTAATTCGGTGCTGACGCTTCACACAGACATCTACATGTCTGGAACGTTTTTTGTTTTTCCTTTGCCCTAGGGTTTGAGTGCTTCAAATCAGTGTTTCATAAATACTGCTGAAACGTTATGCTGCAAACACTTCTGATCAGCTTTTTGTTGAGGGTTGCAGGAAAAATTATTCTTGGGAAAATAATTGCCGAACGAAATTATCTGAGATTCAACTGAGTCATAGGCGAATGACTTCTTGATTACAAAATTTAAATGAGCCTAGACTGACTAATAAGCAATTGCCAACGTCCTGACTCACGTCAGTAAAGAACGTTTCAGAGTCTGAATGAACGCGCTCAAAACTGGACAGTGGACACTGAATGGGCATTTTTGTAAGGGCGATGCATGAAGGTCACATTCCCTCGGCCTAACGGCATCCATGCTACAGTAATATAGGTCCACCCAATTGACGACGCTTAGAGAATTCCCATGTCCTGCAACTGATTTAGGTTTACGAGGGCTTAATGTCCCGAAGCGACTCGGGCTATACGGGACGCCGTTGTGAAGGGCTCCGGAAATTTTGACCACCACAGATTATTTAACGTGCACTGATATCGCACAATACACGCGCCTCTAGAATTTCGCCTCCATCTTAATTCGACTGCCACGGCCAGGATCCAACCCACGTCTTCAGGCTCAGCACCCGAGCGCCATAACCACATAGCCACCGCGGCGGTTCGTGCAGATGGAAAACAAGATAGCCTCAGCAGCGCTGTACTTCTTTCTTGTGCTTAGCAACCTCAGAGCATAAGATATTGAGCTCTTCTTTTATCCTTTTTTTAAAAATACATATTAAGGCCAGGTTTCTCATTCCTGCGATGTCGTTGTCGGCGGCATAACATGGTGCGTGATGGTGTGCACGTCCAACCCTACAGCATTCATAGAAATGTGTGAAAAATTGCAAGCACATCCAGAGAAAATTTCATTTATCATGCCGAGAATATCTTTTTAAGGAAAAAGATGATTTTCTGTTCTTACACCAGCTACACTAGAACTGCTGGTAGTATGTCCCTCCGCCGTAAAAACAATAGTTTTTAAAATGCATGCTACTCATTACATATGAGTTTGGGTATTTCAAAAACAAAACAACGATTACAGGCAATTTTTTTCGTTCATTTATACGCGTTGAGTGCTCTGCGTGCCATTGTTTTCTTGCAGTCCGGCATTCTCAAAGTTGGTCGACCTCGTTTCACTGCTGGTTTTGCCGATCGGACTATTTCCGAAATATGGGAAGATCTACACAATACTAATGTCTGGCATAAAAAATGTCTCGTAGATTTCTGTTCTGCGACTGTCTTGTTCCCTGCTGATACTGCTATTCTGTATTGTAGGGCCGACCCTGCCCCAGAGAAACAATCGCCGCCGGCCGCTGGAGAGCACTCTGTGCATAAGAGCACGTGTCTGCACTTGTCGTTGTGGTCTTTATCTTTAATTGGCTATTTCGCCCGTGCACACGAATGCACTCAATGACGCGGCTGATTAAGAAAGGCCCCAACCGTTGGTTCTTGGGCTGAGACGGGTGGAAGTGTGTGCGCGCTCTTGTAAAAAGAGCGAAGGTGATAGCAATCTGAAAGACAATACGAAAGGGCGTGGCGCATTGGGCACGTTTCCGCGCCTTTGGCTGCATTAAAACAGTAGGCAAGCACCGCCGCAGGTGTATTCGAGGAGTGCTGTTGTTTTTGAAACTGTACTAAAACCTGTTGATGCTCACGACGACGCTTGCCTCCAGGTTTAGAGCATCTACAGGCGTGCGACCCATCGGCAGCGGCGCGCATACGCGACTTTCGCTTCATAATGCACGCACCTATACGTCCGCTAAGAAGTGGACAAAAATCATGCTAAAAGAGAACGTGGAGAATTCTAATTAGCGAGAAGACCATTGCTTGTCGGCTGCCGTATGTATGCTCAGTAAAGGTTGCAGTTTGAGACCCAGCCTTGGTGCCTCAGATAACGGCTAGAGAATATTTCTTGATCTTAATATCAATATTGAAGCGGAAAGCTTCACTAAGCGCGTCAGAGCCGAGCTTCGCGTGAGCCGCAGCCGTCGCCGCCGCCAACTCCTTCGCCTGACCTTTCTGCGCAGCCGCGCGCTACTGCGCATGTGCGTCGCCTCCTCGCTGTCGCTACAACTGCGCGCTTCGCCTCCTCGCCCACCGTTTGACATTTCGTTGCAGCCGCGTGTTGCCCGCGTCGCAGCCGGCAACAAGACAACAAGGCAAGCAAGACAATGTGTCCAACAATAATAAATAAATAAGTTTATTACTGTTGCTTCTCTGTCTAACTGGTAACATACGCCATTGAGTAACCAAGTCTGCGCCTACCGATAAACAATGTACACAATACCAGCTACGCTACGAAGCATAACCATGACGTCAAACCAAGCATAACTGAAGCTCTTCGCGCGTATATCCAGGCTCAACCAAAGCTAAGCCACTGCCTAATTTTTTTAACCATACTTTATTACATGCACCGCCCCCAATAAAATTAAGAGATTGCAAATTATACGGTAGTGTGTGTAGTATTACCGTACATAAATGCCTAGGTGACGCACCTGATGAAGGCTACAAAATATTCTCCTCGCCAAAGCCTGAGGCATTTGCAGGTTTTTAAAATGGTCACTCTTTTCTCTAAATTTACAGGGAGCTGTTATATGCGCGTATATATTAGTTATTCTAGTAATATATTTTCTGTTCATTATGGGACTGAGAGGGTTTAGAGATTTTTATACATTAATCGTAAACCTGTACTTTCCTGCCAGGTCAGCCACAGGGGTTTCTGATATCTGGGAGCGGCACCAAGTAGGATCCTCCAAGAGCAAGGACTGCCTGGCACGAAGAGTGTGTACACGAATAATGTCCCTTCAGAGCTCTGTAGCTGAAATGTATACTTTGCTGTTTTCTTCAAATAAAAGCTTTTCACAGAACGTCTGTAAGGCATTACCCACATTAATGGCCTGCTGTCACGAAATGTTTTTCGCACTAAAAATTGATTACAGTCTAGGAGTTGAAAATTAGTTTTTGAGAAGAGAGTTCGGCACCTAAGCCGCACCGTCAGGGAAGGGAGGAAGGAGGGAACGAAAGTAGATAACTCATCCGTTGAGGTATGCTACGGCCTGATCAGACTTTCGAGGCGAACCGTCAATAGTCGCAAATGTGATGCGGAGTCGGCGCCTGCCCAGCGCTCGCTTCCTACACTCTGAATACTGGGCGCCCCGCCTAGCGTGAACCTCGTCAGAGATGGCAGTTAATGGTTCGCTCCTTTCGGAAAAGAAGCCGTGGTCGTGTGCGTGCGTTCAATTTGGCAGCGATTCAAGCGGCCCAGCTCGTGGACAGTCGAGGTGGTTGAATGTGTGGTGGGCGGGAGGACGGCGCACCCAACGGCTCTAGGGAGTTCAGCAGGTCGGGGCCACTTCCGGGCTAACACCACCGCGGTGGCTCAGTGGTTATAGCGCTCGACTGCTGACTGGAAAGACGTGGGTTCCATCCCGACCGCGGCGGTTATTTCGATGGAGGCGAAATTCTAGAAGCCCGTGTGCTGTGCGATGTCAGTGCACGTTAAAGAACCCCAGGTGGTAGAAATTTCCGGACCCTGTCACTATGGCGTCCCTCATAGCCCGAGGCACTTTGGGACGGTAAACCCACACAAACCAAACCAAACTTCCGGGCCTACTTCGAGCCTAGAAAATGGCCGAAAGGGGCGCGTGTGATAGGTGCAGCTTCGCGATTAAAGGTGTGTTGGAATTTATGACATAGGAAAGAGGGGCGATTTTACGACGAGAGCCAAATATAGGAAGATGGAACTGAATTTTTAATGCGGAAACGCTAGTATGATACGAATTGTAACAAGGGCGACCCAAGGTTTCGAAAAATCCGCGAGCCATGCACCCCCGACACCCCACCGTGGCCGACCTCCCACCAACGTGGAAGTCCCTGTCTGTGTTTATACAAATTCTGCGCCGCCACCGCGGGCCTGCATGCTTGCTGCGTGAGTTTTCATGAATATTAGAGTAAAGCTAGTGTTCACGGAGTGCAGGCACACTTTGAGTTCGCGAGGTTTCTTCGCGAAGGAACCGCTCGAACGGAACCCTTTAGTAGTTTTCCAATAGGGGCAGAGAACGCGTTCGGCCCTTTTAAAATTGCTACACTCAGAAGTGGGTTTCACTCGCTACGCCCTGAAGCCGCTGAAATGAGTTCCAACGGCGAACCTCGGTACAACACCCATGGAGCAGCTCAGACGCGTCACGAGCAAGACGTCGTGTCCAGTGCATCCAGACCACAAGATGACGCTGACCAGATTGAAGAGAGCGGACGCATCCAAGAGCTCGACGATGCGCTGGACGAACTGCCCAGAATTCAATCAGAAGTGGAAAGTCTTGGCGCAACGGCGACACTTCCCCCAAAGCTGCCACCACCTACAAGGCAGCCCGACCTGAGGGCGAACGATTCTATGCAGGGGCGGTACACGCACGCATTCTCGACCATTAATCGGCTGATGGAACGGATATCTACGCCGGCACCGTCAACAATTCAAGCGAGTCTTGACCCATCAAACACAACTTGCGGATTTCCTGGAGATGACATCTATGTTGCCGCTGAAGAATGGCTGCGAGAATTCACGCAGGTTACTGACGTGGCTAATTGGTAAGATCAACAAAAACTAACTGTCATCCGTGTGCAGCTAAAAGGGCCTGTCGAAGATTGTCCTATATCAGCAGCAGGAAGGTGCGCGACCTGGCAAGGTTTCGGCGCTTGCTGCAGATTGGCGTTTGCCGTCACGGAAAGCCTTCCTTATTTATAGCGAAAAATGGCAGAACGGGTATAGCGTCATCACGAATATGTCCCCAAGTATGTACGCAAAAAAGTATGTGCACAAAATTGAAGTTAAGCGTCCCCAACGCCATCGTCGAAATCATCAGGTGCTTGTAGTCAGCGAAAATGAGCCTCGCGCTGCGTTCACGAGCTTTCACGAGCTACTTAAAACCATATGGTGATATAAGGAATTGCTCAAAGATGGGAGCTAGCGAAAACCCGATGTAGAAAATTCAGCAAACAACTGCATCTCACCAAGAGTTCGGAAAACCACGCACAGATCAACTTCAGTGCAAAGTAGTAAGTGAGAAGACCAGTGATCCGTGAGTAGGACACGCTGCTTTAATTGTCAAAAGCGAAGACGCATTGCGAGAGTGCCCTGAGCCCAGGCGCCCGCTGCATAGCACCAAGTGTGATCATGATGGGCAGAGTGGACGATCATGCCTCGAACAGACCAATCCGAAATCCGTAACGCACCTTGCAAACAGCACTGCCGCAAAGAAGGCGTAAAAGGAGGTTGTTGTTGACGGCGAAACATTGGTTGCGCTTTTGGACACGGGCGCAGATGTCATCCTAATTAAGTTAAGCTGCGCCGTGCGCCTCGGCAGGGAGCTCGCGGCCGTTCCCGGAGCCTCTATACGCGGTGTTGGCGGACAGCAGTCGGCACTTGGAGAATTGCACATGAGCATGCGCGTTAAAGACATTGACCTTCCAGTCGCAGGCTTTTACATCTCCTCTCAATCTGCGTTTGTTGAACCGGACATCATTATTGGCACTGACGACACTGACCTCCCAAATCTTTTCCATATGAGATATGCAGGCCGCTTTCAGCTCCTCGATCAGCGAGAGGCGGAAGACCTGGCAAGGCTTGTTGACGAATTGGCAGGTGAGAAAGACGTAATTTAATGCCAGGAAGGCGTCAGTATCCTTACGAGCACAGTGCAGTTCGTGTCGGTGTTCTCGTCACTTCAGCCAGCGGATGAGATCAGTGTTGCTGTGTCCAACTACAGTAAAGAAAACCTGCGCTTCAAAGAAGGGCGAACGCTTCCGCGCTTAACTGCTACCTGTGGTGATGCGGAACACGCAGGAAAAAGGTGGAGAGAGGACAGAGTGAGGTGAACTTCCAACTTTTTCTCGGCATTTTATTCCTGATTGCGTTCGTGCTGCTGATACGTATGGAACGCTACCAACTAGCCCGGCACATCGTGTTTTACGAGAAAGTGGCATGGATAGCCAAGTGAACGCTAAGCCCTCTAGATAAGTTATAGACGAAAGTCTACCAGGTTGTGATGCCAGCAGATGATCTAGAATGTCATCCGAATGATGTGTAATTGTGTTTGGACGATTTATTATTTGGTTCAGCCAAAAATTGAGACAGGTTTGAAGGAATTCACTATCGAGGTTAATTCTTAAACCGGGGAAGCAATATCGGACCAACTTATGGAAGGAAGTTGAAGTCGCCGAACAATATAAGAACGGATAATTAGGATAGAAAATTGTTTAGGGCACTGTGGAGGCCCAGGCTCATGTGCCAGTTTCGACTGGCTGGAGTTTTAGGAACATGGTCATAAGCTCAACTGTCTAAATGTGCTGTGTTGAAGTTATCCTGAAGCATTGAACGTTTCTGTCTGCTGACAACAGACAGAGCTGAAATGAATTAAAAGCAGCTTGGGTCTAGTAAGCGATGCTAAAAATCAAGTTTGCTGATATGGTGGCACAGACAAACGTGGCTTTTATTTAACTAGTGTATGCTTCACGAGCAATGACGAGACTGGGCGCCGCAGTACGAGAGATTTCATATCCTACTGAGGGATATTAATTCCCAAATTTCCAAAGCAAGTCTGATGAATGTCAGGAAAGGCTTCAGACAACAACGGCTAGGATGGGGAAACCATTAAAGCCAAGTTAGTTCTCTTTATTCCATCCTAATATTTTCGGTAATCTGAACCAGTTTAATTGGTGCTGCTGAGTTGCCTGTAGAATTTGATTGAATGATTGTGCTTGCAAACAGTGAGCGGACTTATTCACCCAGTGTGTTTGCAGTGCGCTATGCTTTTAGTAAATAAATTTATCGTAACTATAAAACTTTGAGATCTATGCAAGTGATTGCACCGTTTTTCTCCGCAAGCATGTTTTTCTCCGGAAGCATCATCATCCATCACTTCATAACGACCTTTTTTCTTTGCCTCCTTCCATTTTTGACCGCCGCGATCATCCCTTTAAAGTTGGACGTTTCACGTGCAGAACTTTTATCTATGCGCATTTATTCTTTCCACGCACAATATCTGACTGGAACACTCTGCCTTCACATATCGCAATCACCACTGATCCTGATAAATATTTTAAACTTATATCCTCAATAACTACTGCTTAACTCTTCGCATACATTGTTTTTTTATTTGTTCATGGCTTCCTTTTTTGCAGGGTTTGTTACTAAAAAGATTAATTGTACTAGTGTTCTGTTTGTATAATTTTAATACTGCAGTAATCTTCGTTCTTTGCCGCGCTGCCATTCTTTTGATTCTTTTGCTTACTTATGTCATCCAAAGTGTCTTATTTGTGCTTTTGTTGTTTGTTTTATATTTGTGGTTTTGTTTTATTCTGTTCAATTGCCTGTGCCCCCCCCCCCCCTATATAATACCCTCTCGAGGGCCTTTAGGGGTATTCTGTATAAATAAATAAATAAATATGTCAAATAAACTGAATAGAATAAAAGCGAACGAGTTTTTGAATCAAAACAACTAAATACACTAGTGCACCAGATACGGCCAACATACATTAATATTGCACTAGACAGTCCGCCATGCGTAACTCGCAAGGATTCAGAAGCTACCAAGCCACTAAAACCAAGTGATGCGATGGCAGTATTGCGGGAGCATGAATACTGTGAACAATTACAGGTAAATACGGCTGTGTCGCTGTACAAAAGTCATCGACATGTCAATAGCGAACACACCAGTTCAGTCAATTCTCGAGAAGGATTCAGTGTACATTCAATAAATTTTCACATCTCCTTTCATCAAAAATAGTGCTACGTTGGTATGAGCTCCAGTGATTCGTAGATATTTTACAGAAGGGCTACAGATTTGCGGCAAGCTGCATGAGTCCCTGTTCTGATAAGCTTCTTGTAAGAAAGCGGCTGGTAAGAATAAGAGGAATAATAATAGTGGAATACGAGGATCAAAAGCTCTAAGCTTCTGGATACCCGTTGTGGTACCTGTCGCGTCCACGGATTGCAGGCCGAGGAGTAAATTCTGTGCACTCCTCGCGGAAGCCATTTTTAAATTCAGTCCTTGAGTAGTGAGCTCCGCTGTTGCTTGCTCCCTCAAACTCTGGACGACGAAGATGCATGACTTCGTCTCCTGCTAATTTTCGCCGCGCGCTAGTCCAATACCTCCCCTATACAACGTTCTGAATGAGGTCCGGCTATCACGGGATTTTTCGTTGCCCTGGCTTTTCTTGCCTTTAGTTTTCGTGCAAGAAATTAGAGATAGGAATTATATTTTAGTAGTTACTAACTTCCTGTTCACGAGCAGTGCATGACGTCACTGCTGACTATGTGACTGAACGCACAAAGCTACTGCTATCGGCACAAAACTTTATTCTCTTCCCACGATCTAAGGCGTCGTTCGAGGATACAATGTTTGTTGGTTCATGTGAGAACTATCAGCTACATGATGTAATTACATCATGAGATGAAATTGTTTGTGTGCCCTGATTGTTTTGTAACTGTGTAAACAATCAGAACCGTCAATCCGTCACACTGCCGCTGACGTTTTTCTTCAGCTCGGCACGAAGCACTCGTTCTATTGAGGTCAATCTCTTTGTTTCCAGAAAAAGCAGACAGTCTCTTCCATGGCGACTGCTGCCTTCAACCGCACTTAATTTTTTTTTCTGCAGCTCTTACCTTTCCTTTACATTTACCTTCCTTTTCCTTTACCTTTCCTTACCTTCCCTCTATTACACCGCGCTTTCTATCTCTACCCTAATGCCTACGTTCTCCAAGCACGAACAGTTATGACAGAGCCTCCTTATTCTGAGCACGAGATGTCAGACTCCAAAGTAGTCTTTCTACGGCTGCACCGCTGCAACATCGTCAGATGTAGGACGGTTAGCAAGCAGGTTTTCTGATTTCTTGAGCATCTAATTTCGGCTGGAGACTGAAGCGACTGCAGCGCCTTTAGGCGCACGAAATTATGTCTGCTACGCGCCGCCTGGTCTGATTTGCCCAGCTACGACGGTGCTCCGTCTATATAGAACGGCGTGTCAGTGGACAGTGTCAAAGAGAGGCAATAATGATGAAAACAGTACTTCAGACACGGCGGCTTGGAGCTTCTGTGTGCGAACAACGCGCAGCTGCTGTTTATACCACGCAGCAGAGAGGCGACCACATAAGCATGAGGAAAGGAACATGTTCAGTAGTATCGCGGACTACTGAATCACACCTACACCGTTAGAAAACACTTCATGACCCCTTTGAAACTTGTATGTCTTATTGTTGTACGAATAAAAGTTCCCGCAGTATCTGTGCTACATGTTTTCAATGTGAGATCGTGCGTGCCGGCATTAATCCGTATTAGCGGATGAGATCTGTAGAATCTTGCATGTGTTTAAAGCGCAGAAACATTCTGCTAGTGTCGCAAAATGCTTTCGCCAAGGTTTATAAGCTTTGTTCATTCGTATTCCGGAAATGTTGTTACTTCAGGGTGCCTCTTTCCGATTCCTGACCGAAAACACCCGTGTACGTGAGCTCCCAGTCCAGGTTCAACAGCACATATTTTGGGGGGAAAAAAATATACAACTCCTGCAGCATCCTAAGAGGCATGCAGGAACATAGTCCTTTCAACATAGACTTCTACAGTTCTATTGCACCTGATTATGGCCATCAAAATTATATCACGCTCTCTTTCGGTACTCGTACGTCGATACACTTGTCTAGCCTTATCTTACATAGAACGTTCTTTGAGGAGCTTATTGAATTCTTGTCTAAAACGTACGACGCGGATGATACCGAGCTGGACTCTTCTCTTGCTTGCGGTATATTACAGATGACGCCGTGCCAGAACATGAGTTCTTCTGACAGAGGAAACAATAAAAAATCTTCGGTCACTGATTGCACGTCACGGCAATCAGGAAAGCAATATACCATCACTGGAATAAATTTTATTTATTTATTTATTTATTTATTTATTTATTTATTTATTTATTTATTTATTTATTTATTATCAATACCTCAAATGCCCCAGGAATGGGGTATTACATGAGGGGTGGGCTGAATGTGTCACTAATGGGAGATTGGATGGCAGCCTTGAAGTGCAGTGGACCGGAGTGGTGCACGGAGTCGAATGGCAGACTGTTCCAGTCTCGAGCAGTTTGCACGAAGAATGAGCGAAGATGAGCTGTAGTCTGTGCTGGGGGAGGGTAGACTGCTTCGGGATGGTTGGTACGGCTTGATAAGCGATGAGCTGGCAGGATAGCTGAAACATCAAGTTGGCTGTGATAAAATTTATGAAAGAGGCAGAGCCGGAAGATACAACGTCTGGACTCGAGATTAGTAAGATTAGCCTCAGATTTAAGTGCAGTGACGCTGGTGTGATACGAGTAGTCCGAAAAAATAAATCTAGCTGCGCGATTCTGGACTGATTCGAGGGTGTTTGAAAGGTTAGATTGATGAGGGTCCCAGATTGAGCATGCATACTCTAACTTCGGCCGGACAAATGTGAGATATGTTAATGTTTTAATTGAAGCAGAAGCGAGTCGCAAGTTCCTACGGAGGAAGCCAAGAGTGCGATTGGCTTCGTTTGTTATGTTTGTTATGTGCGCTGACCAATTAAGTGTGTTAGAAAATGTGATGCCGAGATATTTATACGATTGAACAGATGCTATTTCCGATGCACTTATTTCATACTTGAACGGTTGATAGTTTTGGCGCCGATGGAAAGAAAGCAATGACGTTATATTAGTGTTTAAGGACATTAACCAAGTGTTGCACCTGGCTTCAACACGTTTAAGGTCGTCTTGAAGTAAGCGAGAGTCAGAGGTGTTATGGATGGGACGGTAGATTACAGAGTCGTCTGCAAATAGGCGGATATGAGAAGTGATATTATTAGGCAGGTCGTTAATATAGATTAGAAAAAGCGAAGGCCCAAGCACAGTGCCTTGGGGGACACCGGAAAGGACCGGGGAGCAAGATGACGAAAGTTTATTAGCATACACAAATTGTTTCCGGTTAGTGAGAAAATTGCGTATCCAATCTTGCCAATCTCTGGCAGCCTTGATGCCATAGGAAGCATAAGAGGGTTCTCTCGCACCTTCCACCCTCTCCGTTCGATGACGTTCTACGTCACACCTGCGGTAACTCAGGACGTTCTACGTCCGCCGCTTATGAACGTGGGTGGCGCTGATGAACACTCTCAAGGTTAGGTTACTTGTAAACATAAATACCCCCGAAAGCAGAAGGTTTGACAGCCGTCGCCGTAGCTCAGAGGTAGAGCACCGGACGCGTAATTCGGAGGTCGTGGGTTTGGATCCCACCGGCGGCACGTGGTTGTTTTTTCTTCTGCTTTTCTAATCAATTAGCTTTAAGCGATAACATATTCAGTAATATCCTAAATTGATCAACACAACAAAATAAATAAATGAATTAAAAAAAAATCCCCTGTGCCCCTTGGTTTCTGTGGCTGTTGGCTTCTGTCAATCTAATACAAGGGGGTTAATGTGTAAGCTTGAAAGTTTAAGTAGAAGTCTTTGATGGGGAACCTTGTCGAATGCCTTTTCAAAATCCAAAAAGACAGCGTCCACCGGAATGTTTAAATCGTGATTAGAGCTTATGTCGTTAATGAATAAAGCTAGTTGAGTATCATATGATAGCCCTTTGCGAAACCCATGCTGATTGGGATGAAAAAAAGTGACAGATATCAGGAATTTTACTATGTGAGAGTACAGCACATGCTCCATTAGTTTTGAACAAACGCTAGTTAGTGAAATGGGACGATAACTAGTACATAAAGATGGGGGACCTTTTTTCGGGACTGGAACAACCTTGGCTACTTTCCAGTCTTCCGGCACCACTCCTGATGACAATGATTGCTGGAAAATATGGCATAAAATCACACTGAGAGTGTTTTTTGTATGTTTTAGTACCTTGGTGTTAATGCCATCGACACGTGCAGAAGATGAAAGCCTTAATGAGTCAATGATTTTCACAATACCGGGAGGATTAAAAGTGATCTCAGGCATAACAGTGTGATCGTAATGGGGAAAATATGGTAAATTGTTAGCAGGTTCTTGCGTGAAAACAGAAGTGAATGCACGGTTTAGTTCTTCGGCTGTTTGACTTGCAGGAATCGGACGATTGCAGTGATCGTGTAATTGTAATGGTTGCGAGCGTTTAGGGTTTATAGTACTTCAAAATTTTTTAGGGTCATTATTTAACATTGTTGGCAAAACTGATGAATAGAAAATACGCTTTGTTTTGTTAACAAGTGACACAAACTCCTTTTCCGCAGTATAATACTTTTTCCATGAGCATTCGTTGTTACTTCGTTTAGCAGAGCGAAAGAGTCTTTTCTTTTTGTTGTTGAGACGTTTCAGCGTGCGGTTGAACCATGGCGATGATTGTTTATCGGTTACAGTGATAGTTAGTGGGTATGTACGTCTTTATCAGCTCATGAATTTTATCCTTGAAAAGTAACCAGTTAGTCTCAGCGGAACGTTTAGAAAAGTCCTCAAGAAGCCAGACGGAAAATTCCTCAAGTGCAGTATTGATTGCGGAATAGTTTCCTTTGTCATATAATGTTATTGTTTTCATTATTGTTGGTGTACCCGGTAGATGGCAATGAAATGAACCGTGAACGATGGAATGGTCACTAAGACCTGGTAAATATGTGAGCGAAGAGAGCTTATCGGAGTCAGAGGTAAGGATCAGATCGAGTGTATTAGACGAATTGCTGCTATGACGTGTTGGTTGGGCGACTACTTGCGTTAGACCAAAGGTTAGAGACGTTTTTACGAAGTCACTTTCAATGTTATTCTTTGATAGTGTTTTGGCGAGATTAGACCAGGTAATAGCAGGAAAGTTAAAGTCTCCGAACAGCAGAATAGGTGACTGACGGTGCGTTGCAGTTACGCATTGAAGAACTGCGTGGAATTCGGTGACAAAAGAAGCGTTGGCGTCGGGGGGGCGATAACAGGCGGCGATTATTATAGGTGGGTAAGAGGCATTGGAAATAACAAATATAATTTCTAGGGGCGATGATATTTTTAATTCGATGCATTGGAGATTTCGGTGGGCTGCTATCAGTACGCCACCCCCACGCTTGTCGATTCGATCCCGCCGGAAAATATTTAAATCGGAAGAAAGCGAGAGAATTTCAGAGTCGGTGATTGATGATGTGAGCCATGTCTCGGTAAGAACAACAAGGTTAGACTCTGTTGTGTGAATTATATTGCTTAGAGGATCAAGTTCAGGCAAAAGGCTTCTGATATTAGTATATATAAAGGATAAGTAAGAACGGCTAGGTTTTAGACAAGTGTTTCCTACGTGTGTAAAGGGTGGGCGACAACCATCTGATTACTGCGGTCAAAACTGTAAGTTTTCTTTCCGATGGTTAGTTTGTCGTGTCTGAGTTTGAATTTAGTTTCTTCCTGTGCCTTCGCGAATTCCACAAGGCGCTTTCTAGCGGCAAGAGTACTTGGGCAGTAGTCCTCAGAAATACTGTAACTTGTGCCTTTGAGTTTTTTGGCACATGAAAGAACCTTTTCTTTAACCTTAAAATGCGCAAATTTAACAATTATTGGTCGGTTTCGGTCCGCCCCAAACTTTCCCAGCCTGTGAGCTCTTTCGATATCTAGGGGAGCAAGAGTGGTGTCTAACTGCTCGCTGCAGGGTTCATTTCATTTCATTTATTTGTCCCTTAAAGGCCAGAAGGCATTACATAAGGGGGGGCGTACATACAGGTTGGAGGGTAGTGGCAAGAACACACAAAAAAAAGAAAGGGGGAAAAATACACGGGGTACAAAAAGAGTACAATAATATACAAACTAAAAGCAAGAAATAAACATACAAAAAGAAAACAAGGAACAGTTGGCACTTCGGTGTCGCAGTATGAATATGTTTATGAGAAGTAATTAGTCGGTTTCTCGCGGAAAAGGCGGCGATCGGAGCATGTTATTATGTTGTCGGGAAGGCCATTCCAGAGCACTATGGAGTCGGGAAAAAATGAACTGCTCATTGCGGAGGTGCGGGTTTTAATGCGTGCGATTGGGTTACTGTGGTTTAGGCGGGATGACGTACGTGGGGATAATAAGGGCCTCTGACTGCGCCCACGTTTCCCGTTCGTCATCTTTATGGCCAAAAAAAAAACCAGGTTTGATCTGCGCGACCTGTCGTCCGAATCATCAAGTCTGCTTTTAATAGCAGCAATCTGCTCAGAGTTCTGTTCGGAGAGCGCGTGTACTTCATTCACTTGTTTCTTTACAGCTGTTATCGATGAACAGTCGGCTTCAATTTTTGCCAGTCGGTTTTTAATTTCTTCAAATGCTTTGTCACTTTGGGAAAGCTTGAGGCGGATAGCCTTCCTTTCTGTGAGAAGTGAGGCTTGGCTGGCTCGGATGTCGTCCAGTGCTTCGAAAATGCTATTTTCACCGGAACGAATGGTGGGGGGACCGGGGTTTAGCTCAATATCGCCTGATAAGATTAGTAACTGCTTTATGACATGGTAACAATCAGAGGCAATATGAATGCAACACATTGGGCTTGGCAGCACCAGTAAACCAGCATACCGCGTGCGTCGCGCAAATAAGCAGTATTGAGAATTTACCTGCAGCAAGAACAAGCGTCGCAGGTGAGAAGCGGTCGTCATGGTTGGGGTGCTGCCAAGCCCATAGAGCGCGGCGGTGGCTGGTGTCGCGTTTATACATCGGTGAGGTGGGGAGGAGGTTGATCGCTGGTGAATCATCATCGGAAGTAGCGGTGATAGCCAGGGGGCGTTTCCATCCGGCGGTGGTGCCAGGCACTGGCGCAACGCTGTCGCTGACGTGGGAGTGGCGGGCGTGATGCAGTGCTGCCGCACATGTTGGGCACCGCGCCGTTCCGGCGTCCAGGCCGGCATCCATGAGGGCCTTCCGGCATCCTTCCAGTCTTCGCAGTGGGCGTCGCACCGTAAAAGGCAGATGGACACCTGCAGCAAGAACAAGCGTCGCAGGTAAGAAGCGGTCGTCATGGTTGGGGTGCTGCCAAGCCCAAACCTCCGCGGTGGCTCAGTGGTTAAGCCGATCGTCTACTGTGCCGGAGTACCCGGGTTCGAACCCGACCGCGGTGGCCACATTTCGATGGAGGCGAAACGCAAAAGGCGCCCGTGTGCTGTACGGTGTCAGTGTACGTTAAAGATCCCCAGGTGGTGGAAATTATCCTGGAGACCTCCACTACGGCACCTTTTCCTTTATTCTTTCACCCTCCGCTTCCTCCCATCCCTTACGGCGCGATTCGGGTGCCCGCCGAGATATAAGAGACAGTTACTGCGTCATGTCTTTTCCTCAAAACCAACTTTCATTTTCATTTTATGAATTACAAAAACGAAATGGAATGTTAATGGGGGCAGTTAGTCGTCATTAAAATTTGTCTGCCAACTTTAAGTTGTAAGTCTCATTCTCCTGGAATAAAATTGTGCGGAGCTTATCCGCATTATGCATATTTTGCAACCATTTCGGAACAAAAGTAAATTACTTCAATTTCGAGCTATAGATCGAGACTGATTAAGCCTCGTACTTTCGCCGCTTTAAATATTTCCCATTATAGCAGGCCATTCGTGCACATATATGATATGATTCGCTGTCAGCTTTGTGCAGCAGATGCATCAGGTAATTCTGGCGCTTAGCTATTTGTCAAGCTTGAATAATGAGTAACATAATGCGTGTCTATGAACTATATAAATATCGCACATCCAGCACTCGCAGAATCAGCTTCCGTCCAGGATTTTGCTCCCGCCAGTTCCTTTTCTGACAAGATGAAGTGCGTTGCCCTACTGCCGCTTTTCCTGCTGATTTCGGCTGCTCTAGTGGAGTGACCATTACCTCATCAGACAGTTTGAATCTCCAATATTGCTCACATGGTAAATACCACGGAGGCTCCAGAAGACCCTCAGTGTACAGGAAACTATTATTCATCTGCTTCGCGCCTATTTTGTGTTAAAATCTCCACAACAAAATATATAAAGCATTCCACACCTAACATTATACAATGCTATGTAAGCTTTGCTGAGATAAACCTTACATCTGTTGCTCATATACTGAAAGCCAGAGGAACGATTACGACGAAGCGGTGCTTTTTGGATAGTGAAAACATATTCATTGAACCATACTGTGACTTTTATACAAAAAACTGCCGTTTGTGATGTTTACATACTTATCAAATTCATAATGAAGCCATTCTAGTAAAGAAATAAGCTTTTCTAAAAGAAGAGGCGATGAGAGCAGTAAACACAAGCTAGTGTAATGTTTTACCATTTCTACTTAGTATAGCGGCCATTCGGAAAACCAACTAATCGCGTTTGCTTTCTTCAATCAAGCGCGAAGTCTTTTTTTTTTATTTATTGGCTTTCCTAAGAACAAAATTTGCTCATTGAAAACCGCTCACAGAGAGGTGAAGCCCGCCTACTCCACACTTAACCGCTGTGAACCTAATTCATGAGAGTTCCATACGTATGCAGTCTTAAGTATGCTGAGGAGGCGAGTCTTAATATTTTTGCTACGACTCAATAAGGTTAATGTACAAACTGCTTTTTTACTTTCGCGTTTTGAGCGTTTGTATTGCATCTTTTATTACCTGTGACTATAACGCTGTAAAGCACTAATCCGACACAATAATAATAAAATAGAATAACTGACGCGCGTAAACACGCAATACACGCACGCTTTGAGCACCAGTTAATCACACGTCTTCAGCGCTACGGCAGCTCATATTGCTCTCGCCATTCCTGAGCGGGTGTCATTCAGTACGCCCGTCCTTTATAAGGGAATTATTCACGAGTTTATATCGCAGCAGAGTGAAGTCATACATACAGTGGAGAGCATTTGGCTAGTCAAGAAAATACTAGCTTGCAGCGAAGGTTTCATTAGGAAGAAGCTAAGAAAAGATGAGAAAGGACACGTGGTCATACAAAACGTGGCGCATGCTGCCGCTTATGCCGGGGAGCTAAGCTTGAAACGCGTGGAGATTATGTGTAACGTTTGCCATTTCAGTTCATGAGAACTATATACAGGCCTGAAGAAAGCCAATTCTTTATTTTGAAGCGAAAAAATAATGGGTATTTGTTTTACGTGCACATACAAAATTTCCTATAGCTTGTCAAGTTTGTTACAAACAGTAACAGTAAAACACAAGAATTGCCGAGGTCAACGCTCTAGTCATCGTGGAACCTGCGTGTTTCAGGTCACCATACGAACATAATAATCACTGAGTCATCTCGCCGGCTTCATCATTTCAATAAACACGACTGAAAAATTCTAAATGCTTTTCATAAAACATTGTAACAAAGACCCATAATCCCTGGAGCAATCTCCCTCAGCACGGAATACCGGCTGCCAATAGTGACTCTGTGTGCATTGCTTTTATATAGGAGAGAAGACTTCAAATAATTGTGCCAGATATTAGCAGTCACTCACTACGAGCTGCTGAGAATGGCACTGCCATAAAAAGCAAATTCAATGCTCCTTACATAGAGATCCCAACAGGAGAATACTGTAGCATTCATTCTTATACCCGGTACTAAACAAGCGCTTCAAAATACTCTGTGTGAAGCCTGGTACGTATGCCGGTATTCTAACGAGCGTAAGCTATGCAAAACATACCAGGGAGACGAGAAATACTTTACCACAGTTTTGCGCCCAAAACCTGAAGTCCAATTGGGCAACAGCATTATCATCAACGGCGCTCGGTCTCAGGAACAAGCGCGTTGCATCGCTTCCATGCCACGCGCATTAGGCAGAAGAGAGAGAGAGAGAGAGAGAAAGGAATTTTAATGAGGGAAAGGTGGAGAAAACTCCTACAGTACATAGTGGCTGAAGCTGTGCTGTTCCAAAAGTAGGCGTGAGCTTGATACAACATATCCATTAGTGTCACGATGAAATACTTCCGCAAATTCTTTTAGTTTCTCTTTCAAGCACAACCCGAACAGTGGATTAAAAAGAGGTGGCTCTTGCATGCAGGTACCCTAACCTAAGGCTGCTAGAAATATTGTGACGAAGACGAAGCTGGCAGTGGCGCGGGACGGAGCGCTCGCGCGAGGCCAGTGGCCATTAAATCATCTCTTGTTCATGGTTCACCACGTCTCATTCTTCGGCTGGCCGCCACGTAACATTTGGTGTGAGGTGCTGGGGTCCCTTCATCGCCATCCTGGTCACGGAGCTTCGGCGTCCTGGGCCTGCCGTGGACGTCGGCCGTGAGTACCTGGTCAGCGCCGCACGGCTGTGCCCCAGTCCGCCCGACCTGAACCGACCTCGACGCTCACCCCAGCCCCGTCCCCCGCCCGGACCACACTACACGACGACCCAAGACCCGACGGACAAAGACCCCACCGACCCAAGACCCAAACATGAAGACACCGTCCCCCTGCCTCTGCCGTTCGGTGCGTCCAGAGAACTCGGCCCTCAGCTCCTGGCACCCTACGGCCCGGGTGCTTCGTGGACCGGGACTCATTCTCTCATCTTTCTCATCGTAGCGGCAAGCACTGCACCATCTTCTACATACTGTTCAACCCCCCACTCAAGACCATCGCCATTCTCGCCGTCTGTTCGTCATCGATCGCGACAATCGCTCGGAGGCCCCGGGTAGTGTGACGAAGACGAAGTTGGCAGTGGCGCGAGACGGAGCGCTCGCGCTAGGCCAGCGGCCATTAAATCATCTCTTGTTAATGGTTCACCACGTCTCATTCTTCGGCTGGCCGCCACGTAACAATATTAATACGAGGTTGCAAGCCAAGGAACAGAACGACATGATGACCGATAAAATATGATTTTAATGGCCGCGAGCATAGCGCGAGCGCTCCGTCCCGCGCCACAGCCCGCTTTGTCATCTGCTACGTAACGTTACCGGGGCCACCGAGCGAACGGCCAGATTGATTACGTTAATTCTGAAGCATAATCTGAGGGTGAGGACGGTCAGAACGGATAGAAAAAGATGAAAGGCCTGCCACCACGATGGATGAGATGTAAAGAGATGCCCCCGGAGCTTCAGGCCGTCCGGTCGGTCGCCCAGAGCCAAAGGTCAGGGTTTATGGACTCGCCAGGCAGCTTGGGCGGGGGTGCCGTCTTGGTTCTTGTCGTCGGGTCATAGCGCGTCTGGTCCTGGTCGCCGTGTCTTATGCTCGGGGCTGAGTACAGGGCAGGGGGAGGGGGAAGCCGCTGGTCAATTGTGGTCAAGTCGAGTTGTGGTCAAGTCCATGTCCCCTCGGCCGACGACCAAGTCGAGCAGAAAGCGGCGATGCTCCAGGGACCAGGATGACGATGTACCCCGCACCTGGCACCAAATGATACGGGGTGCAAAGCCAAGGAACAGAGTGACATGATCACCAATGAAATATGATTTTAATGGCTGCGAGCCTAGCATGAGCGTTGGTGATGATGATAATGGTGTCCTCAGGCTTAATGGCACATACCCACGGCGGGGAATTGGCCAGGGTGCATAGCGGATACAAACGCACTCGTGTACAGAGAATGGAGTATATTTAAAATTTTGGGACGCAGAGCAAGAATTTGTACAAAACCAAAAATACGGAGAAGGAAAAGTTGTGAATTCACATTCTAGCAGAGGAATCTACCAGATGAAATTATATAATCGGGAGTATAATCGCACACTGGTTTCAGGGCATATCCCTTCGCGCTTGCCCCGAAGGATAGGAGACTCGGAATAGATAGAGGAAGCCCAAGACGAGCGAGTGGGATCTCCAAGTAAATTCTAAGGAGAGCAGCGAGCCACCGGCAAGAGAGGAAACAATGTTCTATAGACTCAATTTCGCCACAAGACTAACAAAGTTTGGATATCGAAAACCCCGATCGGCGTAAATAAAGATTTAGCAGCGGTATCCTGCAGCGCAGGAGGGTCATGGACACCTCACATTGCCTCGAATTGCACATCCGCACACTCCAAGGAAATGCCAGGTGTTGAAAATCCACTGCAGCAAGTATAGGCTAATGGCTCAAGGTGTGGAGACGCTGGAATCGCTGAAAGCGTGCTAGACTCAAGTAAACAGTATTTGGGACGAAGGGGGCAATAGGTCCATCAAAGGCAGATTTTGCTAAAAAATCAGCCCTCTCATTAGAAACAATGCCACAGTACCCAGGGACCCAGTGAAAGCTTACTTCTGTAACATGTGGAGGAAAAAAAAATGAAGGGAACGGCTCATAGGAGTATACCTCGAGTTTTCGAGCGCTGTCAAAACAGAAAGGTTGTCTGAAAGTATAATAACCCGAGTGATACTTCAGGGAATCCTTATTAAGGCGAACTGAATGGCCAGAAACTCAGCTACAAAAATAGGGCTATAGTCAGGGGCCCGAAATGTGTAGCTCCAATCAAGAGCCCTTGTGTAAATGCCAATAGCTGCCTTTTCATTTTGCTGGGAGACATCTGTATAAACGGCAATATGGTTAGGAAAATATAGGGTTAGCCAACCCAGGAACAGGCTCCAAAGACCTTCAAAATGTCCGCACAGTGATAAGGTCCAACCGGTAATTGAGATCAGGTATCTGCGCCTCCAAGTACAACACAGGATTAGCTACTGATTTAGGCAGACCTAAGCAAAGGCGCTGAGCGCCTTGCTCCATAACAAACTGTGGTTCACGCTTGTACTTTGGGCACCCAGAAAAGAGAACGGAGCCGAATTTAAGGATTTGCCGTACATAGGTCTTATAGAGAAGTAGTAGAGTGTCTCGTCGCATACCGAATTTTTGTTGCTGGTCCTCACCAACCGGCCAAGGGCACGCTCACCCTTAAGTGCAATGCTTCTAATGTGTGGCCGCCAGTCTAAATGCGGGTCATATATTATACCCAAGTATTTTGTTGAATAAACTTGCGGGTTCAGGATAGAGTGATACGACAGAGAGATGTAAAGAGGGGTTGCCTGTGGCAAAACAAGGACGGCACACTTGTTGACATTTAAAGTTAACTTTAGTCTGTCTAGCCAAACTTCCAGAGCATTTAAATACTCCTGCAGTAATTGGTATAGGATATGAATATCTTTGGCAGAAGCGAAAAAAGCAATATCATCCGCATACACAAACTTTGACGGCTGTGTGAATAGGGATTTCCCGCATTAGTATGTTAAACAATAACGGTGAAAGAACGGAGCCTTGTGCGACACCTCTAGACTGGGCGTATGTTGTAGAAGTTAGCGTACCCTTAGAACAAAAGAATGCTCTCTTCCTTAAGAACTGTCTTATCCACGCAAACAGGTACAAAGGAAGTTGTACATTAGCCAGTTTATGAAGCAAAATGCTGCGTTCAACGCTGTCGTAAGCCTTTGCAATATCTAAAGTAACCAGAGCTGATACCTCCTTTTGCCTCATAGCGACCTTAATACGGCTCTCCAAGTCTATGTGCGCGGTCCAAATCGAACAACTCCGGCGGAAACCAATCTGAGCCTCGCTAAATCCTTCAAGACAAAGAATATGGCTCTTGAGGCGGCTGAAGACTACCCGCTCTACAAGCTTAATCAAAGTTGATATGAGAGCAATGGACGGCCGAATATTGTCGAGATCAAACCCCTTCCCTTGCTCTTTCAGCAATAAAATAATTTTCGCTGTTTTCCAATTTTGTGAAATCCAGGCTTTTTCCAAAGACCAGGTCACAATCTGCAAGCGGTACTGGGCGAAGTCTTGCATTAAGATTTTCAGCATGCCAGCTGTTACTCCGTCTATCCCAGGGGCAGCAGATTGCATTCAATTACCTACCAATTCTAAATCAGATGCAAATACCTTAGTGAAGTCTCCACCCAAATTAAACCGGGTTGATGGAAAGGTAGTGGGAGCACGAAAACGCACAGCAAGGCCTTGAGCTATGGAGTCTAGTTGATCTTTTTCGTCCCGAGGTGGCAAAACTGTGGACTGAAAGATATGAGAAGAGGGCAGCACATTAGTACGTTCCATGAATTTATAGAGAGACTTCCGATGGAATGGGTTAGGCAGATAGGTGTTCAGACTGGCATTGTAATCATCCCTAGCCTTAGATATTGTTCTTCTAAAAGAGGCTGCAAAGAATTTTAAATTTATCCAGTTCTTTGGACACTAGTTATGCGCTAGACTCTTCCATGCGGCTTCCCTTTGACGAAAGGCTTTTTCGCAGTCGTCATTCCACCAGCTCGAAGGAGCCTTGTTTTAACGCCTGACCGGACTATAAAGACTGCTCGTCGAGTGGCGTCTAACACGGAATTTAATACTTGAGGACCCCCGTCAGATTTATCGGAGGGGGAATCAGACGAGAGGGCCTCACCTAGAAGGTTATTGACAGTGTAGTATTGACAAATTTTTGTGGCGAACCAGTCGCCCTGACTGGATTGCACGCAATAGTGAAAGTGATTGGGTAGTGGTCACTTGACGTACCGCAGTCAACTGTACACCACGAAGATACAGCTATACCATTAACAACTAACGTTAAATCAATAGCTGATCGAGAGTTTGCCCTCATGTAAGTTATGGCGCGACTATTGTAACAGCACACATCGTTTGCTGACATCCATGACCAAAGTAAATGCCCGCTAAAGTCTGTGCATTTCTGAAACCCCAAATAACATGATGTGAATTTAAGTGCCCAGCTAGAACTACTCTTCTGTTGTTGCGCAGTAACGCATCGAGCCCATCTGTCCTACGGACACCTGCGGGGAAGTAGATATTTGCCACGGTAACAGGGACACAATGCGGAATAATCATTTCAACTGCAAGTATCTCACAATCAGGTCGCATAAATTTGTGAGACACTTTAGCACGATGAAACAGTTCCGTTGAAATCAATGTAAGTAAGCCCCCACCCCTGCCGTTTGGGCGATCATTTCTGAAAACGGAGACATTTTTAATTGCTAATGGACGATAAGGATTGAGCCACGACTCCTGTATTAAAATAATGTCTGGACTATGCTTAAGTATAAGCTGCTGTAAATCGGGGAAAGATGAGATAGAGCGACAGTTACACAGAAGAACAGATATTCCCGCCACGATTATTGCTTTAAAAACGAAGCCGCAACAGGCTCTTTCAACACATCTGTTTTCTTTGAAATTCCAGGCGAACCTTTCTTAGACTCAACATGTGGATGGTCAGATTTAGAAGGAGAAGAGGAAGCACGACGCTTCTGAGATGGAGTAGTCATTTCAACATCTGACTGACAAGCGTTAGAGAGGGAGACTTGGTCAGAGTGATTTACACCCACGGGCGTGGAGGCAGAAGAGGTGGTGGGCTGAATATTATCAGCAGTTGCAGAGGAGGGAGGACAGATAGACGAGGTGAGGTTACCTAAAGCCGATGAAGCAGCCTGCGCGGAAATGACCTGGGACAAGGCATCGCTGAAGGTACTGATCATGCGGTCAAGTACACCAGCAACAGCCTTCTCCACCGCAGCAACAACGGACTTAGTTAAGGCTGCCTCCACATCAGTATCGGTCGTGCGGGCAATACTTGCGTATGAGTTCTGCCGTCTGTCAAGGCGGGCGTATGCATCAGCGCGCGAGCACCTGTCACGCTGAATAATGTCCAAGACGATCTGCTCATCGGCAAGCTTCGGGCAGGTGTGGTCGTCAGCTGCGTGATCAGAGTGGCAAAGGCAGCAGCTAAGCGACTCAGAATTGCAAATTTCTTGTGCATGATCACCGCCGCAAACGCTACGCGCGTTGCGGACTTGCAAGATTTAGCACTGTGACCGAACCGCCCGCAATTCTTACATTGTAAAGAACGGGGCTGCAGCGGATCCACACGGTACACAATAGGCCAAACTTTGATCTCGGACAGACAAGAGGACCCTGAAAATGTTGCAGTAACCGACTCAGTAGGCGTACGAGAGCCTCCAGCCTCTCTGCTGCAGCGGTAAACTGAGGGGATGCCAACACCGGCGTCATGAAAGTCTGCAAGAATTTCCCCTGGTGTAGCGGAAGGATCCACACCGCGGATAATTCCTTTTAAGCAGGCAAGCTGCTCAGAAATAAATACCTTCACCGGTAGTGAGGCGAAAGAGGTGCACTGCAGCAAATCGGCAACACAATCCAAGTCAGCCGATTTGCACATAATTCCTCTCTTGCCAAATAGTCGCACCTACGAGACCTCAAGATAGCGGCTGGTGGCTGCCTTCAGCTGCTCCTGGATCATTCGAGAGTTTTTATTTTAATTACATCATCTCCTACAGGGACCAGCGCCACAGGGATAAGCGTGACACCGTTTTGACTGAAAGACGTTAGCGGCAGATTTTCAGGAGGAAAAGTGGCGAACCAGGTTACCGGACCTGAGCCCCGGGGAAGACATAGCCATGGCGGAAAGCCTACAGAGCCTTCGAACCTGCACCCACAGGGGGGAAAACCTGGCCAAAGCCCCCACTCGCGGAACGGCCTCACCAAAATTTTAAGACAGGCAAGAAGACGCAGAGGCAGGCCGTGGAACAGCAGCACCAACGGGAACGACAGGGAACAGCAGAACTCCGGCGAAGGACAGAAGAACGCTGTCGATGACCGCCTTCAGAGAGAAAGACGACCGCTGTTCGGAAAACCCGGTTGTTGTTGTTGTTGCCTTGGTGGCATGGCACATACCCACGACGGGGGATTGGCTAGGGTTCAGTGAGGAGAGCCCCAAGAAGGTAAATTGGTGCCAAGCTAATGGATTACCTTTTGTTGCCAGCTAATGATTTAGCTTCGGGTACGTATTCCGAGGAATTAAAGATGGAATTATAGATAAAAATAAATTATGGGAGAAATGAATGAAAAGAAACGCGCTTAAAGATGAGAGAATTGAATGCAAGAAAAATTATGAATGATTTTGCAATGCGGCCATTTTGGGTACCTTTAGCAAGGGAACCTGCCGGTAGCAATTATGTAATTGTGGAGAAAATCGCACACTTGATGCAATGCGAAACCTCTGGCGCTAGTCCCGCGCCACAGCCCGCTTCTTTGTCATCTGCTTCGTAACATATTCTGACATATTTGGTGGAGGTGCTGGTTAGCGTCCCATGTACTCTGACTGCGAGGACTCTCTCGACGCCTGTTATCTACGCGTGGACTCAACACCCGTCCACAAGGCGAGTCGCCGCCTGCGAGGCCTACAACCAGAGTTCGGCCAACTGGCAGCGCCGGTAAGAGCGGTAAGAGCAATGACATCAACCGTGGCTAGCCCGACAACTCAGCATTCCGGGAATGCCCCACCATTCGTCCTTCACGCACCTCGGTCGCCGCCACCGTTCCACGGGGACTGGTTTGAGGACGTAGACGACTGGTTGGCCAGCTTTGACCGAGTGGCGGGTTTCAATGAATGGGACGGCGAGCGCAAATTGCGCAACGCATACTTTGCGCTGCAGGACTCGGCCAAAACATGGTTCGAGAACCACGAAGCTTCCTTTACTACCTGGGAGGCTTTTCGTCGAGAACTCCTAGCGACGTTTACCAGCAGCGGAAGAAAAGAAAAGGCTGAAAGCGCTCTCCACTCCAGGTCCCAGCAGTCCAACGAGAGCGTCGCGATGTGCATCGAGGACATGACGCGACTGTTCAATCGGGACGACCCTGCTATGCCAGAGGCAAAGAAGGTGCGCCACTTAATGCGCGCCGTAAAAGAACAGCTATTTGCCGGACTGGTACGTGACCCGCCAAGAACAGTGGCCGACTTCACAAGGGAGGCAACGAGTATCGCGCGCTCTCTGCAGGAACGGGGCGCGCACTACGAACGTGAGGCTACTGCAGCAGTCGCTTCCCAGTACACGCCTACGTCGCTGCCCGCCGAGGAGCTTCGGGAGCTTGTAAGAAGCGTTGTGCGTGAGGAATTGGCGAAACTTCATTTTGAAGCTCCACAGGCCAGTGTCGTTGCCGTAACGGACGTGGTCCGTGACGAAATCCGACGAGCTGTGCAGCCGCCCCCAGCTCCACACCAGGCGCCCTCTGTTATGACGTACAGCGAGGCACTACGAAGTCCTGGGCCAGCGAGACAAGCCTTTTCCCCCGTCGTTCCCATGCCAGTGCCATCTCTGCAGTACCCAAGCGCAGCAGTACCATCTGTGCCGCAGGAGTACAGGCCCCCCATGAGCAAAGCGCACGTGTGGCGAACGCCAAACAATCGGCCGCTCTGTTACCACTGCGGGGAGCCCGGCCACATCCTCCGTCACTGCCTCTACCGCAGAATGGGTTTAAGGGGGTTTTCACCTGACGCACCTCGACCGCGCTACGGTGAAAGACCACGGGATATCGAGCTGTACCTGGCTGATAACGTGCAGTCCTCCACTTCGCAACAGCGTCAGTCCCGATCGCCATCCCCAAGGCGGTTCTCTTCGCCCGGCCGCCCGTCGTCCTCTGGCCAGTTCAGAGGTGCGTCCCCACATCGGGAAAACTGAAGACGGCGTCCTCCGGGGGTAGGGCCGCCGCTACTGAACCGTGTCAAGAGCCTCCATCCGAAGGTTCGCCGCAACGCTCCGACCGACGACGACCTGACCCGATGACCTCAACGACGCGCTGCGACCGACTAGTTTCTGCCTAAATTCCGGTATCCGCCGACAACCACGACGTTACCGCACTAGCGGATACCGGCGCCGATTTTTCTGTAATGAGCAGTCGGTTAACCACGGCCGTGAGGAAGGGTCTGACCCCTTGGTCTGGGCCGGAGATGCGGACAGCTGGTGGCCACGTCGTAACTCCGATCGGTGTCTGCGCTTCACGAATCCAGATCCACGGCGTTACTTTCCCTGGTTGCTTTGCTGTGTTACCCGAGTGCTCCAAAGACCTCATACTCGGTTTGGATTATCTTCACGAGTACGGCATGCTCAGCACGGCCAAGACCTGGCGCATACTCAAGGCCCTCATGGACCCAACCAAGACAAAAGCAGAAAGTGGCAAGGCAATTCAGAAATTGGTCTACCAATACGAATGTTCTGACGAAGAACTGCTAGAAGCAGTCCGCATCAAATGCTACGGCAAGGACAACCCCCAGGGCTACAACGGGGAGTACCAAGGAGCAGACAATCCCGCAATGGACAGGCCGATCACAAGAGAGGAAGTCCAGGCGGCGATAAGCGCGACAACAAGAAATACAGCAGCCGGCGCAGACAAGATCAAGAACGCCTTGATCCGCAACCTCAGCGACGAGGCGATCGACCAGCTCACGGCGTACCTCAACACGCTGTGGGCAGAGGGAGTGGTGCCGAAGGAGTGGAAGCACGCTGTCGTGCTTATGATACCCAAACCCGGCAAGAAGCTTCAGATTGAGAACCTGAGACCCATTTCCCTCACGTCGTGCCTTGGCAAATTGTACGAGATAATCGTCACCCGGCGAATCCAACAATACCTGGAGGACGAAGAACAGTACACGCACAGCATGTTCGGCTTCCGGGCGAACCTGTCGACGCAAGATGTCCTGCTGCAGATGAAGGAAGAGATCATAGACACGGCACCTTGAACTGGCGAAAACATTATCATGGCCCTGGACATCAAAGGGGCCTTCGACAATGTTAGCCACGAGAACATCATGGAAGGCCTAAAAACGCCAACTGCTGAAGAAGAACCCACGACTACGTAAGAGCCTTCCTGTCAGAACGCACAGCGACAGTGGGATTGGGAGACCTGCGAAGCGACACCTTTACCACCCCACGTAATGGCACGCCGCAAGGATCCGTATCTCACCAGTGCTTTTCAACATTGCAATGATCGGACTGGCCAGAAGACTCAGCAAGATCATCGATGGCATCCAGCACGCGATGTACGCCGACGACATTACGGTCTGGGTGAATCGAGGCTCGCTAGGACAAAAGCAAGAGAGACTGCAAGAAGCAGCAACGTGTGTAGAAGAGTACGTGAGGGAAAGGGGCGTAGCCTGCTCCACGGAAAAGTCGGAACTTCTTAGGTTAGGGTCCAACCCTACCAAGGAGGAACTGACAGTGAAGTTAGAAGGCCAAAATATACCGGAGAGGGACATGATACGCATCCTGGGAATGTGGATCCAAGGAAGCAGGAGATGTACCTACACAATTAGCCTACTCAAGAAGTCAACAGAACACATAAGCCGCATGATAAAGAGGGTATCACAGAACAGAAGCGGGATGAAAGAAAGCGACACGATCAAGCTCGTCAGAAGCCTGATAGTCAGCAGAGTCACGTACTCGTTGCCATACTACCGCATGACCAAGAAAGACAAAGAACAGACGGAGGCGCTGCTACGAATGGCGTACAAGACGGCACTCTACCTGCCAAGAAACACATCAAATTAAAAGCTGCTACAAATGGGCCTAAACAACACATTCGAAGAACTAACGGAAGCCCAGCTAAGTGCGCAAATAGCCAGGCTCCAGCAGACAGCCACCGGCCGCAAGCTCCTAAAGAGATTAGGGCACGACGTAGAAGGGATAGTAGATAGAACAGCTAGCATTCCAGACGAGGTACGCCAGACACTGGACATCAGCCCTCTGCCGAGAAACATGGATTTGAACCTCCATGCCGCTAGAAGGCAAGCCAGGGCAGACTATGTGCAGCGGAACCTAGCCACAATGGAAAACACAGTATACACAGACGCGGCCCTCCATCCATGGGACCGCAGGACCAGAACGTTCCGAGACGCGGCAGCAGTGGTAGACCACATGGGGGAATCAATTAGCAGCGTGACATTAAGAAACTGTACGGTAACGGAAGGGGAGGAAGCTGCGTAGCTCTAGCAGCGGCCGAAGGTTACCGTAGGAACAAGTCTTTAATAATCCTAACAGACTCTAAAGCAGCATTGAGGAACTACACGCAGGGCAAAATAAGCAAGGAAGCGCTGAGAATCCTCCTCGAAGCAAAGCTTCCAAATAAGACCTTAAGACACAGGATTTTCTAGATACCGGCACACACCGGGATAGAGGGTAACAAGAGGGTAGACAGCCTAGTTCGCGAGATCACGAGCCGAGCAGGGCAGTCAGAAACCCTGGAGGACCCGATGACGGTGGAACCAACGTATGCAGAAATATTAAACTACCACAGAGGGCGGAGATTCAAATACCCACCATCCCACACATCATTAACACAGCACGATGCGGTCTGCTGGCGGAGACTGCAAGAAAGGACTTTCCAAAATTTATACATACTACACAAGATGTTCCCTACACAATACAGGGACACATGTCCGTGGTGCGGAGCAACCCCCACGCTATATCACATCACATGGGAATGCGAACGTAACAGAGCATTTCACCAGCTAAATGACCCGAGTACGGAACAATGGGAGGTCCTGCTGACCAGCAGCGAGCTCACGGTCCAAAGGGCACTGGTGCAGCACGCCTGCGAAGCAGCAGACTCAGCGGTGCCCTGGAATAGGGGCGCCGACCTTGTGAAGAGGCCGAAGACCTGAAGACATCAACCCACCGCTCAAACCTGATTTTTGGAGCAATAAATGTTTTTCACTCACTCACTCAGGAGTACGGTGCCGTTATCAATCAGCAGGTGCTAATGGTGTCGTTTTCCACCCAAGGCCCTGTCGACGACGGTGCCGAACCACGCAGGGCTAAGCTATGCGCCTGTGACGACCAGGTACTAATCCCGTCAAGAGCCAGCATGTTTGTTGCCGTAGAGTGCGATAGCAGCCCCAGCACGTGGCATAGCTGAAACCAACATCTCGCTGCTCCTTGGTCGGCAAGTCTGTGTAGCTCGCGGAATTATTGAATTGAACAGTGGGCGAAGCGAACTTCTGGTGACCAATTTTGCTTCTGAACCTGAGCGTTTGCCTGACAAAACAGGTATTGCGTATTTCGAAGAACTGTGTGAATTCGCGGGACAGCACGCGTTGTCCGAAATCCCGGCATTAGTGGAGGCACCGACCACTCCCATAAAGACCGACGTGAACCCGAACCTCCCGTCTCATTAGAAACGCTGCCTGGAGAGCATTATCGAATCTTTCCGCGACTGTTTTGCCTCGACCTCTAAAGTTAGGCAGACTCCGCTCACAAAGCATCGCATTATTGTTGACGCAAACCAGCGACCGTTATACCAGCCGCCTTATCGGGTCTCTTCGAAGGAACGTGACGCTATTCGCCGACAAGTTCAAGAAATGCTCCAGGACGACGTGATACAGCCGTCGACGAGCCCGTGGACATCGCCTGTTGTTCTTGTGGCGAAGAAGGATGGAACCCTACGGTTCTGTGCTGATTACAGGCGTCTAAACAAAGTCACCAAAAAGGACGTTTATCCTCTGCCGCGGATTGATGACTCCCTGGACCGGCTATGCCACGCCACGTATTTCTCGTCACTAGATTTACGTAGTGGCTATTGGCAGATCAAGGTGGACGAGCGCGACCGGGAAAAGACCGCCTTTATTACACCGGATGGTCTGTACGAATTCCGGGTGCTGCCTTTCGTACTGTGCTTGGCTCCTGCCACCTTCCAGCGGATGATGGACACCGTGCTTGCGGACCTAAAATGGCAGTCCTGCTTCGTCTACCTGGATGACGTTGTCATCTTCTCCGCTACGTTCGAAGAGCACCTGAGGCGCCTGCGCGCCGTGTTCGCCGCAGTTAGTTCGGCCGGTCTTTCCCTCAAGCCCGAAAAGTGTCATTTCGCTTTCCAGGAGTTGAAGTTTCTGGGCCACATCGTGAGCGCTAAGGGAGTAAGCCCTGATCCCGATAAGACAGCCGCCGTCGCTGCTTTTCCCATGCCAACCGATAAGCGAAGTGTGCGCCGCTTTCTGAGTCTCTGCGCCTATTATCGGAGTTTTGTGCGCAACTTCTCCCAGATCGCTCAGCCCCTCATCCGCGTCACGAAAGATGCCGAACCGTTCTTCTGGGGCCAAGAGCAACAACACGAATTCGAAGACCTCCGCACTCGTCTCCAAAGGTCGCCCATCCTTGGCCACTTCGACGAGTCAGCCGACAATGAACTACACACAGACGCCAGTAGCATCGGCCTCGGTGCGGTCCTTGTGCAGTGGCAGGATGGTCTCGAACGCGTAATCGCATACGCAAGCCGCACCTTGTCACGCTCGGAGGCAAACTATTCCACCACTGAAAAGGAATGACTGGAAATTGTGTGGGCAGTCACCAAATTTCGCTCATATTTATACGGCCGCCCTTTTAGAGTCGTCAGTGATCACCATTCGCTGTGCTGGCTGGCGAACCTCAAAGATCCCTCGGGGCGGCTTGCACGCTGTAGCCTTCGCCTTCAAGAATTCGACGACACCATCGTCTGTAAGTCCGGCAGGAAGCACAGTGATGCCGACTGTCTGTCTCCTGCTCCTGCTGAGGACAACGGAGCTGATCCCGACACCGATTTTGTTTTTCTCGGCGCCATCTCCACGTCCGTCTTCGCTCAACACCAAAGAGACGACAGTGAACTACGGCATCTCATTGAGTATCTTGAAGGAAGAGCTGAGTCTCCACCGCGAATCTTCTCACGTGGACTGTCGTCGTTCTGTTTGCGCGATGGCGTTTTGTATAAGAAAAACTACCACCCGACGGAAGCTGTCTATCTGCTCGTCGTACCTGGGGCCTTGCGCGACGAAGTCCTGCAGGCGTGCCATGATGACCCATCTTCTGGTCACCTGGGTTTTTCCCGCACTTTGGCGCGGATACGCCAGAAGTACTACTGGCCCAGGGTTGCTGCAGTTGTACAGCGTTACGTCAGAACTTGTCGCGAGTGCCAACGTCGCAAGCCGCCACCGACTAAGCCAGCCGGACTACTGCAGCCTATTGATCCGCCACAAGCCCCCTTCCACCAAGTTGGCATGGACTTACTCGGCTCATTTCCATAGTCCTCGCTGGGTAACCGCTACATTGTGGTCGCCACCTACTACCTCACCCGATACTGTGAACCTAAAGCTCTCCCTCGTGGTACCACTGATGAAATTGCGAACTTTTTCGTTCAAAACATTGTGCTTCGGCACGGTGCATCGACCATCGTTGTAACTGACAGGGGAACGGCGGTCACCTCGGCTCTTACGCAGGAGGTTTTGCGCCTTAGCGGTACAAGTCACCGCAAAACAACCACTTATAACCCTAAAAACGAGCGGACTCACCGAATGGCTCAACAAGACGATCGCCGACATGATCTCCATGTATGTTGACGTAGACCACCGGAACTGGGACGCCATACTTCCTTACGTAACATTCGCCTATAATACTGCTCTGCAAGAAACGACGCGCTTCACTCCATTTCGTTTAGTGCATGGTCGCGGTGCCACCACCATGCTGGACGCAATGTTGCTTCCGAGGAGTACTTCCTCAACTGTTGTGGGGGCTGACCACTTCGTTCGTCACGCCGAGGCCGCCCGCCAACTCGCTCGACAGCGAATCCGGCACCAGCAAACCCACGACGCTCGCCGCTAAAACCTCCGCCACAGAGCTGTTAGTTACCAGCTCGGCGAACAAGTCTGGGTTTGGAGCCCAATCCGCATGCGTGGACGCTCCGAAAAGCTTCTGTGCAGATATTTCGGCCCCTACGAGGTACTCCGCCAAGTCAGTGAGGTGAACTACGAAGTTCTTCCCCAAGGAACAGTTCGCTCCTCCAGACGGCCGACCTCCGAAATCATCCATGTCGCGCGGATGAAGCCGTACCACGCCCGCTAGCGCTTCAGGCGTGTCTACACCTGCCGCCGGACACATGCGGCGTCCCTTCCCTTCGTGCTGCCCACTGCTACCATGCTTCCTTTACGAAGATGAGAGAGATTCCAAGCTGTCCGGTCATCTTTAGTGGTGCGAGATTCGAGAGTATGGTTACCTTTAGGGGTATACTCTTGCTCAATTCCTATTGGACTGTCGTACGAGATGCGCGTCAAGGTTGATGTCAATTGGAATGGAATGACACAGCAGCACTAGTTTGGAGGGAGTTTTTAAGCGGAACCTCCACTATGCGATCTCGGGCTTCAATCGCGGACCACGCAAATTTGACCTTCAGCTGAGTTCGAGGTCAAACCATGAAAAAAAGAGAAAAAGAAATGGAATCAATATCCATGACTGGGAGTCGAACCCGCGGCAGTGCGAAAATATCTCATGTAAGGGCCGCTCAGCGAGACCACTAGGCTGGTGTTGGATCAGCAAGGCGGAGTTCCCGGGGGGAGCCCGATGAATTGCACTAGGCCATCGTCCCAGCCAACACGCCTCGTGTGAAAGTGCACCACTCTCGCGCTGTGCACTAAAGAGCGTCGTAGTCAACTTCCATCTGCTTCGTCTCGCGGCACTGACAGCTCACCGTCGTCTTCTACGCAGCAAAAATCCGCGCCTTCACTCCGATTCGAATGTGGTAAACATTCTCTGTATTATGAGAAAAAAAACACAAATTACCAATTTACGAGTTGTTCGGCTGAGCATTGGAGGCCCCGGGCTGCTTCTAGAGAGAGAGAGAGAGAGAGAAAATTATGGCTGAGGCTTAGCTAAGGTTAAGCCTAGTCAGATGCGAAGCATATTGGTGGCTAGGCTTGGTAATACATGGCTTTCCTTGGTTGCATACTTGGTCATTTTAATACAACCACTAGAAGCCTTCGTCGTGGGGGAAGACAACGGCATGGCTACAGCGGAACGCCGACTAACCCCGAGACGCGCGTTGGGTGAGCGCCTGGATTGCCACGGAAGCCGCGTTTGCCTGCCCGGTGGAGCGAGCGTTTCACCTACACCGAGTGTGAACGCGCGTTCGAAATGCGCGGGAATGCCGCTCGAGGACATTCCGGCGTCTGTGCGATGGCACCGTCACGACGACGTCACGGTGTCACGTGGCGTGACGGCTAGGGGTCCCACGGCGACGGCGCGAGGTGAAGGCCGCCTCTCTCATCCGATGTCACGTGGTGTGACGTCACGGTGTGGCGTGGTGTGACGTCACGGTGTCACATGGTGTGACGTCTAGGGGTCCCACGCTGACGGCGTGAGTGGTAGCTCTAGCAATATGCTTCGCATAAAAGTAACTGCGCAAAAGGACGGGACAAGAGAAAGAGAACCACACGGGACAAAGGCAGACTGACAACTGATTTATTCCACCAACTCCTCTTTCCTTCAGCAGCAAAGCGCATGCGCACCAACCACAAAAACAAAAAAAAACAGAAGCGACACTCATCTCGTGGAATCAAGGAACTCGAACTCCTTGCGGTACAGGTGTACTGAATCATCGCTAATACACTTATCAGGCCCTAACCTCGCGATTTCCAAGGACTCGATAATTTCTCGTTCTTATCTCTCGAGCGTCCGATAATCTTAGTCATATCGAAAAGCGGATTACAATCTTTGTCATCATGATCGCAAGTGTGACAATGCTTAGGCAGATGCTGCCCCCTTGAATCTTCTAAGGAATTTCCGTGCTCTACTAATCTAATGTTGACGCAGCGGCCAGTTTGCCCTATGTAGAACCTACCACAACTCAGGGGAATCTGATAAATTACATTGCATGTACACTGTACGAAACTTATTCCTGTGGTTAACTCCACACTCAACCTTCTTTTGCTTATCTTTTCTCGCCAAATTGCACAAACGCGACAACTTGCAAGGTGCAGAAAAAATGACGTCGACGCCGAATTTTCCGGCGACCCTCTTGAGGCCGTGCGAGACCCTGTGAACATAGGGCATAACTTCATACTTCCGCCTCTCCTGTCCATCCGCCGCCGGAGGTTTGGAGTTTGGGCGGAAGGACTTCAACAGGGACTCAGCGACAGCCTGAAGAAGGGCCAGCGGAAAACCAGCAGACCTAAGGCGATCAACCTGAGCCTCAAACCTAACCTGAACTTTATGTGGACAGGACTTGGCTAATGAAGCCCTGAGGCAAGTTGATAATATACCCCTCTTGACCAGCTTCGAATGGCACGAGTTAAAGGGTAGGAGGGCCTGATAAGTGTATTAGCAATGCTTCAGTACACCTGTACCGCAAGGAGTTCGAGTTCCTTGATTCCACGAGATGAGCGTCGCTTCTGTTTTTTGTTTTTGTGGTTGGTGCGCATGCGCTTTGCTGCTGAAGGAAAGAGGATGGTTTGGTTTGGTTTATGGGGTTTAACGTCCCAAAGCGACTGAGGCTATGAGAGACGCCGTAGTGGAGTGCTCCGGAAATTTCGACCACCTGGGGTTCTTTAACGTGCACTGACATCGCACAGTACACGGGCCTCGAATTTCTCCTCCAAAGAAATTCAACCGCCGCGGCCGGGATCGAACCCGCGTCTTTCGGGCCAGCAGCCGAGCACCATAGCCACTGAGCCACCGCGGCGGCGCTGAAGGAAAGAGGAGTTGCTGGAATAAATCAGTTGTCAGTCTGCGTTTGTCCCGTGTGGTTCTCTTTCTCTTGTCTCGTCCTTTTGCGCAGTTACTTTTTGTTCTCATAATGTCGTACCAACTAGCCCCTCACCGCACTCTTCTAGATTCTCTGTAGTTTTTTTTTAGAGCGCAGCTTTTTGGCGCCCGTTTCTGCATTTCGCGGCGTCGCCGTTGTCCAATGTAACCAACAGTGGTTTTTGTTGCGAAAGCAACACTCCAAGAGCCAAAGCGAGAGCTCGGGTGGCCGCCGTCGGGCCGCCGCGCCTAGCCGGTGGCGCGCCGTTGCCCAGCAACGCGACCCCGCGCGCTCGCTCCGCCCGCTCGCGTCGCCTAGTAGCGCGGTAGAGGGCGCTAGCTCCTCCCTCTTGCCAGCGCTCGGTCCGAGAGAAGACGTTATAGACGCTTTACAGCGGCTATATTGAACTAGAATACTCATAACAGCGGCGTATCATGGGGGCTGCCATCTTTGATCACGTGATCACGCCGCCATTACTTGCCTCCTGACCGCTCGGCGCTCGCCTCGTCGCGACGGCTGCTGCGTTGATATTTCGGTTCCGACAGGCAGAGTTTCGGTTCCGACAGGCAGTGTTTCGGCTGATACGGTTGTAAAGGAGTGGGAAGACGACACTGTGGCTGGTCCGAAGCTTCGAAGGACATGTGAAAACCCCAATGTGAAATTTAGGCGTGAAAACGTGACCGGGCTTCATGTCGCGAAGAGCCGCTGAGCTCTCCGCCTGTTCGACGCAACGGGTGGATCGCCTCAATGTCGCTGAAGGCTTTGCTTAATATTTTTTCATTGTTATTATCTCAAACAGCGAGGTTTAATGACCCTGCGGCTGCGCAGGTCGTTGTCGTATTGTGTACATGCATGCAGACTGCTGTAAAACGCCCACATGCACTTCGTACTCATTTGTTTACAACCTGTTAAAGGTGCTTAGGAAGCCAAAATTTTTTCTGTTGCTTTGCTAAACAAAGGAAGGCGACAAAAATGAATAAACAAACAAAATTTACCCCATCATGTAAGCAGTAACATGCATAAAGCAGCCTTCACAAGCTTGCATGCAATCGTTTACAAGGATTCCGCGATATAATTGTTCTAACGCGCGCATGGCAGAGCGTTCAGTACAAGAAGTTCACAATTATGTCAGCCTCATATAGTATAAAATTGTGGTACACTCCAGGCTCGATATGTGGACATGAATATGCTCGAGGTGTCGTTGATTGTAAGTAATCAGCCGGCGTCACTTCTGGTGACTGTCTCGCATGGATCGCGAGGAAGTGACAACAGCAGAGCACAGCAGCCGTAACACAAATGCTTTATTCCGATTGTGGTCCACGATAACCGCGCTACTCGGAGCGAGGTTCAACAGTAGCACCAAGACGGTGTTTAATACACCAACTGACGGAAAGCGTTGTCCGCTCGCATGGCTATGCACTGCACAGTATACAGTAGCGGTATGTAGGAGCGTAAGCCGTCTTTTTTGTGTGTGTGTGACGCTTCGGTGGCGGGACAGCTTTGTTATGCGGCTATGTTGCGCACTTACCCTCGCAGATTTTCCAAGATCGAGACCTTTCTTTCTATATTCGCTGTCGTGCGCTGGCGAACATGTGTGTTGCGTTCGCCCGTTCGGAAAGGGCGGATGCCCAACGGGCGCGAACAGGGGCAGTACGTCCTTGTGCAGTTCGGTTCCGTGAAGCTCGCGAACGATCGTATCCCGCACTTTTAACTCTCTGTCGCAATTCTTGCAATCCACAACAGAGCATGTATTTTCTCTTTCCACATTTCCACTGCTGCGTCGAGGCATACACGCCGGCGACTTACGAGGCAAGTAATGACACCGTGATCCGAGCTCACCTGTGGCGCCATCTGGTCTCAAACGGAAGAACTGCGCGCTGTAAACGGTCTATATACCGGTGCGCTTCGGCTCGGCTGAACAGTGGTATCTGTTGCTTCAGCCAGCGTTTCAGGCAATGCGTTGGCATTGACAACGTTGTGCCGTTATAAGGAAAGGATATGCGCGTAACTGTCTCCCTCAGACACTGGACGCATGAAAAGCGCTTATAGGTACGTGTGGTGATGAGAGATGTGAGCTGCAGGCATTGATAACGTTGTCCCAGAAACGCGGCGCTGAAGCCATAGGCCATCGGCGTTCATTGTGTTCATTTGCGTTGACAACGTTTTACACTCCGATCTTTTAAACGAAAGCGCATACCTGGCTCCCGGGGTCAGCGGACGCCTGAATCATGCGTATAGGTACGTTGGGTGATGAGAGATGTGGGCTGCATGCATTAGCGCTGACAACGGTAAGCGAACTCTCACGATCAACCATTAACTGCAACCTGTCAGAGTGGCAGGGAGGGTGGAGACTTTAATGTACCGTTCATACAATGAAAAACAGGAATTTCTTGCCACTTATGCGGAAGAACACCCGTTCATCTCGTTCGTAACGCCTCCCATGGCAGTCACAACCTGGCAAAATACTTGCGTAGACCCCGTTTTTAAGAGCCAGGCATGGGTGCAGCAAGTCGAGCGTATATCCGTCTATTTCTCCGACCACAAAACTTCCTTCACGACAATCAAGAATTGTTTGTGTAGTGCTTCTTGTAGAAGGAAAAATGTGTGAAAAATAAGTTGTCTGTAATTGCACATACACGTCTTGCTCAAATCATTTGCCTTAATCTATCGAAAAGCTGAAACAGCTGATGAGCTGCGCTCAAATTTCGCATTAGGAAGTAACGTACTCGTCGGTAATTTTTCTCTCCTAATATGGTCATGCTCTTTCGTTGCTGCAAAGCCATTTACCTTTCCACGTATTCGGTCACGCGATGTGCATGCTGAACTTTCATTAGGAATATGGTGCGTTTGAACGCGCTTCGAAACATTGAAAACAAAACACTACGGACTTGAATTTTGTCTTGTTTTTGGCTATATTCGTCGACCTTGCCAGAAAGGGCGATAGACAGTACATTATGTCTGTGTCAGTGTCGACACTCTTTCGAAGGAGCGAACAACGTCTTACAGCTTTTAGGAAGTTGTTGGAAGGTTGCTACGTACTGCCGCGTGCACTAATGTCGCCAATTCTGTCAATTTGAAAGGAATTTTGCACCTGACGAGCAGCATGTTGTCACCACCACAGCTTGGTGAATTTATTCGCGTGAAAATTTCGGATATGCGCGCAACATCCCAACTCATCGGCCAGCAGTCTTAGAACGTCTTTTAAAAATAGTTTGCATAAATGTATGAATAACATTTTCCCCGTGGAAGTTGATTAACGGCACATGTTCCAGAGGGCGCTGTATATGTGTAATATGACCGATTTTCTTTTGCTCACCGAACTTTCTCATTAGCAGACATTTTATGCTTGCATTCAAGGGCATACGTTCCGCGCAGGCAGCGAGGAGCGGTCCAGCACCGCAGATTTACCTGTGAAGGCCAGGTAAGGCACTAGGTTATCGCTGTGCGTTTTTTGTCACTCGGGAACTTGGAGTTTGTTGACCCCGCAAATTTGCTGCAGTTTTCAAAGGTTGTGGCGAATGCTCATTATTCTGTATTCCTCCCTGCTTGAAGCGGCCGGTGGAGAAGCTACCTTGGAAGCTAATTTTCTCACTGCACCCATACAAATAAACAGATTCACAACAGCGCTACGGAACGAGGACAGAAGGAACACGAAAAATACAGGACTGTCCTCCTCCACCTGTCCACCTGTCTGTCCTCGTTCCGGAGCGCTGTTGTGAATGTTTATTAAGAATGAACCAACTAGCACACACCAGAATCCTCTTAGAACCCATACAAAGAGCCACAGCAATTGTGCAAAATCACTCTGGTAATTTTCGCATGAAAAATAACATCCGAATCGTTAGTGGCGGTAGCATTTCGTGGAATGATTGCCTAGTTGTGCTTGTCTATAATCAGTCCAATATAACTCATATCTCTTGCGCAAGGTCCACCCGCTATTTCCCGCAGCATTGTTTGCCTGATTGGTTGATTTATCGGGGTTTAACGTCCCAAAGCGACTCAGGCTGTGAGGGACGCCGTTGTGAAGGGCTCCGGAAATTTCGACCATCTGGGGTTCTTTAACGTGCAGTGACATCGCACAGCACACGGGCCTCTAGAATTTCCCCTTCATCGAAATTCGGCTGCCGCGGCCGGAATCGAACCCGCGTATTTCGGGTCAGCAGTCGAGCGCCGTAACCACTGAGCCACCGCGGCGGGGCGATATTTCACTTTTGAGCATGTGTTCCGGCAGTGCATTTATTGGTTGTGATTCACTTCAAGTGCACTGCAGCGTTCCAATAATCAGCCAAAACAGAAAAAGAAAAGAATCACAGCGTTTACGGTACGGTGATTGCGTACATTTCAAGATTCAGAGAGGGCTACGGTAAACTTTGTCGTCTTTGTGAGTGCCGTTCTGGCTCAATTCTTAATACTTTCCTTCAAGGTATGATCGAGGTGTATGCCTGCTACTGTCCCTTTCTTTACAGTAGCTTGTAACCTCAACATATACGCGCAGGATAAAGGCCTTGGGAAGGGCGGCAACAGTGTAATGATATAAAATGAGTGTGAAATTGTACAGCGCGGACAGCCGATACTGCTGCCTCTCAGTCTGCCACATTACTCGGCTTGAAATAAACGTGATTAAGTTGGTGTTCACTTGCGCTTATGGCGCTTCATGATAACTGGTCTCACTACAGGTCCGAAGAATTCCGGTTCTAATGCTGGCAGCCTTCGAAATATTCACGCGATAGCGTTAATATTGTGAACAATTTGCTAAAGCCAATTAATTGAGAGAAATTGGTATGAAACCAGTCTAACAAGAATTAACAATTGATCTATTGAACACACTAAACGGAGTTTTATAGAAGGCACACCGGAAAGCCTCGACACAGCTGCAAGACGCAGAGACAGCCCGCTGTTTTAATCAAACAAATGACTTCGTAATTTTCACGCAGTACTTGTCCTAATATGATAGACGTGGAGTTCTTGAATGGTCGCAGGCGCGCACTCTGGAAAGCGGAGGGTACTGAGACCATTTTAACCTCCATATAGCCAGTAGTGTCTGGCGTGGAAACAATGAATCGCAAATTGACGGCACTGATCGTTGTAGTATCAGCAAGCCATTGCCTGTGTTTCAAATCGTGTGTGAAAAATAACAGTTACAGTGCGAATGAATACTTTTTTTTTGCTCGTACAATTTCCATCTCAAACAGGGTTAGGAACCTCATCAAGCTACTCATTTAGCGACCTTTTGTTCCTGCCGAGAATTTTTTTTTCAGTCGCGTTTTGAGAAGGAAAAAATGCGAAATAAAGACGATGAAAAGAATGAATTGATCCAGTGATAACTCTGACCGGCAGAAAGCAGACCAACATGTCAAACAGAAAAGCCCACATGGGTCATTACATGCTAGAGGCCGTTTTACGGCGAACTGTTTTGAGATATTTGGATTTCGAATACTAAAATCCCAGATTACAACTTCCTTTTTACGACTGCCATTTTCACCCCACAGAAAATTAAAAAAAAAATGCTTTTCATATCCGACAGTCTGCATCCTCATTTACAAGCGCGTAAGTATTCAGTGCTGTACACATGCGCTACACTGAAACTACATTTTGCGGAAAGGAAAACACACACATCAGGTCAGCTACGACAGCCTCATTTCAAACAGAATTAATGACGTCTTTGACGATGACAAATACATGAAAAAGAATTTACATCGATGTAATAATCGGTTGCGAGGAAAGCAAAGGTGGAGTAACTTCATCACTCCCGTTGGACGTCTGAATCTCGCCGTGAGAGACGGGATGAAGCAGCGAATAAAAGAAGGAAGGCGCCCTGTAGTGGCGGTGCGCAGATTAACTTGAGTCAACTGCAGTTCTTTACCGCGCACTGGGATTATAGAGAAGATTGATTCCTTTTGCATTATGCTACGGTCGAAACGGGGCCACCTTGGCAGTCCGATGCCGGAAAGGATAAGTGTTCCGGTTACAAAAGAGATGCTGAAATCATTCGTTTACGCAGAGAATCTCGCTTTTACTAAGTGAAAAAAAAATGTTTATTACTAATTCTTCCACCTCAATCATTCGGCGTTTCGAGAGTAGAAAGGGGTATGACATTGATTTGGTAATACATGCCTTCGAAGGCTGGAACGTTGCAGAGCCTTCTGAACAACTTCGAAAGCATGTGTATGTCGTGCTGAGATAAATAATATACCTTCTGAAACAGACACACTATTTCACTGTTGCTTTCAACTCAACAACTTTCATTCATCTTTTGTTCCAAAGCCATGCAGTGTTCCCGGATCTCCTTGCGGTCCGAGCTGTTACTGCTCTGGTCGATGGTGCCAAGCATTCACGTAGTTCATGTCGCTTACTCCTTGGAATGAATTTTCTCCAAAAATGAGAGTTACCAGTACCCACCATGTAGCTGCTGAATAGCCTATATTGTGAACAGTAATGTAGGAATGGGCAAGTTGTGGAGATGGTTTGTCAAATAAAGAGTGTTCATACAACCTTTAGACTTTTTTCTTCTTAGGTTGTCTTTAGCTGCCTTCATAGAAAAATGATGCATTCACGACACGACCCGGAAATTGAACACGTTAGCCGGTGTATTCTTCGGCAATGGCTCCGTAGTTCCATTAAAACCAAGTCATAGTCGACGTCATCATCAATCAAAACTTTAGCATTTTCGAACTATACCTTACATATTAAGATGTTCAATCCAGCGAGCTCGAGATGGTTGATGCAGCCCGAGCTGATGGGAGATGTAATACCCCTGCCACACGGCAAATTTAATGTCATTCTCATCGAATGACATTTATTCGACTTAATCTAATTTTTTCTGCGCGCTGCTACACGGCAAAAACTAATGTCATTTGCAAATGATGGCGATTGCGATGGAAAGAAAGTACATCGTACAAAAATTTCGATGTAAGCTTTAATACGTAGCAAAAAGTATTGCTTTGGTAATGTAAACCGATTTTCAAATCCTAATCCCCATATCAATAACGTGCTGATCACTGCTACACCACGAGTCCAAGCCAAGCCAAAGCTCAGCCAGCGGCGGCCAGCAAATGGCGGACGCCATTTTGTGAAATGCTCTTTACGATGAAATTAGACAGTATTTGCTGTGCGTCCGCAAAAACTTTGCGCATGCTACGGGTTCAACTTGCGCTCTGCCGCCCGTCCTCACAACAGTTTTAGTTGGGAGCACGGTGGTTGGGAGTGACTAGCGTAGCGCGCGAGAAGCATAGCATACTGTGGCGCCATCTAGATGACAGCAAGTCAAACCTCCTGAACTGAGTGCCGAAGAAACGTTTTTCTCTTTTATTAACGGCAGTAATGAATACATTCGAAAGCTTCGGTTTTTTAAATGTAAATCAATTGGATGATATGAAAATGTAGATTCTAGTACAAAATAGGAGAAATACTTCGCCCAGGGCAGTTGCTATGACGACAGTGTACGCCGTTCATAGTTAAGCCTAGCATCAAGAAATTCTGAAATTTATCTCAAAAACGATTAATATTTCACACCTATATTGTTACGGAGGGATGAGAATGCACAAAATAAAAGCGAATACAACCGTTTAGAGCAAGCTATCGCGTCGAAAAATGCAGCGGCGACGCAGTATTTGGTCCGAAGCGGGCGGGCTGGGCGTCGCCATGTTGTGCATGTTAGCCACGCAAGGCTTATAGCGAGAGTGAGTTTTATTTTTTCCAATTCTATTTGGCATTTTTATATACATAATTGAAGACCGCACAACCATACGGACGGGGAAATATTACAGTGCTTGTGACGCGTTTGTAATCGTGTTTTTCGGTGTATATTCTCACCAAGTCTCTAGTGTCGAGGGAACACATTAGCTCGGAGATCGCTGGATAATGAGTTCTGTAAACTAGTTCGGTACCTAATGTCGTTTTCATAGAATGACATTATATTTTCTCGTGTGGCAGCAAAATAATGTCATTTTACACGAATGTCATTCGATGGGAATGACATTAAGTTTGCCGTGTGGCAGGGGTATAAGAAGCTTGGTGTGGAGGGGGGTGTCTTTCAGGCCCGTCTTTCTGTGTTTACGGCTCATACAGAACTCAGGACATAAAACAGCGCTTTCTCACTGCAGCCCGCAGCGATAACTCCGCTTTGGAAAAGACCTCCATCTCCTCTCACGACGATCAACATGGAATACACTAAAGTGGCTATGACGATGCAATTCAGCATGTCATTGTAAGGCCTTACCTGCCACATTCAGCGAAAGCCCATCTGTGTGTGTGTGTGTGTGCGTGCGTGCGTGCGTGTGTGTGTGCGTGCGTGCGTGCGTGCGTGCGTGCGTGCGTGCGTGCGTGTGTGCGTGCGTGCGTGTGTGTGTGTGTGTGTGTGTGTGTGTGTGTGTGTGTGTGTGTGTGTGTGTGTGTGTGTGTGTGTGTGTGTGTGTGTGTGTGTGTGTGTGTGTGTGTGTGTGTGTGTGTGTGTGTGTGTGTGTGTGTGTGTGTGTGTGTGTGTGTGTGTGTGTGTGTGTGTGTGTGTGTGTGTGTGTGTGTGTGTGTGTGTGTGTGTGTGTGTGTGTGTGTGTGTGTGTGTGTGTGTGTGTGTGTGTGTGTGTGTGTGTGTGTGTGTGTGTGTGTGTGTGTGTGTGTGTGTGTGTGTGTGTGTGTGTGTGTGTGTGTGTGTGTGTGTGTGTGTGTGTGTGTGTGTGTGTGTGTGTGTGTGTGTGTGTGTGTGTGTGTGTGTGTGTGTGTGTGTGTGTGTGTGTGTGTGTGTGTGTGTGTGTGTGTGTGTGTGTGTGTGTGTGTGTGTGTGTGTGTGTGTGTGTGTGTGTGTGTGTGTGTGTGTGTGTGTGTGTGTGTGTGTGTGTGTGTGTGTGTGTGTGTGTGTGTGTGTGTGTGTGTGTGTGTGTGTGTGTGTGCGTGCGCGTGTGTGTGTGTGTGTGTGTGTGTGTGTGTGTGTGTGTGTGTGTGTGTGTGTGTGTGTGTGTGTGTGTGTGTGTGTGTAACACTCGATGTTACCCTTGAAAGGTGGCGTCCTCACGCATCCTAGAAGGTGGCTGTTAAATGAATGACTGGTCGCTGAGGTTGCTCGGGAAAACCTAAATCGCGTAAGTTCCCCGGTGGCAAACTGCCATGCAGAGGTAGAATAGCCAGCTGCGTGGTATCGGGTTACATCAGGCCGCAGCGCGCGGCGACTGCGGTCACAAAGTGAGCGGCCCGACTTACGCCTTCTCACACGTGAGCAGTCCTAAATATCTCTGCTGACATTTTTCCTGTTGGAATTTACCTTCCCTCAAAGGCAAGCAGCACCAATACTTCATCATATAGGAACATAACTATTTATACTCTGCGCCTCTCCCATATCTCTTCAATAACCCTGACCTGTAATAGCTGCGGCCACCTTCTCTAACTTTCTAATCTCACCCGCCCACCGACTTTCTGCCAGCCCGTGCTTCGCTTGCCTCCTCTTGGAATCCACTCCGTTACCCAACCATCGGTTACCTTGCCTTCGCTTTACATGCCGTGCCCACGCCCAATTCCTGATTTCGACTAGGACGCCATTAACTTGCGTTTGTCCCCTGATCCACTCAGCTCTCTCCCTGTTCCTATAAAACATCGTGCCGGGTTGCCTGCATAAGGGGCAGGCCGGATCATGTAAGTCAGGTCAACGTGACTAGACTGTGCAGAGTGTTAGTTTAATTATGTGTTCATCTCCCTTATTGAGATTGTTGCTATTTGTGGAAAAAATAACTCTTTAGCTCGCCCTATAGTATTGTGATGTCCGCGTAGCCTAGAACTCAGAAGAAACATCTGGCAGAAATTGTGAGCTTAGGGAGGCCACCCTGCGCAGGGAGGACCGCTCTTTCTAGAAGAACCTGGCAAAAAGGGTACGAGCAGCGATTGAGGCCATGCGCTTGCGGACTGAGACCAACTCCTAAGCGCTCAATAAATGTTATTCCTGCTCTTCTTCCCTGTTCCTTGATATCATGCCTATCATTTTGATTTCCATAGCTCGTTCCGTTGTTCTCATTTAACTCCAAACGTTTCTGTTAGCCACAACCGTTACACCCAATGGTCAGTAGCCGCAAGATACAGCTCGTATATAATTTCCTATTCAAGGATACTGGGAACCCACTCATGATCTGAGAGTAGCTGAGAAATGCACTCCACCCCATTCTAAGTCTGCTAGTTAATTCACTGTGTGGTCAGGTTCTGCCCTCACTGTACGCCATATGTAGATTTGTTCCCTCACACCTGCAAACGCTTTGTTACCTCTCGCAAACAGCTGTTCTCTAAGGAGACTGTTGAACAATAATTTTCAGCTAAATTTGTAGACCCATCCTACTGATTTGCACGTTTGTGTCGTGAATTATATCATTTCATTTCATCTTATTACTTTAAGGCCCCAAAAAGGGGTGTTAGATAAGGGGTGGCAAGAGTCAAAAGCATAAATTCACAATAACAGGAAAGTTTTTACATTATCAGCGAAAAGGCATGGGCAAGTGATGATGGCAGCGCTGTTTGGAAGGCCGTTCCAGTCTGTGGCTGCACGAGGAAGGAAGGAATTCGAAAAAGTCACGGTGCGTGGGCATGGACGGGCAACTTTCAGGTGATGGCTGGTGCGATCAGATATACATGCTGGGGGAAGAATATAAGGCGCGATGTGCATAGGGCTGAGGAAGAATTTGTGAAATAAAGACAGGCTGGCAATGCGACGGCGTAGCAATAAGGGTGATAATCCGGATGCTGTTTTTAAGGAGGAAACGCTGATGTCATAGAAGTACGATGTTTCATTGCATACCTTTTGGGCGGCGGAAGTTTTTTTTTTTTTTTGCCGCCTTGGATCCCTGGGGTCATCTGTTTTTCTTACCCATTTCAAACTAGTCAGCTACGAACAGCATTCGGAGGGGAATTTGTACGCGCCCCGGATGGTCTGTTGCCACGCGAGATAGATTAAGCTCCCATTGGCTCACCCACCCTTGCTCATGAAGATTAGAAGCGGTTTTGTACATCGATCTTTTCGTTTGAAAGGTAGGCAAGCACCAATGTTGCCCAATAAGGGTGGTGTTGGTAATAACCACACTCAGCTCTTTTCTAAGGCAGAGTTCTCGCAAATCTTTCGACATGAGTATTTAGCTAAAAAAAATAAAACACTTCTCCTTTCCGGACACCTGACACGTTTTCGGTTTCTTTTCCGATTTATATTCAGCTTTTATGCGTTGCAATATTTCTAAGTTTTTTAGGTACATTTCGTCGACTTTCAGGTTTGTTTTTGGAGGGAGAAGCGTCGTCGGGATATCTGGGAGTATTGATCGGCGACAACGGTAAATATAGATATACCCTAGAGGCACATTCAACAGCAGGTGGTCGCTAGAAAAACAAACGTTCATATTGAAGTAATTATTAGGCCCTCTGAGATTTTAGCACTAAATAATGAGATGAAGTGCTGAATCTAAAAGCAAGCGCCGACTTTCATGCAGCAGTGTCACACGGATCCCGCTTTTTTTTGCGATGATGAGCTACGCAATGAGACTTTCTGTGTTCTTGGTGCCACTTAGCAACTGGTGAAACAGCTGCATAACTAACGAAAAAGTTGGCGTGCTGGAGTCGTTTCTTCATGAGGAAAATTTTAATGTAGCGCTTGGTCAATCGTCACTGAGCTTCTTTGTCGTCCTAATTTGTTTTCGCTGCGTGACATTTTGCCAGAATAATTATCCTCCTCTTTCTGTTTTACCTTTCTCTTGCGCGCTTTAGTGCCTTGCATTTTCTGCGTCACATGAACAAAAATGCGCTGTGAGGGCCTTTCATCTTTTCTTTCAATTTACGATTGGAAGTTTACGATGTTTCAATACACTGGAATTTTACGATGTATCGCCAGCTCCCACGTTTGGCTCTTGCGTTAACATTCATTCTTAATTAATCTCTGACAACCTTGGTTTGGACTGCAATGAAGTGTCTCTCTAAATAAATGTGCAGTCTTCACGAAAATCAGTAAAATGCCGAACACTTACAGTAAATGAAATAAGCTTGTAAATCAAGTAACTGCAAATTCCGGAAGAAAATACAAGTTATAGTTTGATTCACACATAAAGTAATATCAGAAAACTGAAAAACGTATTTACGTTAAGGCTGCGAGATGCATAACAACGCTTTGCTAAATCAGCAGGTCTAGTAATGAAAGAGTTCACTCTAGATGCTGACTCTATGGAAGGAGAGACACGTTATTACGATGAAACGGTCGTATTGAAGGCTTGTCGCGTTGTTAAAGACGTTGAGAGATGAACCATACATAGAAAAAAAATTGCCACAGGCATTGTGCACTCTACAGAACACATTTTATGAGCTAATCTTATCGAATAAACATCCAGAGATGTGGTAAGGGTTCTGGGTGAAGTTAAGTGGTGCATTTAAAATCAAACGAGACAATCTGAAATAAAAGACAGAACCGAAAAAAAATGGCAAAGAAGTCAGTATTCAAGAGATGCGTACATCGCACTAGCAGCTGATTCGAAGTCGTAACCTCAGAACACGTAGTAATAATAGCTGCCTGTGCAGTACTTGCGCATTTTGGAAGGCTTCACCACATTGTCGCCATAAGGTTCCGTGTGTTAGTTTAGAGCAAAGGCTCTAATATGGAACTCTAAATTGTCAGCAGCGTACACCGCAAATATTCGGTCACGTGACGTTCACGAATTGACGGTTACTTCACGCGTCACTTGTCATCTCGCGAGCAGCGCCAGGCACGTGACCATTTGCCTGTTGCAATCCCTAGGCGGCCACAATGTGCTTACGTCTAAAAAATACTGTAGGTCCTAGGCAACAGCAAAAGAGAATATGCTTTCAGAGGACAGTTTTCATTTAACTGACGGGCAACGATGTCTCGCTACACACGCAGACGCAACTGCACAGCAATTCAGAGCACGAAGTAACGGTTTTCACTGGCGGAACTGCTTGTTTAGGCGGCTATGTTGTGCAGTTACCCTCTCAGATTGTCCAAGTTCGAAACCTTTCTTTCTATACTGGATATCTAGAGCTGGCGAACGTGTTTGTTGCATTCGCCCGTTCGGAAAGGGCGCATGGTGAACGTGCGCAAACAGGGGCAGTACGTCCTTGTCCAGTTCGGTTCAGTGAAGCTCGCAAACGATCGCATCCCGCACCTTTAACTCTCTGCCTTAATTCTTGTAATCCACAACACAGCACGTATTTCCTGTCTTTCTACATCTTCGTAGAAAGAACACATTCGGCAGCCACCCGCTATATTTCCACTGCTGCGTCGAGGCATACAAGCCAGCGACTTTTACGAGGCCCGTAATGGCGCCGTGTTCCAAGCGTGCCTGTGGCGCCATCTGGTCTCAAGCGGAAGAACTGCTCTCTGTAAACAGTTCATATACATAGCACAAAGCATGCCCTTAACAGAACACGTGGTAATCCAACAGGAATCTACAATCGCCCACTACGAAACTTTACCCACATATAAGCCACTGTCGTTCCATGCAGCGCCCGAAACGTCATGTTTCCTTTTGAAAAATTTGTTGGCGAGTGCATGTTTGTTATTTCCACTATGTTCGCTCCTCGCTAGACGGTGTTCCGTCAAACTCTGGACTATAGTCCCTGTAGTATATTGTAATTTCCTTCCTCCTCCACCTACGTTGACGCTAGCATGAAGCGAAAATCCATAACACCCTTAAGTCTGCCATGTACACGATGATAGGTGTTTGGCAGAAATCACTGGCTTATATAACTTGGCTTTGCGGTTATATCTGGCGCAGCAATATTTCTTGTGACATGAAATATTTCATGCGTGCCGTGTATTTTGTAACGCCGCCTAATAGAACGGGAGCACAGTACCTGTAGCAAACTATAAAAATCGTTTTCCTCGCCCACATACTGGAAACGTAAGGTCAAGCGCCTTTTGCTTTCCAAACAACTGTTCGGAGAGTTTTAAGAATATGTTCACGCCATCAACTTTTCTGCTTTTATATTTCATCCTCTGAATTTGTCACTTGGTTATTTTCCGTATAAATTTTACAGCAAAAGCTGTGACATAAAGGATTCCGCACTGTATTCCGTGGCAGGCACTATGAACTCCCACGTAGACCGCAGGAGGCCAAGTGTCATCACGTGAACGGCCTCATCTATGTCACTACCGCAAGACACGGGACCCTGCGCTAATTGCAACCCGTATGGTTGCCCAAGTTGCCACAACGTGTCTGATAAAAGACTTTACTATAGGTCTCGGTCTTTAGCAAGAGACAGGCTTGCCCAGTTCAACGCGTCACGCAGCAGACCAGAAACACCTGCGAACTTTTTCAAGAGCGTTTTACTTAAACATGGCTGTTTTCGTAACCTACCATCTTTCTGAAAATCGATAATTTAAGAGCAATTTACAACACTTTCCCTCGCTAAATAAGCCCACTTATCTTTAGAAATACATTAAAGCGCCCAGTAATTCCATGTTGCGGTGCAGTGAGCGTCACAACTGCGGAACAAAAGGAGAATAATGTCGTGAGAAGGGACTACCTGAGGCTTGACACTCTCGAAACATCTTTTCACCGTATATCGAACCCTTTATTTTTGGCTTAAATCCTGTTTCATCCACACAGATTGAAAATCATTGCTTTATTCGTTCGTTATGCGCGCTGGTTGGTGTTCCTACGTCGCGTGTTTGGACTTCTTCAGTCATCCCTTCGCTCGTAGCCTTTTTCCCGCAAAAACCTAAATATCCCACTAAGAAAATAGTATTCAGAGAGGCATTGTTAAGCGCACAGTGTGACTTGCTGACACGCGTGATATCTTGCGCAGGCTCCTACTGACTCCCGGAAGTTGCTAATAGCCACTGAGAGCCCCCTTGTTTTTGTATTTCTTTTTCTAACCGCGGGCTTACTCAAGTAGCAGGTAGAGCGATTGTGGTGCAACGGCGCTTTTGGTCTGATCACCTTTCAGCTGACTTCTAAGGCAACGCTGTCGTATACTTTCGACTTAAGAATCTTTAGCTTTACAAAAAATAAATTCCTCACTTCTGGACACAGGGGATATATTCTTTCTTGTCGACTTCTACGGAGTGTTATTGCTCTGAAGTTCTTGACCTCTTTAGCTGCACTCTCGATGGGCCTCAGGTTTGTTTTTTATGAGATATGCTACGCCACGAATATCTGTGAGTAATCCGCGGGAGCGGCAGCTGGAGACATACCCGATCGTTATAATGCAAGACACCTAGTCGCAGGGAAAATTGATATTCATATTCAAATTATTCTTTGTAGATGTGAGCTAAAATGGCTAATGGCGGAACTAAACTTGTGACGGAACTAAAAGCACAAGCTGACTCACACTATAATTTATTCAGAAGGTCATATAGAACGCTAGAAGATCGACGCTTTTTTAGCGGAGAGCAGTTGCAAAATAAGTTCTCTGTTCTTGAGACCACTTAGCAACTAGCGAAACTGTGGCAAACTGAGCAATGGGTGAAGCAGGCGAATAACTTAAATGTTGCCGTATTCATTCGTCAGGAACATAATTTTGTTGTTGTCAGTAGGATCTATGGTTCTTCGTCGTCATCTTTTCTCGCTTCCTGACATTTTAATACTCTGCATACTTAACCTTCTGTTCCTGCTTATTTCTTTCTCTTGCACGCCTATGGTGTCTTATATTTTCTCCATCATATGAATAAAGAATGGCTGTGAGTCACTGCCTTTCATATTTTGCTTCAGTTTGCTTCTCTCATTCGCACCGGCAATTTATGATGAGTCGTCAGCTTACCGATTTCGCTCTTCTCTTAAACTCTATTCTTAGTCGGCTTACGAAGACTATGCTTGGGACTGTGATGAACAGTCTTGCAAAGTAAAAGTGCACAGCTTTCCGAAAAATCAATGAAAAGCTGAACTCCGAAAGTATAGACGTCAAATCAAATAAGCGTGCGTATTTAGGAAGGAGCATATCCGGTAAGAAAAAAAGAGGTTCTGGTTTGGTTGGTATTCTGACCAAATTCATAATTTTTATAAATGGCCTATTCCATCGGTTCTGCCAGATAGGCACGGTGAACAACGCTTTCCTCAATCAGTAGGTGTGTTATTGAATTTAGGCAATTCAGATGCTCACTGGGAAAGGGTGGCATGTTAGTACGATGAACAGATCACATTAAAGGCCGTCCACGTTGTTAAAGACCTGAAAGTATTACTTTAAAACTGAAAGAATACAATCGTCGCAGACATAGCGTACTCGACATCACACATTTTATGAGTGTTTCGCGACCCGAGAAACACCAAGCATTGTCGCAAGGATCAAAATTTTGGGCAATAAACCAGTCAGAGTGAATGAAAACAAGAGGAGGGAATGCGTGTCGTTAGCGGTGTTATTTTTTCCTTCAACAGTTTGTGAACAACTTCTGTGGATATGGAACTGAGCTCTACAGTTGCATCGTCTGCAAGTTTCTTTTTAAACTTGGAATTATCTATCAGTTTGTAAGCCTCCGCAACGTAGTCGTTTCTATTCACGGTGATGATAGACACACCTTTATCGACTGTCTTGATCGGTATGTCGCCACTGCTCGGCAGTTTCTGAATTGCATTGCTCTCACGAAAAGAGATACTCTGCTTAACTCGGCGTTGTCTATTCAATTCGTTAAGTGTGTCGAGTTTAACTGCCTTTACGTAAATATCAAAGCATTGGCGTTGAGTAGGGAGTTTCCGCCGATTTTGTAAATTCGAACGACTGCTCGTGTTATTCCAACAGGGTCGGTAGTAAATTGTGCGCGAAGTCGAATATTTCTAGCCAAATGATTCAAGCCTTTCAAATGTTGGAATTCGTCATATCCACCACCGTTGGGACAGGAAGTTAATCTTCGAGGTAAAACGCTAACATGCTGAATGCATACGCTAAGGAGAAGAAAGCTAAGGTATGCACATTAGAAGTGTAGCGGCTTTTGATGCCGTTTCGACTACCTCATTCGCTGTCACAGAGCGTGAGGATTCAGGCGCGGGAACGCATCACGGAAGGTTTCTTTTTTTTTTACGTTATCGCGCGGATTCTACCTTCTTACTTTAGTTGGTATGGGTACAAAGCAATTTCTAGAGCTGACAATCGCGACTGACAAAGCAGTTCATTCTCGATATTCAGTAGTGGTTCATCACAATGCTGACAGTTGCACATGGAAATATGGCTAAGTTCTAACCCGGCTTTCTTGAGCGAACAGTCCCACTTTTCGCGGTTAACGGAAGACAGGTTTACGGAAGGCTCGTTATGATCGTGAGGCCTTTAGAAGCAATGGATAGTGCGAGGCGGTCTTTAAATTGAAGACCTGCATATTGGAGCGGACTGTCCTCAAATGCTTTTCGAGCCCATAGAAAATTATATTGACGGGAGCTCAAAAAGTCATACCGGGATGATTAGAGCCTAGCCAGTTCTGTGTGGAAAATTTCGTGACCTCAGCGCAGCTGCCACACTAATCACGCACGGGACCTTCAGGGACGCTGGTAGTGGCGGGTCAGGCAGTAGATAGCTGGCATGATCAAGGACGAGCAGAGCTTGACGTTCTGCGACGTGCAGAACGCCTGAGTGGCTGCGATTCGTGGGTCCAAGCACGCCTCCCTCGCAATCGTTTTGACGTAGTTTGCTGATTCCTTGTCCACATTGGGCAAGCCGACTAAAGAGAACGCAACCATAGACGTCGATAGGTTCGGCGTCTTAACAGGTGCACTATTAAGGCTCTAGAGCGCGGTGAAAGGTTGAGGCCCTGAGGGAGGCCAGGAGACGTGAAATCTTCTTTCTACTGCAGAAATAGAGCAATCAGAGGCAGTCAACATAAAAATAACAAATTGTCCACATTTACTCTTCAGGCACACCTTGCGTACCTGTGAAAGATTCCCTTACGATCATCGGAAAGCTCGCGGAGAAGAGTGTCTATGCTGCTGAGTCGCAGCCGGAGAGAAGGCGTTCTGCCGGACGAACGGGAAGCTAGGCTGCGGCTTTGCCCCAGGCTTCGCTTCAGTACGAAGACTTCGAGGCGAATACATCGCGGAAGAATGGAGTTGAGACATTTGCAATCCTCAGAACTAATATTTACTCTACTAATACTTGAAGCCTCTGTGCCCACTTATTGCTCTCTCTCCCACTTATTGCTTAGCCTGTGGGGTTTAAATTGGGGGGAGATAAACACGTTCTCCCCGTTTAAGCGCGGCTGACACAGTTCAACACCGCGCGGACCCCACCCCGTGGTCGCGTGCGCTACCGAGCGCACGCCGACCACGGCGGGCCGTGCTCTGCGGGAACAAAGGAACGACACATTGGCTGACACAAACAAGGCATTTATTGCTATAACAACAATAACGCCAGCTAGCAACAAAATACACTGAGGAATCGAGGATGTCCGACTCACCAGCATGGTTACGAGCGAACGTTCGCCCACGCTAGGGCAAAGGGATAAACTCCGAGGCCGAGCGGGAAGGGTTCGGCGGGAGCAAGTTCCGACCAAGAGGCGCCCGTCGACGAAGAGCGAAGCTGCGAGCGAAACGTCCGCTTGCTTCCCGGTCCCAGGGAGAAGAGAGGGAGCCTTCCCTCGCGCGCGAGCGGCAAAACACGCCATCCGTGCCGCTGCTGTCGCTGCGACGCGAGCGCCCTCCCCGGTTAGCTAGAGTAACCAAACTGAGAAGGGTGCGTTGCGGAGGAGCTAACTACAGGAAACTAGTGCGCTGAGGGAAAGCGAACGCAAGGGACGAAGGCGTCCCCACAAGCCAAACGGAAGAGAGAAGCACGGCATGCCCACCGGGAGTATGAAGCTTAGGTAGATGACAGGCTTCTTGGTTTTAGGCAAAAGCATACCAATGACAACGTCACATTTTGCTGCTTCCGTTTGTGAATATACTCGCAGAGGAGAAATAGAACCAATTTTTAGGAAGAAAGAAACTTGGCTGCAGTCTGCGCTTGTCTGTGGCTGCGTCTCGCGCTGTACTCTTTGTGCTGTCTGTTGCTAAAGTTATCGGACCTCTATGAAATTATAAACGAGCAACTAGACCTATTTAAAGCAATGCAGGCTTCGAATGAGATTACGTGAGATTTAACCCTGTGTATTTGAGAGGCCGTGTAGATGGGCACAAAGTGTGACAACAATACTGATTTGATATCAATAGTAAAGCGATTGAAAAAAAATCGAGTTGCTGCCACATCAGCGGCGACAAGGGAACAACAACTTGAAGTTTGTACACAGCTTCCTGTCTTCTGTGCAGTGAGTAATCTGCTGATACTTTCTTGTAATATTTCCCGACACTGTCAATGAAAGGGTTAAGGGTGCGCTGGCGTGTTTCCCCATGCTACAAGCAAAAATAAAACGTACAGCTGTTGCGCGCTTGCGGCGCCTCTCATGTCACGCAGCGCGTGATCTAATGTCATGAGCTGTGTCTAATTTGAGACCGTCTGAAGATAATGATCTATACAATCCAGATATACGAAGACAAATGTGAACCCGTCGAGACTCGAGCCTAGGCCTTTAGCTCGTGGGAAATCCTAGGTGTAGGATTTGATACAGCATCCACCTTTTGCAATTTGTGCAATATGGGTAATATGCATCCTTGAGCGGCCCGCGGAAGAATCTCTCCAGACTTAGTGCAGCCTTAACTTTGTAATGTGTGTATGCAGCTCGTCGTCTGTTGCCGGTCGCATTAATTAGGCTCCAAAATGCTCTCTATCAGCTGTCGGAATAAGTATCTATCAACGTGTGTGCGGTAGCAGCTGCCGGGCGACCTTAAATGGTTTGCATGGGCTGACATATGTGTAACGGGCGACAAGAACTGTCGAGCTACACACCGGCGTCGCAGCACTTGAGACGCGGTAAAGCTGTGCTGTGTTAGCATTCTCTGTAGTGAAAGCCCTTTTGTGTGCGGCTCATAAGTGCGTGGAGCTGAAGCGCAAGGTTTAGAGACAATCGCCCTTATAGAAATAATTTTGAGATTAAACTGGGGTTTAATTCAGTCTGCTCAATGGAACCTTTTCATAATAAATTGATTTGGTATTGAGATTTTCTACTCAGTTACTCTAAGAAATTGGCCACCCCGTTGAATTGAAACAAAATGCAGAGCTCCAATTGAGTCTGAATTGCGTTCTCTGGGCCCGTTCTATCGAGGGGTAAAGAAATATATATTGAGTCCCTTCACTCAATATGCTAAGTGGATACAGCCTACACTCTGGTTGAAATACGTTACCAGAACCTTATAAATTGTTTCTTTCGGTAAAAAGCAATAAAATATCTAGTCTGCATTACATAACCTTCCTGAAACATCACGCATGAATTCAAACGATACGCTTTTAAGCTTCCGCAAGTCCAACAACGCATGCGCAGCTTTCTCAACAATATTTTATAGCCGGAAACGCGAGATTTTACAGAAAATACTCCCTCAGCCACCACTCTGGAAGCAGCAAGTAAGAAGTTGGTGGAGACGGCATTATAATACAGCATAAACATGTTACGCCCATAATGTCGTCTCCCTCAAACCTACGCGCTCATGTCGATATACTCGCTATGAACGATGTTTTATCTAGCATTAGTGGTGAGGTGTTAACAATCGCGGGTTTGGAAATGAATTTCACCGTCATTGACGTAATCTGTGGGTGGCCCAAAGTAAGAGTTTCAACCGCAAATTTCTGGTAGTTGAAGTGAGTCCTTGCGCACTGACAGCGAAAAAAATTGTAATTCAGTACTTGGTCCTTGACACAGACATCTACATGTCTGGAACGTTTTTTTGTTTTTTCTTTGCCCTAGGGTTTGAGTGCCTCAAGTCAATGTTTCATAAATATTGCTGACACGTTACGCTGCAAACTCGTCTGATCAGCTTTTTGTTGAGGGTTGCAGGAAAATTAAACTGGAGGAAATAATTGCCGAACGAAATTATCTGAGATTCAGTTGAGTCAAAAGGCAAATGACTTCCTGTTGACAAAATTTAAATGAGACTAAACTGACTTATAAGCAATTGCCAGCCTCTTGACTCAGGTCAGTAAAGAACGTCTCAGCGTCTAAACGAACGCGCTCAATAAAGTTTGAGTTTTTATAGATATGTTATACAAAGACCCAGTAACTGGACAGTGCACACTCAATGGGCATTTTTGTAAGGGCGATGCATGAAGGTCACATTCCCTCGGCCTAACGGCATCCATGCTACAGTATTATAGCGCCACCCCATTGACGACGCTTAGAGAATTCTTATGTCCTGCAACTGGGTTAGGTAAATGAGGGCTTAATGTCCCGAAGCCACTCAGGCTGTGAGGAACGCCGTAGTGAAGGGCTCCGGAAATTTTGACCACCTCAGGTTCTTTAACGTGCACTGATAACGCATAGTACACGCGGCTCTAGAATTTCGCCTCCATCGAAATTCGACTACCGCGACCGGGATCGAACCCACGTCTTCAGGCTCAGCACCCCAGCGCCATAACCACAGAGCCACCGCGGCGGTTCGTGCAGATGGAAAACAAGATAGCCTCAGAAGCGCTGTATTTCTTCCTTGTGCTTAGCAACCTCAGATCATAAGATATTGAGCTCTAATTTTACCCTATTATTAAAGCCACGTTTCTTATCCCTGCGATGTCGTCGGCGGCGGCATAACATGGTGTGTGATGGAGCGCACGTCCAAACCTACAGCTTTCTTAGAAATGCGTGAAAAATTGCAAGCACATCCAGAGAAAATTTCATTTATCATGTTGAGAACATCTGTGAGTGGTAACCAAATCCTGCTAAAGCTATTTTTTGTTCTTACAGCAGCTATGCTAGAAGTGCTGGTAATATCTCCCCTGTAAAAACAATAGTAATTAAAACGCAAGCTACTCATTACATATGAGTTTGATTATTTCAAAAAACAAAACAGCGATTACGGGCAATTTTTTCATTCATTTCTACGTGCTGAGTGCTCTGCGTGCCCTGGTTTTCTTGGAAGTCCGGCATTCTCCAGGTTGGTCGACCTCGTTTCATTGCTGGCTTTGCCGATCGGGCTATTTGCGAATTAAGGGAAGCTCTACACAATACTCGTTTCTGGCTTATAAAACTTCTCGTAGATTTTTGTTTTGCGACTGACTTGTTCGCTGCTGATGCTGCTATTCTGCATTGAAGGGCAGATCCTGCCCGACTGAAACAATCGTCGCCGGCCGCTGGACAGCACTCTGTGCATAAGTGCACGCGTCCGCGCTTGTCGTTGTGGTCTTTAGCCTTAATCGGCTATTTCGCCCAGTGCACACGAATGCACTCAATAACGCGGCTGATTGAGAAAGGCCTCAGCCGTGGGTTCTTGTACTGAGACTGGTGGAAGTCTCTGTGCGCTCTTCTAAAAAGAGCAAAGGTGAGGGAAATAGGAAAAGGAACACGAAAGCGCTACGCGCATTCGGGACGTTTACGCGCCTATGGCTGCTTTAAAACAGTAGGCAAGCACCGCCGCAGGTGTATTCGAGACATGTTGTTGTTTTTGAAACTGGACGAAAGCCTGTTGATGCTCACGAGACGCTTGCCTCCAGTTTTAGAGCATCTACAGGCGTGCGACCCATCGGCGGTGGCGCGCATACGCAAGTTTCGCTTCAGAATGCCCGCACCTATACGTCCGCTAAGAAGTGCACAAAAATCACGCTAACAGGGAATGTGGAGTATTCTAATTAGCGAGATGACGTTTGCTTGTAGGTTGCCGTATGCTCAGTGAAGGTTGCAGTTTGAGACCCAGCCTTGGTACTTCAGATAATGGCTAGAGAATATTTTTTGATCTTTATACCAATATTGTCATCATCATCATCAGCCTGACTACACCCACTGTAGGGTGAAGGCCTCTCCCATGTCTCTCCAATTAACCCTGTCCTTTGTCAGTTCCCGCCACTGTATCCCCGCAAACTTCTTAATCTCATCCGCCCGCCTAACTTTCTGCCGTCCCCTGCTACGTTTGCTTTCTCTTGGAATCCACTCCGTTACCCTTAAGGACCAGCGGTTATCCTGCCTTCGCATTATATGCCCTGCCCAAGCCCATTTCTTCCTCTTGATTTCAACTAAGGTGTCATTAACCCGCGCTTGTTCCCTCACCCACTCCGCCCTCTTCCGATCTCTTAACGTTACACCTATCATTTTCCTTTCCATAGCTCGCTGCGTTGTTCATAACTTAAGCTGAACCCTCTTTGTTAGCCTCCACGTTTCTGCCCCATAGGTGAGTACCGGTAGGATACAGCTGTTGTATACTTTTCTCTTCAGGGTTATTGGTAAGCTACGATTCATGATCTGAGAGAACCTGCCATATGCGCTCCACCCCATTCTTATTCTTCTAGTTATTTCCCTCTCATAATCCGGATCTGCGGTCACTACCTGCCCTAAGTAGACATATTCTCTTGCTACTTCCAGCACCTCGCCGCCAATTGCCAACTGCTGTTCCCTTGCTAAGCTGTTGAACATTACTTTGGTTTTCTGCATGTTAATTCTTAGCCCCACCGTTCTGCTCTGCCTGTCTAACTGATTGATCATGCTTTGCAGTTCTTGTCCTGAGTGGCTTAGCAAGGCAATGTCATCAGCGAATCGCAAATTACTCAGGTATCGTCCATTAGCTCTTATCCCCATCTGCTCCCATTCCAGCCCCCGGAATACCTCCTGTAAGCAGGCAGTGAAGAGCATCGGCGAGATCGTGTGTCCCTGCCTGACACCTTTCCGTATTGGAATTTTATTGCTGACTTTATGGAGAACTATAGTAGCTGTGCAATCGTTATAAATATCTTCCAATATTTTCACATAACACTCTTCCACACCCTGCTTCCGCAATGCCTGCATGACAGCTGAGGTTTCTACTGAGTCAAATGCTTTCTCGTAATCAATGAAGGCTATATATATAGGGGTTGGTTATATTCTGCGCATTTCTCTATCACCTGATTGATAGTGTTAATGTTGTCTATTGTCGAGTATCCTTTACGAAAGCCTGCCTGATCATTTGCTTGACTGAAGTCCTAGGTTGTCCTGACTCTATTAGCGATTACCTTAGTAAATACCTTGTAGGCAACAGACAATAAGCTGATCGGTCTGTAATTCTTGAAGTCCTTGACGTCTCCTTTCTTATGAATTAAGATAATGTTAGCGTTCTTCCAAGCTTTTGGTACTCTCGAGGGCACAAGGCATTGCGTATACAGGGTGGCTAGTTTTTGTAGCACAATGTCGCCTCCGTCCTTTAACAAATCTGCTGTTATCTGATCCTCACCAGCTGCTTTCCCTCTTTGCATTGCTCCTAAGGCTTTCTTTACTTCCTCCTTCGTTACTGGCGAGGTGTCCCATTGCTGTGCTCGACTGCCTCCCTCAGTAACTTGGTGATTAGATTCGCTACTGTATAGATTTGTGTAAACTCTTCGGCTAATTCAACTATCTTATCCATATTGCTGATGACATTGCCCTGTTTGTCTTTTAGCGCATACATCTGGTTTTTACCTATGCCCAGTTTTCTCCTCACTGATTTTAGGCTACTTCCGTTCCTTAGAGCATGCTCGATTTTCTCCATGTTAAACTTTCTTATGTCGGCTACCTTGCGTTTATTTATTAACTTCGATAGCTCTGCTCGTTCTATCCTGTCTGTGGAGTTAGACGTCCTCATGCTTTGGCGTTTCCTGATAAGATGTTTAGCCTCCTGAGATAGCTTGCTGGTATCCTGTCGAACCATCCTACCACCTACTTCTGCGGCGCACTCTGTAACGATAGGTGTAAGATTATCATTCATTGTTTCAACACTACGGTCGTCTTCTTCAGTTAAAGCGGAAAATCTGTTCTGCAGCGACATTCTGAATTCCTCTACCTGCCCTCTTAATGCTAACTCGTTAATAGCCTTACGCTTCACCAGTTTCCTCCGTTCCCTCTTCAAATCTAAGCTAACACGAGACCTTACCATTCTGTGGTCGCTAGAACGGACCTTACCGGGGACCTGCACGTCCTCTAGAATGCCAGGGTGAGCACACAGTATGAAGTCTATTTCATTTTTAGTCTCACCATTGGGGCTTTTCCAAGTCCACTTCCTGTCTTCTCGTTTGCGGAAGAAGGTATTCATAATCTGTAAATTATTTCTATCTGCGAACTCTACTAATAATGGTTACCAATATTGTAACCACGCTTTATTACATGCACCGCCCTTAAATAAATTAAGAGATTGCGAATTCTACGGTAGTATGTGTAGGATCACAGTTTGTGAATGCCTACATAATGCACCTAATGAAGGCGACAAAATATTATCCTCGCAAAAGTCTGAGGCATTTGCAGGTTTTTAAAAAGGTCACTGTTATCTCCAAATTTACAGGGAGCAGTTACATGCGCGTATGTATTAGTTATTCTACTGATATATTTGCTCTTCATTATCGCACCGAGAGAGTTTAGAGATTTTTTAGATGAATCATAAACCTATACTTTCCTACTAGGACAGCCACAATAATTTCGGATATTTGGGAGCAGCACTAAGTAGGACCCTTCAAAAGCAACCACTGCCTGGCACGAAGAGCGTGTACGCAAATCATGTCCCTTTAGAGCTCCGTATTTGGGATGTATACTGTGCTGTTTTCTTCAAATAAAAGCTTTTCACAGATCGTCTGTGAGGCATAACGCGCATTAATGGCCCGCTGCCAGAAAATTTCTTTTGCACTAAAAAATGATTAAATCCTACGGGTTGAAAATTAGTTTTTGAGGAGAAGAGAGGTGGAAACCTCAGCCGCACCGTCAGGGAAGCCAGGAAGGAGGGAATTAAAGTAGATAACTCATCCGTGGAAGTATGCTTCGTCTTCATAAAACATTCGGGTCAAACTACATTAGTCGCAAATCTGATGCGGAGTCGCGCCTGCCCAGCGCTCGCTTCCGACACTCTGAATATTGGACGCCCTTCCTAGCGCGAATCTCGTCAGAGATGGCAGTTAACGGTTCGCTACTTTCGGAAAAGAAGCCGTGGTCGTGTGTGTGCGTTCAATTTGGCAGCGATGCAGGCGGCCCAGTTGGTGGACACAGTCGAGGTGCGTTAATGTGTGGTGGACGGGAGGACGGCGCACCCAACGGCTCTGGGGAGTTCAGCAAGTCGGGGACACTTCCGGGCTAACGCCACCGCGGAGGCTCAGTGGTTATGGCGCCCGGCTGCTGGCTCGAAACACGTGGTTTCGATCCCGGTCGCGGAGGTCATTTCGATGGAAGTGAGACTCTAGAGGCCCGTGTACCGCGCGCTGTCAGTGCACGTTAAAGAACCCCAGGTGGTCGAAATTTCCGGAGCTCTTCATTACGGCGTCTCTCATAGCCCGAGGCACTTTAGCACGGTAAACCCCAATAAACCAAACTAAACTGCCAGGCCTCCTTCGAGCCTAGAAAATGGCCGAAAGGGGGCGCGTGAGATGCGTGTAGCTTCGCGATTAAAGGTGTGTTAGAATTTATGAAATAGGAAAGGGGGGCGTTTTTACGACGGCAACGCAATATACGAAGATGGAACTGAATCTTAATGCGGAAACGCTAGTATGATACGAATTGTAACAAGGGCGACCCGAGGTTTCGAAAAAGCCGCGAGCCATGCACCCCCGATACCCCACCGTGGCCGACCTCCCGTCAACGTGGAAGCGCCTGTCTATGTTTATAGAAACCCCGCGCCGCCACCGCGGGCCTGCGTGCTTGCTGCATGAGTTTTTTTGTATATCAGTGTAAAGTGTTCACGGAGTGTAGTCACAATTTGAGTTCGCGAGGCTCCTTCGCGAAGGAGCAGCTCGAAGGGAACCCTTTAGTAGTTTTCCAATAGGGGCAGAGAACGCGTTGGACCCCTTTAAAATTGCTAAACTCAGAAGTGGGTTTCACTCGCTACGCCCTGAAGCAGCTGAAATGAGCTCCAATGGCGAACCTCGGTACAACACCCAGCGAGCAGCTCAGACGCGTCACGAGCAAGACGTCGTGTCCACTGCATCCAGACCACAAGATGGCGCTGACCAGCATGAAGAGAGCGGACGCATCCAACAGCTCGACGATGCGCTGGACGAACTGCCCAGAATTCAAGTAGAAGTGGGAAGTCTTGGCGCACTGGCGACACTTCCTCCAAAGCTGCCACCACCTACAAGGCAGCCCGACCTGAGGGCGAACGATTCTATGCAGGGGCGGTACACGCACGCATTCTCGACCATTAATCGGCTGATGGAACGGATGTCTACGCCGGCACCGCGAACAATTCAAGGGTGTCTTGACGCATCAAACAAAATTAGCGGATTCCCTGGAGATGCCATCTATGTTACCGCTGAAGAATGGCTGCGAGAATTCACGCAGGTCGCTGGCGTGGCTAATTGGTCAGGTCAACAAAAATTGACTGTTATCCGTTTGCAGCTAAAAGGGCCTGTCGAAGATTGTCCTATATCAGCAGCAGGAAGGTGAGCGACGTGGCAAGATTTCGGCGCTTGCTTCAGATCGGCGTTTGCCGTCACGGAAAGCCTTCCTGATTTACAGCGAAAAATAGCAGAAGGGGTACAGCGTCGTGACGAAGATGTCCCCAAGTATGTACGCAAAAAAGTATGTGTACAAAATTGAAGTTAAGCATCCCCAACGCCATCGCCGAAATCATCAGGTGCTTGTGGTCAACGAAAACGGGCTTCGAGCTGCGAGACCGAAGCTATGCAAGCGCTAATGAGTTTCTTTCTTTCTTTCTTTCTTTCTTTCTTTCTTTCTTTCTTTCTTTCTTTCTTTCTTTCTTTCTTTCTTTCTTTCTTTCTTTCTTTCTTTCTTTCTTTCTTCCTTTCTTTCTTTCTTTCTTTCTTTCTTTCTTCCTTTCTTTCTCTCTTTCTTTCTTCCTTTCTTTCTTCTTTCTTTCTTTCTTTCTTTCTTTCTACAGAATGGAGAAGGCCGAGGTAAAAGCTGTGACAGTGCAGCTTGAGCGGCCCTCGACCCCTTTACATGTGGCAGCGCGGAGAAGCACAACATAGAAAACATAACATACACAGGCCACCTGTCCCAGAAAAACAATCACTCAGATATACATAGAAGATAAGATGAAAAAGAACTCTTACAACACACTACATAATCGGTCAAAACCATATGAACTCAAGAGTCTTGAAATTTGAGGGGCTCATTTTTTCGACACTGATGCCAGTTTCATTTAATGAATTTAATAGACGCAGTAAATTGTTCTCAAGCATTTGTTTACTATAAGCTGTCCGGTGTGTTTTAACCTCCCACTTTTCTGAGTGACGCGTACTGTAAGCGGGCACGTTTAACGCAAATTAGCGATGTCAAGTAATATAGAATTATGTTTCTTTGTACCAGAATAGAATTCACGCAGGAGTCGATATGTGTAAATATCTCGAATTTTTTTTACGTTATATCTCCGGAAGAGAGGGTGACTATGTTCAGTGTAGGATGCATTGGCAATAATGCGTAAAGCCCTTTTATGCATGGTGAAAATATCGTTAAGATTTGATTGAGTTGTTGTACCCGATATCAAAAAGCCATAATTAATGTATGAGGCAAAACAGCGCATTATAGAGTAGTAGTTTAACAGAAGTAGGGAATTTATATTCATTATGATTTAACATACCAACTGTATTGCTGAGCTTCTTCAAGACTAAATCTGTGTGGTCTTCCCATTGTAAGTGGTTCGAGAAGGTTACACCGAGAATTTTAAATATATTCACGACCTCAATATGCACAGACTCGTACGTTATTACTATGGTTCTCTGGGATTTCTCTACCCTGGGTACGAAAAATTATTGGTTTTGTTTTGTTGCAGTTTACCTGCAGACAGTTGTTTTTAGACCAAACAGGAAGCGTTTCAAGAAGGTCATTTGCCCTTCTAATTAAATCTGTGTAACTGGAAGACGATAGAAAAATAGTAGTGCCATCAGCATAAGTTACAGTTTCTTTCTTTGTAAATGCATACCAAGTAATTAATATAAAGATTGAAAAGTAAAGGCCCGAGAATATTTCCCTGTGGTACACCTGAAATTATTTCCCTGGTTTGCTACCTCACTCGACTTACTGAGACAAATTGGTGCCTGCCTTGTAGATAAGATAGTAACGCAAGAGGTGTGCCCCTGATACCATACCATTCTAGTTTACTGAGCAGGATACTGTGAATGATGTTGTCAAAAGCCTGCGTGTAATCAACAAATATACCAACAGCAAGCAATTTATTTTCGAAGTTTCTTACTAAGTACTCTTTCTGAGCTAAAAGTGCCAGTTCTGTTGACTTAATTTTTTTTTATAGCCATACTGTGCTTCAGTTATGAGCTGATGTTGCTACCAAATGATAGCATCCGAGTGAAGATTATTTTCTCTAGTCCCTTTGAAAAAACTGGGAGGATCGATATTGGGCGGTAGTTTTTTATGTTCTGCCTGTCACCTTTCTTAGAAATGGCTGTTACTCTTGCAGTTTTCATTCTGTCGAGAAAAACGCCACAAGATATGCGCAAGTTCTAAATGTACACCAAAATGGGAGCGATTTCATGCACTGCATACTTAATGGGGCACATTTGCAGGTCACCCACGTCGCAGCTACGCGAATTTTTAAAGCTTAAGTAAACGGAATACACCTCAGCGACATCAGTTAGCGCGAAAAAAACTGAAGCGCTGTTTCTCGGCACTGGGATATCGTTGGCGGAGCTTGGATTTGAGACTGAGTCTTTCACTGTAAAGTATTTGTTAAACGCATCAGCTAATTCTTGGTCTTTCACTAGGCGTCCGTGTAATAAAATTTCTCTTGGTTAGTCTTCCTTTTGTTTTCGTCCCGTAAGGGCGTTTACTTATTCCAGAGTTTATCACTTTGCCCAGTGCAAGACATGAACTGCTGAACGTAATACGCGTTTCTTGCTTGTCTTAATTCTTTAGTTAATTTGCTTCTGAAGGACTTGAAGGATTTTAGATGTTGTGGGTCTCGAGTTTTTAAGAATTTCCCATACATGCGGTCTCGTTTTCTGATTTTTCCTAAAAGCTGTTTGGTTACCCAAGGTTTTCGGATATTTCTATTCATTTCCTTCTTTTTAAACACGAAGTACTTCTTATATACCTCTATAAACTTAGTCATGAAAATATCATAGGCGCTCTCTGGTGTAGTCTGTGAATAAACTGAATCCCAACGCATTCCTCGTATCTCCATTTGAAATGCTTTTAGAGAGTTTTCAGTAATGGTTTGCCAGCTTATGTGTGTTTTCTTCACATTCCATGTACTTTCCTGCACTTTTAAAACCATATGGTGATTCAAGGAATTTGCTGAAAGACGGGAGCGACAGTTTTCGACAGCGCGAAAAACCGATATAGGAAATTCAGCAAAAAGTGCAGACCACGAAGAGTTTGCAAAAACACGCACAGATCACCCTCAGTGCAACAATAGTAAGCTAGAAGACCAAAAAGCCAAGACGCATTGCGAGCCATTGCCCTGAGCCCCGGCGCCCGCTGCATTACACCAAATGGCAAACAGCACTGCCGCCAGGAAGGTGTAAAAGGAGGTTTTTGTTGAAGGCGAAACATTGGTTACGCTTTTGGACATGGGCGCTGATGTCATCCTAATTAAGCTAAGCTGCGCCGTGCGCCTCAGCGGGGAGCTCGCTGCCCTTCCCGGAGCCTCTATACGCGGTGTTGGCGGACAGCAGTCGGCACTTCGAGGATTGGACATGAGCATGCGCGTTGGCTACATTGACCTTCCAGTCGCAGACATTTACATCTCTCAAGCTGCGTTTGTTGAACCGGACATCATTATTGGCACTGACGTCACTGACCTCCCAAATCTGTTCCGTATGAGATATGCAGGCAGCACTCAGCTCCGCGATCAGCGAGAGGCGGAAGACGTGCTGAGAAAGAAGTACTTTAATGCCAGGAAGGCTCCAATATCCTTACGAGCACAGTGCAGTTCGTGTCGGTGTTCTCGTCACTTCAGCCAGCGGATGAGATCAGTGTTTCTGTGTCCAACTACAGTAAAGAAAACCTGCGCTTCAAAGAAGGGCGAACGCTTCCGCGCTTAACTGCTACCTGTGGTGACGCGGAACACGCAGGAAAAAGGTAGAGAGAGGACAGAGTGAGGTGAACTTCCAACTTTTTCTCGGCGTTTTTTTCCTTAATGCTTTTGTGCTCCTAATACACATAGATCGCTACCAAAAGGCCCGGCAGATCGTGCTTTATGCGAAAGAGGCATGAATGGCCAAGTGAACGCTTAGCCCTCTAGATAAGTTACAGGTGAAAAGCTACCAGGTTGTGATGCCAGCACATGGTCCAGCATGTTATCAGAATGATGCGTCATTGTGGTTGGACGATTTATTATTTGGTCCAGCCAGAACGTAAGACAGGTTTGAAGAAATTCACTATTGAGGTTATTTTTTAAAGCGAGAAAACAACATCGGACCAAATTATGGAAAGAATTTGAGCCTAAAAATAAGAACGGAGAATGAGGATAGAGGGTTGTTTAGTGAAGTTTAGGGCACTGTGTAGGCCCAGTCTCAAGTGCCAGTTTTGAATGGCTGGAGTTTTAGCAACATGGTCAGAAGTTCAACCGGCTAAATGTGCTGTGTTGAAGTTATCCTAAACCATTCCACGTTTTCGTCTGCTGACAACAGACAGAGCTGACTCGAATTAACGGGAGCTTGGGTTTAGTAAGTGCTGCTAAAAATCAAGTTTGCTGATATGGTGGCACAGGTAAACGTCGCTTTTATTTAACTGCTGTATCCCTCAGGAGTAATGGCGAGACTGGGCGCTGCAGTGCGAGAGATTTCAAATCCTACGGAGGGACTTTAATTCCCAGATTTCCAAAGCAAGTCTGATGAAGGCCAGGAAAAGCTTCAGACAACAGCGGCTAGGATGGGCAACCATAAAAGCCAAGCCAGTTCTCTTTATTCCATCCTAATATTTTCGGTAATCTGAACCAATTTAATTGGTGCTGCTGATTTGCTGTAGAATTTGATTGAATGATTATGCTTGGAAACAGTGAGCGAACTTATTCACCTAGTGTATTTGGAGTGCGGCATGTTTTTAGTAAATAAATTTATCATAACTATAAAACTTTGAGAACTATGCAAGTGATTTCACCGTTTTTCTCCGGATGCACATGAGATATGACAAATAAATCGAATAGAATGTAATCGAACGAGTTTTTGAATCAGAGCAACTAAATACACTAGTGCACCAGATACGACCAACATACATTAATATTGCACTAGACAGTCGGCCATGCTGAACTCGCAAGGATTCAATATCTACCAAGCCACTAAAACCAACTGATGGGATACCAGTATTACGGGAGCATGAACGCACTGAACAATTGCAGGTAAATACGGCTGTCCCGCTGTAGAAAAGCCATCGACATTTCAAAAGCGAACCTACCATGCATATGGCGAAATAAACGAATTGAATTGAACACACCAGTTCAGTCAAGTTTCGGAAAGGATTCAGTGTATATTCAATAAATTTTCACATCTACTTTCATCACGAATAGTGCTACGTTGGAATGAGCTTTAGTGATTCGCAGATATTTTACAGAAGGGCCACAGATTTGCGACAAGCTGCATGAGTCCCTGTTCTGATAAGTTTCTTGCAAGAAAGCGGCTGGTAAGAATACGAAGAATAATAATAGTGGAATACGAGGATCAAAATCTTTAAGCTTCTGTATACCATTTGTGGTACCTGGCGCGTCCACGGATTGCAGGTCAAGCAGTAAATTCTGTGCACTCCTCGCGGAAGCCACTTTTAAATTCAGTCCTTGAGTAGCGAGCTTCGCTGTTGCTTGCTCCCTCAAACTCTAGACGACGAAGATGCATGACTTCAGCTCCTGCTAATTTTCATCCTGCGCTAGTCCAATACCTACCTTGTACAACATTCTTCATTAGGTGCGGCTAGCACAGGATTTTTCATCGCCCTGGCTTTTCTGGCCTTTAGTTTTCCTGCAGGAAATTAGAGATAGCAATTATATTTAAGCAGTTACTAGCTTCTTGTTCACGAGTAGTGTGTGAAGTCAGTGCTAACTACGTGACTTAACGCACAAAGCTACTGCTATCGGCACAAAACTTTATTCTATTCCCACGTTCTAAGGCGTCGTTGTTCAATACACTGTTTGTTGGTTCTAATGAAAACTATCAGCTACATGATGTAATTACATCAAGAGATAAAATCGTTTATGTGCGCCTTGATTGTTTTCTAACTGTGTAAACTAACAGCACCGTCCATCCGTTATCACTGCCGCTGACGTTTTTCTTCAGCTCGGCACGAAGCACTCGTTGTATTTGGGCTAATCTCTTTGTTTCCAGAAAAATCAGACAGCCTCCTGCTTGGCAACTGCTGCCTCGAACTGCACTTAATGTTTTTTCTGCAGCTCTTATTTTTCCTTCACTGTAAAGAGAGAAACTACACCTCTATTACACCGCGCTTTCTACCTCTCCCCTAATGCCTGCGTTCTGCAGGCGCGAACAGTTACAACGTAGCCTGCTTATTCCGAGCACGAGATGTCACACTTGAAGGTAGTTTTTCTGCGGCTGCACCGCTGCAACACTGGCAGATGTAGGACGGTTAGCAACCAGGTTTCCTGATTTCTTGAGCATCTAATTTCAGCTGGAGACTGTAGCGAGTGCAGCGCTGCTAGGCCCACGAAATTATCGCTGCTATACGCAGCTTGGTCTGATTTCCCCAGCTACGAGGGTGCACCCTACGCATAGCACGGCCATTAGTCGCACAGTGTCAGAGAGAGGCAATAATGATGAAAGCACTACTTCAGAAGTGGCGGCTTTAGAGCCTCTGTGTGCGAACAACGCGCAGCTGCTGTTTATACCACGCAGCAGAGAGGCGACCACATTAGCATGAGGAAAGGAACATGTTCAGTAGTATCGCGGACTAGTTAATCACACCTACACCGTTAGAGAACACTTCATGACCCCTTTGAAACTTGTATGTCTTATTGTTGTACGAATAAAAGTTCCCGCAGTATCTGTGCTACATGTTTTCAATGTGGGATCGTGCGTGCCGGCATTCATCCGTATTAGCGGATGAGATCTGTAGAATCTTGCATGTGTTTAAAGCGCAGAAACATTCTGCTAGTGTCGCAAAATGCTTTCGCCAAGGTTTATAAGCTTTGTTCATTCGTATTCCGGAAATGTTGTTCCTTCAGGGTGCCTCTTTCCGATTCCTGACCGAAAACACCCGTGTACATGAGCTCCCAGTCCAGGTTCAACACCACATATTTTGGGGAAAAAAATATACAATTCCTGCAGCATCCTAAGAGGCTTGCAGGAACATAGTCCTTTCAACATAGACTTCTACAGTTCTATTGCACCTGATTATGGCCATCAAAATTATATCACGCTCTCTTTCGGTACTCGTACGTCGATACACTTGTGTAGCCTTATCTTACATAGAACGTTCTTTGAGGAGCTTATTGAATTCTTGTCTAAAACGTACGACGCGGATGATACCGGGCTGGACTCTTCTCTTGCTTGCGGTATATTACAGATGACGCCGTGCCAGAACATGAGTTCTTCTGACAGAAGAAACAATAAAAAATCTTCGGTCACTGATTGCACGTCAAGGCAATCAGGAAAGCAATATACGATCATTGGAATAAATTATATGTAACCGCCTCGTTGGCTCAGTGGTTAAGGCGATCGTGTCCTGAGCCGGAGTACCAGGGTTCAAACCCGACCGCGGAGGCCACATTTCGATGCAGGCGAAACGCAAACCGCGCCCGTATGCTGTACAACGTCAGTGTACATTAAAGATCCCCAGGTGGTCGAAATGATCCTGGAGACCTTCACTACGGCACCTTTTCCTTTATTCTTTCACTCTCCGCTTCCTCCCTTCCCTTATGCCGTGGTTCGGGTGTCCGCCGAGATATGTGAGACAGTTACTGCGTCAATTTTTTCCTCAAAACCAATTTTCATTTTCATTTAATGAATTATAAAAACGAAATAGAATGTCAATGGGGGCAGTTAGTCGTCTTTCAAATGTGTCTGCCAACTTTAAGTTCTAAGTCTCATTGTGCTGGAGTAAAATTGTGCGGAGCTTATCGGCATTATTCATATTTTGCACCCATTTAGGAACAAAAATAAATTACCTCATTTTCGAACTATAGATCGAGACTGATTAAACCTCATACTTCCGCCGCTAATGATTGCCATTATAGCAGGCCATTCGTGCACATATATGATATGATTCGCTGTCAGCTTTGTGCAGCAGATGCATCAGGTAATTCTGGCGCTTAGCTGATTGTCAAGCTTGAATAATGAGTAAAATAATGAGTGTCTATGAACGATATAAATATCGCACATCCAGCACTCGCAGAATCAGCTTCCTTCGAGGTTTTGCTCCCGCCAGTTCCTTTTTGGACAAGATGAAGTGCGCTGCCCTTCTGCCGCTTTTCCTGCTGATCTCGGCTGCTCTAGTGGAGTGAGTATTACCTCATTAGATAGTTCCAATGTCGAATATTGCTCACATCGTAAATACCATGGAGGCTCCAGAAGACTTTTAGAGTGCAACAGAAAATTATTATTCTTCTGCTTCACGCTCATTTTTCTGTTAAAATCTCCACAACAAAATATATAAAGCATTCCACAGTTAACATAATGCAATGCTATGTAAGCTTTGCTGAAATAAACCTTACATCTGTTTCTCATATACTGAAAGGCAGATGAACAATTACGACTAATCGGTGCTTTTTTGCTGGTGCAAACATATTCATTGAACCATATTCTGAGTTTTATACAAGAAACTGCCGTTTATGATGTTTACATAGTTTATCAAATTCACAATGAAGCCATTCCACTAAAGAAATAAGCTTTTCTAAAAGAAGAGGCGATGATCGCAGTAAACACAAGCTAGTGTAATGTTTTGCCATTTCTACTCAGTACAGCGCCCATTCGGAAAACCAACTAATCGCGTTTGCTTTCTTCAATCAAGCGCGAAGTCTTTTTTTTTCTTTATTTGCTTTCCTAAGAACAAAATTTGCCCATTTAAAACCGTTCACAGAAAGGTTAAGCCTGCCTGCTCCACACTTAACCGCTGTGAACCTAATTAATGAGAGTTCCATACGTATGCAGTTTTCAGTATGTTGAGGAGGCGAGTCTTAAAAGTTTCGTTACAACTGACTCAATAAGCTTAATGTACAAACTGCTTTTTTACTTTCGTGTTTTGTACTCCTCCTTTTATTACCTGTGACTAGAGCGCTGTAAAGCACTAATCCGACACAATAATAAAAAAAAAAAACAGAATAATTCAGGCGCGACAACACGCAATACACACACGCTTTGAGCACCAGTTAATCACACGTCTTCTACGCCACGGCAGCTCATATTGCTCTCGCCATTCCTGAGCGGGTGTCATTCAGTACGCCCGTCCCTTATAAGGGGATTATTCACATGTTTATATCGCGGCAGAGTGAAGTCATACGTACAGTGGAGAGCATTTGGCTAGTCAAGAAAATATTAGCTTGCAGCGAAGGTTGCATTAGGAAGAAGCTAAGAAAAGATGAGAAAGGACACGTGGTCATACAAAACGTGGCGCATGCTGCCGCTTATGCCGGGGAGCTAAGCTTGAAACGCGAGGAGATCATGTGTAACGTTTGCCATTTCAGTTCATGAGAACTATATACACGCCTGAAGAAAGCCAATTCTTTATTTTGAAGCGAAAAAATAATGGGTATTTGCTTTACGTGCGCATACAAAATTTTCTGTAGCCTGTCAATACTATTACAAACTGTAACAGTAAAACACAAGAATTGACGAGGTCAACGCTCTAGTCATCCTGCAACCTGCGTGTTTCGGGTCACTAGACGAACACCATAATGACTGAGCCACCTCGCCGGCTTCATCATTTCAATAAATACGACTGAAAAATTCTAAAAGCTTTTCATAAAACATTGTAACTAAGACCCATAATCCCTGGAGCAATCTCCCTCAGCACGGAATACCGGCTGCCAATACTGACTCTGTGTGCATTGCTTTTATATAGGAGAGAAGACTTCAAAGAATTTTGCCAGATATTAGCAGTGACTCACTACGAGCAGCTGTGAATGGCACTGCCATAAAATGCAAATTCAATGCTCCTTACATAGAGATCCCAACAGGAGAATACTGTAGCATTCATTCTTATACCCGGTACTAAAGAAGCGCTTCAAAAGACTCTGTGTGAAGCCTGGTACGTACGCCGGTATTCTAACGGGCGCAAGCCATGCAAAACCTACCAGGAAGACGAGAAATACTTTAGCACAGTTTGGCGCCCAAAACCTGAAGTGCAAATGGGCAACAGCATTATGATAAACGCCGCGCGGTCTAAGGAACAAGCACGTTGCATCGCTTCCAAAACTCCAATAGTACATACTGGCTGCAGCTGTGCTGTTCCAAAAGTAGGCGTGAGCTTGAAACAACATATCCATTAGTGTCACGATGAAATACTTTCGCAAATTCATTTAGTTTCTCCTTCAAGCACAACCCGAACAGCGCATTAAAAAGAGGTGGTTCTTGCATGCAGGTAGCCTAACCTAAGGCTGCTAGAAATATTAATACGAGGTGGCAAGCCAAGGAACAGAACGACATGATGACCGATAATATATGATTTTAATGGCTGCGAGCCTAGGGCGAGCGCTCCGTTCCGCGCCACAGCCCGCTTTGTCATCTCCTGCGCAACATTACCGGGGCCAGCGAGCGATCGCCCAGATTGATTGCGTTAATTCTGAAGGAAATCTGACGGTGAGGATGGTAAGAAAGGATAGAAAAAGATGAAAGGCCTGCCACCACGATGGATGAGATGTAAAGAGTTGCCCCCGGAGCTTCAGGCCGACCAGTCGGTTGCCCAGAGCCGAAAGTCAGGGTTATTGGACTCGCCGGGCAGCTTGGGCGGGTGCCGTCTTGGTTCTTGTCGTCGTCGGGTCATAGCGCGTCTGGTCCTGGTAAGTCGTGTCTTATGCTCGGGGCTGGGTGCAGGGAGGGGGGGGGGAGAGGGAAGCAGCTGGTTAGTTGTGGGCAAGTCGAGCTGGGGAGAGCCGGGCGGCGGAGTCCATGTCCCCTCGGCGGACGACCAAGTCGAGCAGAAAGCGGTGATGCTCCACGGATCAAGATGATGATGTACCCCGCACCTCGCACCAAATGATACGGAGTGGAAGGCCAAGGAACAGATTGACATGATCACCGATTAGATATGATTTTAATGGCTGCGAGCCTAGCGCAAGTGTTCCGTCCGGCGCCACAGTCCGCTTCTTTGTCATCTTCTTCGTAACAATATGAACGAAAGCAACGAACGGGATCCAACCAGGAACTATTTCAATGAAACAATTAACGTCATCAACCGAGGCGCAGCTATCTGCGTTTGCGCCGATAAGCGTTGAGTTATATTGGCATTATATTGAGATCAGAAATGCATACTCAGCCTCTTGCAACAATGCTGTTGGGGAAATCTATGTACACGTGAGCGGGGTTGGGGAATGAGCCTCTCGGAAGGAACCTTAAGCCATCTCTTGTCGGGGCGACCTTTACTGAGCTTTCAAAATGTAGAGCATGCAGGCCAGTGGCGGTGGCCAGCGCCTCGCATAACAGTGATGGACGAATCCATGCGTGTGCAATGTAAGGGGAGACGGGATTCAGCTCGTAAGTTCTTCGCGGTGTGTGCACGCTGGACATTCGCGTCGGCAACGAATTTTATTCACCCATCACACTATAGGAAAACAGTTATTTTTCATTAATAGACGCCTCAAACTAGCACCATCAGAAACAAAGCTTCTTGCATATAACACATATGTCAGACCAATTCTAGAGTATGCTAATGTTGTTTGGTTTCCTTTCACTAACAAGCTCACTAAACAAATAGAAGCAGTGCAGAGGAAGGCGGTCAGATGTATATTTAATAGACACAGGTTGACAGACTCACCAACAGAACTAATCAAACACGCAGGACTACTAACCCTTCAAAACAGAGCAAAACTAGCGCGCCTTAAAACCATGTACCAACTCGTACACAATCAATTAAAAGTCGCCACTTCAAGATACATATCACAATCACAAACGCGACAAACACGTAATAAACACATACACACTCTAAACGAGTTTTCATTCCGTACTGACACTTTCAAATATTCATACTTCCCTCGTGCTATACGCGAATGGAACACCTTGAACACATCCATTGTTAGTAGTCCATCAATGAATTCCTTTAGCACACGTGTGGAAAATCAACTACTTATATCTTAGTATTTATTGAGTTCATATATGTCATTACCAAGTTATTCCTTCCGTTTGTGTTTTCACTTGTGGTATTATTGTCCGCCAAAATCATGTCACATGCTCCTCACTCTGGTTTATTTGTTATTCGTATCTTCTAATGTATAATCTCGTGTTATATTTTTATGTACTTTGATTAATTACCATTGCTATTTTTTTTCTGTGCCTCTGTACTTTGAATGCCCTCCCTCTTACGATCCCTGATGGGATTGACAGTATCGAATAAATAAATAAATAAATAAATAAATAAGCATTGCTCCGGTGCCGCTTCACTACAACTTTGACAAGCGTTAAATCTTTGGTGAAATGTAGGTGTCTACGACGCGCGCCGAGCGAGCGTCTACACGTAACTAGCAATGCACACCTCTTAATAAACAGCACTGTATGGTCCGGATAGACAATGGCACCAAGATCGAAATAAAAAAAAAGTAATCCACCTGAATGTGGCTGTACGTTTCCGGAGGCGCCAAGTAAACCGAGCTCAAAAGGCGCTAACGCATAGTTCCATATCGGCCGTCATTTCGGCCGTGAATTTAAATTCCAACAAAACAAAAACAGTAGACAGCACGCCAAGTGCAGCTTATCATCACGAATTTCTCACCGACTGCCGTTCAGTGCGTTATAAACAAAATATGGGCACAGATATAAGCAGCATTAGTCGAGAGCGCGATGGTCTCCGCTGCTTATAGGAAGTTTGTCGCTGCGCAGATAAGCTGTTCTGCACACACAGCTCTGCTTAGAGTGGTTTAGGACACCAAATTAATAAAACATAATTCTGTAAACTAACTGTGAGTGGACGATTAAGTTGGATTTCCCTGAAAACGTAATCCACGAGAGAACACTCCGACTTTGCCGGCGACACTGACCCATCCGCGCGGGCAGTTGTTTGCAGTCTGAATGACTTTCCGACGTAAAATGAGTAATTTCGTGGTAAAATGAGTCTCGTGGTAAAGTGACCAATTGTGAAAAAGAACAATTTCGCGGTCGTATGTTTACCATTTGCACTCTTGCCTTGTGTAGTTTGATATGGTATCCAAGACCACAAAGGGCAAAAAGTTTAAAAATTCAAACTCTCCACTCGCGCTTTAAAAACCGCACTGTTTTCGCGAAAACAAAACCGAAAATTTACCTCTTTTTCCGATACACACCGCGTCTCCTATCGATTAGTAAGATGCACACTGTTCGAATAATAATTACAAAGTTTCATGGCATAAAGCTTTTTTTGCGCATGTGTTTAGAAAACTGCCATTAGCGACATAAGCGTGTGACCGGCTCCGATTCAGCAGGAATATGCGGAGGAACAAAAAATACGTTGATTGTTGCCTCGGAGCACTTTTTCACGCGAATGCAAACGGCAAAGGTATAAACGGGAGATGTTAATCGCACAGAACCTTGCTCTTTGAGACTCTCCTAACGGTGTCTTCAAGAAATGGGCAAATCCTTCAATTCTCACACTCGTCTTCCCGCCCTTTATTTTCAGCAAGTTTTAAAGAGAAATGTGGAATTGCTGATGCAACGTTTCTCAGTATACGCGTTGGACAGTAACGATCAAACGGTGGAATGGAATTGCCTCGAGCGATTCTTTTAAGGTATAGCGTGTTCCGTCAAAGTAGTACAGTTTTCGGGCACTCTTACTTCAGCCTTTCCTCCTTTACCTGTTACCTTTAAATATTCTTTATTTGTGTTTACAGTATACCTAACGGAATAACGAAATGGAGGTTTTCAAGGCTCCTAAAATAACATAAAAAGGGCGTTGCATTATCCTCACATAATATTCTTTTAATTTCCGAAACAACGAAGGAGGTGGAGGACTGTAGCCATAGTTGCGGACGCCGGCTGCATGGTTCCCGTCGGCATGCAGTGCGAAAAGTAGTCAATTTTTGTAATTTAGTCCAAAGACAGTGTATAGATTGTCTACATACAAAAAGAAGTTGGAGCTGTTGTAGTCTTTTCTCTATACATAATCTATAGACTGTATAAACAAAAGGAAACTAAGGCTGCTATAGACTTAAGTCCATAGCAGCCTTAGTTATAAAAATATAACTATATAACATCTGTTATAGAACCGTTATATAACAGCTGTTGTAGAAATAACAGCTGTTAGAGAAATAGTTACGGCTAAAGGATGTTACAGAAATACTCTACAGACCGTCTAAACACAAAAGGAAATTAAGGCTGTTACAGACATTAGCCTAGAGATAGCCCAATCCTCCTTGGACAAGATGAAGAGCGTCGCGCTACTGTCGCTTTTCCCCCTGATCTCGGCTGTTCTCGTAGAGTGAACATTATCTCATCGTCCAGTTTCAGTGCCGAACATGGCTCAGCTAATAAATACTATCGATTCTAATTAAACCCTCACACGGACACAGCGAAAACTACAATTCATTCAGCTTGTCGAAACTGGTCCCTCAGTGCAAACTACTTAGGTAGTAATGTGTCTGCTTCTTGATATAAGAGCAACCTTTTGCACAGAACATTACTCCGTTCTGTGAACTCAACTGCAACACCGAAATGCATACCCTGGTTTTTGTAAGAGTGCTGCCATTTGGGATGTTTTCATACTTGGAAATCTTCGCTCCTGTTCTAGCCATTCCGGTAAACGGATCACAGTAAACTGATCATAGTGACCTGAAATCAGTGTAATACTTCAACTCTCAGAAATTTCGTCAGCAGGACAAGTAAATATTTATATTTCTGTAAGAACTGACAAAATAAAAGCGCATTGGATAGCCAATCATTTGTTCGCGTTGAGTCTGTAATGAAAAACAAGCTCTTTCCCGTCAATCCATCATGACAACCTCAGGCGGAAATGTTGAACTCAGCGTAGTGCACATTGCTTCCCTTTTGTAGCAGCAAAAAAATACCCTATTACCTCGAAGCTAACGCTGCCCTCAACTGTAACACGCACCCGAGTCCGGAAATAAGCGTAATCTCTTAGAATTTAACGTGTACCAGATTTTCGTGCTTCTCGCACAGTAGAGCAAGCGGCAAGCGAAGAGCGCGCAGTTTTCGGCGAACCGGGAGAGCCACATGGATGGAAGCGAGAAACGAGCAGATGCGCGTCAGCGCCGTAGACAGAGCGCACATGTGCTCGGTTGGTCGGTTGTCTGACGCGACCGATAGCCACCGTCGCCAAAGCATTGCGCGAAGCTCACGAAAGTGAAACGGAAGCTGAGCGCGCTGGGACTCTTCTCGGAGGAAGGGGGGGGGGGTCCTTTTTTTGTGAACTGCTACCATGCTTCCTTTACGAAGATGAGAGAGAGTGCAAGCTGTCCGGTCATCTTTAGTGGTGCGAGATTCGAGAGTATGGGTACCTTTAGGGGTATACTCTTGCTCAATTCCTTTTGGCCTGTCGTTCGAGATGCGCGTCAAGGTTGAGATGAATTGGAATGGAATGACACAGCAGCACTAGTTTGGAGGGAGTTTTTAAGCGAAAGCTCCACTATGCGATCTCGGGCTTCAATCGCGGACCATGCAAATTTGATCGTTAGCTGAGTTAGAGGACAAACCATGAAAAAAGAGAAAAAGAAATTGAATCAATATCCTTTACTGTGAAGTCGAACCCGCGGCAGTGCGAAAAGATCTCATTTAAGGGCCGCTCAGCGAGACCACTAGGCTGGTGTTGAAACCTCAGTGATCAACAAGGCTGAATTCCCGGGTGGAGTCCGATGAATTGTACTAGGCTATCGCTGCAGCCAACACGCCTGGTGTTAAACTGCACCACATTCTCGTGCTGTGTATCCGAGAGCGACGTCTTCATCAACTTCCATCTGCTCCGTCCCGCGGCACTGCCTGCTCACCGTCGTCATCCATGTAGCACAAATCCGTGCTTTCGCTCCGATTCGAATGTAGTAAACATTCTTTGTATTTTTTAAGGCGAAGGCCTTTAATCGCTCATGCTCGTGGTGTCCGTCCGTGCTCGCGGTGTCCGTCCTTGCAATGGAATCGTGCCAACTGAGGCCTCTCCTCCGCGCAGCGACGCAACCTCCTCCGTAATTTCCTTTCCTCAAATTCATTTTCTTCAATACGGCCACTCTTTCTGTTTCTTCTTTCAGTCCCCCCTCCTTCCTCTCTATACAAACGGATGACCGGTGTCCGCCGAGATACTCGAAACAGTTACTGCGTAGTTTCCTTTCCTCAAATACAATTTTCGTTTTCTTCATTATGGTCCTTTTTTGCCTTTCTTCTTTCACTCCCACTTCCTCCCTTTCTGTACGATGCGGTTCGGGAGTCCACCGTGACGGTTGCTAGGCAACGGCTCTCACGGCCGCATCAACAACACAACAGCGCGATTCAGGCGTGAACTGATCCACGGAGCCAGATTGCGCACTTCCTTTCCTTAAAATGATCGGAGTGTAAAACGTCCACGCCAACGCCAATGAACGCCGAACGGGCAACGGCGACGGCGACGCCGCGAAACGGGCGCCAAAGACCTGCGCTCTGTAACACTACAAACAAAAAAACGCCCCGCCGCGGTGGCTCAGTGGTTACGGCACTCGGCTGCTGGCCCGAAACACGCGGGTTCGATCCCGGCCGCGGCGGCCGAATTTCGATGGAGGCGAAACTCTAGGGGACCGTGTACTGTGCGATGTCAGTGCACGTTAAAGAACCCCTGGTGGTCGAAAATTCCGGAGCCCTTCACTACGGTGTCCCTAATAGCCTGAGTCGCTTTGGGACGTTAAACCACAATAAACCAAACCTAACCAAAAAACCGACCGTAGTCGCCAAAGACAATAAAAAGCGCACACGCGGGAAGCCCGCCACACGCCAAACGGTTCGGGGAAGCGGCAGTGGGTTGACCACAAGGCTTTAGCCAAGTACACTATAGAATTTCCAAAGTGTCTTGGGTAATTTATTTTCTGTCCTAGTATGGTCGTACTCTTTCATTCCTCCACCGCCATATTTACATTTCCACGTATGCGGTCATGCTATGTGCATGCTGAACTTTCCTTTAGGCATATGATGCGTTTTAACAGGCTTCGAAACATTAAAAACAAAAAACTATGCACTTGAATCCTGTCCTGTTTCTGGATATAATCGTGGACCTTGCCCGAAATGGAGATAAACAGTACGTTATGTCGGTGTCAGTGTCGACACTCTTTCGAAGGAGCGAACAACGTCTTACAACTTTAAGGAAGTTGTGGGAAGGTTGCTATGCACTGCCGCCTGCGCTAATGTTGCGAATTCTGTCAACCTGAAAGGAATTTTGCATGTGACGAGCAGCGTATTGTCACCAGCACAGCTTGGTGAATTTCTTTGCGTGAAAATTTTGGATATGCACGCAACATCTCAACTGATCGCCCAGCAGTCTTAGAACGTCTTTTAAAAATAGTTGGCATAAATATATGGATATCATTTTCCCTGTGGAAGTTTACTGATGGCACGTGTTCCAAAAGGCGCTGTGTATGTGTAATATGACGATTTTCTTTTGCTCATCGAGCTTGCTCATTGGCAGACATTTTATGCTTGCATTCTAGGGCATACGTTCCGCGTGGGCCCCAAAGACCATCCCGGCACCGAAGATTTACCTGTGCAGGCCAGGTAAGGCACGAGTTTATCGCTGAGCGTTTTTTGTCACTTGGGAACTTGGAGTTTGTTGACCCCACAAATTTTGCTGCACTTTTGAAAGGTTGTGGAGAATGCTCATTTTTACGTATTCCTCCATACTTGAAGCGGTATATGGAGAAGCTATCTTGGCGGCTAATTTTCGCACTGCACCCTTACAAAGTGACACAGAAATTGTGCAAAATAATTGTCGTAAATTTCGCATGAAAAATAACAACCGAAGCATTAGTTGCGGAAGCATTTCTTGGAATGACTGCCTAGTTGTCCTTGCCTAGAATAGTCCAATACAATTCATACCTCATGCGCAATGTCTACCCGCTAGTTCCGGGACCACTGTTTGCCTAATAGGCTCCGACATAATGTTTTATAATAATCTCTCGACCATTAGGTTCTAACCAATAGTCACTTATTGCACTTTTGAACACATGTTCGGGCGGTGCATTTATTGGTTGTGATTGTTCTCTTCAAGCGCACTGCAGTGTTCCAAAAATCAGCAAAACCAGAATAAGAAAAAATCACAGCGTTTACGGTATGGTGATTGCGTAAATTTCAAGATTCCGAAAGGGCTACGGTAATGCTGGCAGCCTTCGAAATATTCACGCGATAGCCTTAATATTGTCAACAATTTGTTAAAGCCAACTAATTTAGAAAAATTGGCATGAAGCCAGCTTAGCAAGAATTAAAAGTTGGTCTACTGAGTGCAGCAGAAAAGAGTTTTATAGAAGGCACACTGGAAAGCCTCGACACAGCTGCAAGGCGCAGAGATAGCGCGTTGTTTTAATCAAACAAATGGCTTCGTAATTTTCACGCAGTACCTGTACTAATATAATAGACGTGGAGTTCTTGAATGTTCGCAGCCGCACATTCTGAAAAGCGCTGGCCACTGAGACCATTTTAACCTCCATGTAGCCAGCCAGTAGTGTCTGGCGTGGAAACACTGAGTCGCAAATTGGCGGCACTGATCGTTGCAGTGTCAGCATGCCATTGCCTGTGTTTCAAATCAAGTGTCTGAAAAATAAGTCACAGTGCGAACGAATGCTTTATTTTGCTCCTAAAATTTCCCTCTGAAACAGAGGTAGGAACCTCGTCAAGCTACTGAGTTAGCAACCTTTTGTTCCTGCCGAGAATTTTTCTTCAGTTGCGTTTTGAGAAGGAGAAAAATGAGAAATAAAGACGAATAAAAGAATGAATCGATGCAGTGATACCTCTCACCGGCAGAAAGCAGATCAAAATGTGAAACAGGAAAGCCACAGCTGTGTCATTACACGCTAGAGGCTGTTTGACGGCGAACTTATTTGAGAAACTCGGATTCCGAATACTAAATCGCAGATTACAAGTTGGTTTTTGCGACTGTCATTTTCACGCCTAAGAAAATACAAAATGCTTTTCATGTCCGACAGTCTGCAGCCTAATTTCCAAGCGCCTAAGTATTCAGTGCTTTACATATACGCTACACTGAAACTAAATTTTGCGTAAACGAAACACACACTTCAGGTTAGGCTAAATGTTACAGCTACGACAGCCTCATTTCAAACAGGGTTAATGACGTCTTTGACGATGACGAATACATGAAAAAGTGTTCATATCGGTGTAATAATGGGTTGCGAGGAAAGCAAAGGTGGAGTAACTTCATCACTCCCGTTGGACGTCTGAATCTCGCCGTGAGAGACGGGATGAAGGAGCGAATAAAAGAAGGAATACGGCGCACTGAAACTGGCGGTGCGCAGATTAGCTGCAGTCAACTGGAGTTCTTTACTGTGCACTGGCATTCGAGAGAAGATGGATTGCTTTTGCAATGTGCTTCGGTCGAAACGGGGCCACCTTTGGCAGTCTGACGCCGGAAAGGATAAGTGTTCCGGTTACAAAAGAGATGCTGAAATCCTTCGTTTACGCAGTGAATATCTCGCTTTTACTAAGTGAAAAAAAAATGTTTATTAGTAATTCTTACACCTCAGTCATTCGACATTTCAAGAGTAGAAAGCGGTATAACATTGATTTGGTAATACATGCCTTCGAAGGCTGGAACGTTGCAGAGCCTCTGAACAACTTTGAAAGCGTGTGTATGTCGGAAGGTACATGTCGTGCTGAGATGAATGATATACCTTCTGAAACACTCACTATTTCACTGTTGCTTTCAACTAAACGACTTTCATTCATCTTTTGTTCCAAAGCCCTGCGGTGTTCCCGGATCTTTTTGCGGTCCGAACTGTAAATGCTTGAGTGGACAGTGCCTACCATTGATGTAGTTCATGGCGCTTACTCCATGGAATGAATTTTCCCACACAAGCGGGACCTGCCAGTGCCCACCATGTAGCTGCTGAATAGCCTGTACTGTGAACAGTAATAAAGGAATGGGCAAGTTATGGAGATGGTTGTCAATAAAGGGTGGTTATACAACCTTTAGCCTTTTCTCTTCTTAGGTTGTCTTTAGCTGCGTTCGTAGAAAAATGATTCATTGACGACACAACCATGAAATTGAACACTTTAGCCGATGTAGTCTTCGGCAAGGGCTCCCAAGTTTCATTAAAGCTAAGTCATAGTCGACGTCAGCATCAATCAAAACCTTAGCTTTTTGGAACTATGCATTACCTATTAAGATGCTCTATCCAGCGAGCAGGAGATGGTTGATTAATATACTGCAGCCCGAGCAGATAGGAGACGTAAGGAGCTTGGTATGGAAGGGGGCGTCTTTCAGGCCCGTCTTGGTGTGTTTCCGGCTCATACAGAACACAGAACTTAAAACAGCGCTTTCTCACTGCAGCCCGCAGCGATAAATCTGCTTTGGACAAGAACTCCATCTCTTCTCACGACAATCAACGTGGAATACACTAAAGTAGCTCTCACACTCCAATTCAGCATGCCACTGTAAGGCCTAAGGCTTACTTGCCCCATTCATCTCTGTGTGTGTATGATAACACTCGATGTTACCTTAAAAGGTGGCGTCCTCATGCATCCTGGTAGGTGGCTGCTAAATGAATGATTGGTCGCATGAGGTTGCTCGGGAAAACCTAAATCGCGTAAGTTCACCGGTGGCAGCACCTGCCATGCAGAGGTAGAATTGCCAGCTGTGTGGCATCGGATTACATCAGGTCAAAGCGCGCGGGGACTGCGTCCGTCCACAAAGTGAGCGGCCGGGCTTACGCCTTCTCACACGTAAGCAGTCCTAAATATCTCTGCCCACTTTTTTGAAGCGTAAAGCTTCACTAGGCTCCTCAACACCGCGCTTCGCATGAGCCACACTACAGACAGTGCGCATGCGCGAAACCAAGCGACGTCACGCGGAGCGCAGGTGGCCGCTGCTGCCGCAGCCGTCGTCGCCGCCGCGCGCTGACTCCGTCGTCTGAGCGTCGCCGCTTCTCCTCGCCACCGTTTTACCCTTCGCCACTGCCGCGCGGTCGCCGCCGCCGTCCCAAGAGGAGAAGGTTTTTTCGCAACGCGTTGCGAGAACGCGTGAGCGTCGGCGCCGGCCATAGAAGAGGCGGCCATCCTCGCCACCGTTTGACCTTTTGCCGCAGCCGTGCGAAGTGCACATTTGAAAGGAGTGGTATATAAGGCGCGCTTGCCCATAGAACAGGCGCAGACACTCGTCATGGAAGAAGAAGCAACAGTCGGAAGGCACAGAAACACCGATCGAGGAGTGGTGCGCTTGGGAGTTGGCTGAAAAGCAGCGAGAGCTTTTCGCTTTGAGATATCCAGGCTTAACCTTAGCTAAGCCACAGCCAATTTTTCTGTCTGAATTTACCTTCCTTCAAAGGCATGCAGCAGCAAAGCTTCGTCATGCAGCAACATAAATACTTCCACTCCCCGCCTCTCCCATATCTCTTCAATAACCCTGATCTGTAACAGCTGCGGCCACCATCTCCAACTAACTTTTTAATCTCAACCGCCCACCGACTTTCTGTCAGTCCATGCTTCACTTACCTCCTCTTGGAATCCAGTACATTACCCTTGACGACTATGAGTTACCTTGCCTTCGCTTTACATGCCGTGCCCACGCCAAATTCTTGATTTCGACTAGGTTGCCATTAACTTGCGTTTGTCCCCTGATCCACTCAGCTCTCTCCCTGTTCCTGTGAAATATCGTGCCGGTTGCCCGCATAAAGGGCAGCCCGGATGATGAATGTCAGGTCAAAGTGACTGGACTGGGAAGAGTGTTAGTTTAATTATGTGTTCTTCGCCATTATTGAGATAGTTGCTATTTATTGAAGAAATAACTCTTCACCTCGCCCTATAGTACTGTGATGTCCGCGTAGCCTAGAACTCAGAAGAAACATCTGACAGAAATTGGGCGCGTTGGGAGGCCACCTTGCGCAGGGAGGACCGCTCTTTCCAGAGGAACCTGGCGACTCAACAGGAAAATGGCGCAAGAGACGTGGACAAAAGAGACAAATACGACAGGACCAGCGCCAACTTACAACTGAATTTTATTTCGCACCAAACCCGCCTTTATGTAGGCCAACACGCTCGTGTAATCACGCACAGGCAGTAGAAAAGATAACTGTAAGATATCTAGCACATGAAGCGCAATAGCAACCACGTAACATACTATCATGGCTAAAAAAACCCAACAAATCATGCCCCCATATGGTCTCGTCCAGTTTCAGTGCTCAAGTTCAGCGGTTAAAAGTAGCAGGATACCCCTCTTGTATGATTACTTCCGTGTGTGAAGCCATACTGCAGAAGCTGAAGCAAGGTCCTAAAAGCAAAGATCCGGTTTCACGCAACCGTGTGGCAGTAATACCGTATATCCACAAGGTTTCACACAACCTTAAAAAAGTAGCAGGCAGACATAATGTTCAGGTCGCATTCTCAGCCCCCTGCAAACTTTCTAAGCTTTGCGCAATGACTAACGGGAAAAAACAACCGGCTTGTACTGTGAAACATCAAAACAAGTTCACACGGTGCAGGACGCGGGTTGTTTACCAGATTCCCTTAAGTTGCGGGCTCAGCTACATTGGCCAAACTGGTCGATGTTTTAATGAGCGAGCCAGCGAGCACTGCCGGAATCTGCGGAATAACGAAGGAAGCTTTCTAGTGGATCATTGCAAAGCCTGCAGGGGTTGCCGTCCGGAGTTCGAGAAAACTATTTTTTTGAGGAGTGGGAAGGACAGATTTGAGAGAGAGGTGGTCGAAGCCTTTTACATCAGGAAAGAAGGGAGCAGATGCGTCAGCAAGCCATCCATTACGCTTAGCAACGAGGAGTACACTTTTCTAGAAAGTTTTCTGTAGGCTCTTCGTTTTGTTTTGTTGTGCACGCTCTTTCCTTTGGCATTGGTTGCAATTTTCGACGATTTTTTTGACGATGTGCGGTTTTTGCGCGGTTTTTGTTCTCGTTTTTTACACCTTTGACGCTGACCTTGGTCTGAGCTCCGCATTCATCCTTTTTCATGTTTCTTGTTGGTCATCGGTTATCATTCATATGGCTGCTGGTTGTTCGTTTCCAATTTTTTTCTCGTTTTTATACCTTTGACGCCGACTTTGGTCTCAGCTTCGCGTCCATCTTTTTTCTGGTTGGTCATCGGTTATCATTCATGTGGCTGCTGGTTTTTGGTTTCCAATTTTTAAGGTTTGCACTCTTCATCCATTTCAACCTTTTTTTACCTTTGACACTGCTTTTGTCTTAACGCTTCATTCTTCACCTTTTTTCCACGTTTCTTGTTGGTCATCTGGTATCACTCATGAGTGTGTATCGTTTTTGGTGTTGAAGAGTTGCTTGGTCATGACCGTTTTAGTGTTGTTTGCTATACTTTTGTTGGGTTTTTTTAGCCATGATAGTATGTTACGTGGTTGCTATTGCGCTTCATGTGCTAGATATCTTACAGTTATCTTTTCTACTGCCTGTGCGTGATTACACGAGCGTGTTGGCCTACATAAAGGCGGGTTTGGTGCGAAATAAAATTCAGTTGTAAGTTGGCGCTGGTCCTGTCGCATTTGTCTCTTTTGTCCACGTCTCTTGCGCCATTTTCCTGTTGAATCATGAACCAACTAGCCCAAACTAGAGTTCTTCTTGAACCTGGCGAAAAGGGGAAAAGCAGCGATTGAGGCTATCTGCTTGCAGACTGAGACTAACCAACTGCTAAGCGCCAAATAAATGTTATTCCTGCTTTTATTCCCTGTTCCTTGATATCATGCCTATCATTTTGATTTCCATAGCTCGTTCCGTTCTTCTCATTTAGCTTTAAAGGATTTTGTTAGCCGCAGCCGTTACACCGAATGGTCAGTACCCACAAGATACAGCTGGTATATAATTTCCTATTCAAGGGTCACACAAATGATCTGATAGAAGCTGCCAAATGCGCTCTACTCGATTTTAAATCAGCTAGTTATTTCCCTGTTGCGGTCGGGTCCTGCCACCACTATCCGCCATATGTAGATTTCTTACCTTGCAACTTGCAACGCTTTCTTCCATCTTGCAAAGAGCTGTTCTCTTCAGAGACTGTTGAACATTAAATTTCGTCACAATTTTTAGACGCATCGCACTGCTTTGCACGCCTAGGTCGTCAATTATTTTGTTTTATTTTATCTTATTACTTTAAAGGCCCTAAAAGGGGTGTTACACTAGGGGTGGCAAGAATTAAAAGCACAAATTCACAATAACAGGAAAGTTTTTACATTGTCAGCGAAAATACTTGTACAAGTGATGATGGCAACGTTGTTTGGAAGGCCGTTCCAGTCTGCGGCTGCACGAGGAAAGAAGGCATTAGAAAAAAGTGACAGTGCGTGAGCGTGGACGGGAAAATTGTAGATGATAGCTGGTGCGATCAGATATGCGTGCTGGAGGAAGAATATAAGGTGCGACGTGCTTAGGGCTGAGGAAGAGTTTGTAAAATAGAGACTGTCTGGCAGTGCGACGGCGGAGAAATAAGGCTGATAATCTGGGTGCAGTTTTTAAGGAGGAAACGCTGATGTCATAAGAGTGCGATGAATGAATGAAACAAGCAGCCCGATATTGAACAGATTCGAGGGCATTGATGAGATATGTTTGATGAGGATCCAAGATGGGCGTTGCAAATTTTAATTTAGACCTGATGAATGATTTTTAAGCTAATAACTTTACATGTTGGAAAACATGGTGAAGATGGTGCTTTAGGAAACCTGGCGTCTTGTTTGCTGACGATATTATATTAGTAACATGCAAGCTCCAGGAAAGAACGCTAGAAATTGTTACGTCTAGATACTTGTAGGACTTAACTGGTTGTACGGGGACTTTATAAATTATTAAGAGAGGATTAGAGGATTCCGGCGACGGCTAATAAACAAAAAATCAACCTTACGTGGGCTAAGTTGCATGAGCCACTTATTACACCACTCCTGAACAGCATTAAGATCATTTTCAAGAGAATATTGGTCAGCGGTGGTAAGAATAGCGCGATAAAGTACACAGTCGTCAGCGAACATGCGTATGTTAGAATTCACGTTTGAAGGCAGATCATTAGTGCATATTAGAAACAGTAGTGGGCCAAGCACAGATCCGTGTGGGACGCCCAAAGTTAGTAAGAGTGAGTTAGAGTTCTTATTGTTAACGGAGATAAACTGGAACGATTTGTCAAGAACTCTTCAATCCACTTTAAAATATGGGGTAAAAATTTAATCGAGAAAGTTTTATTAGCAGGGGTTTATGGAGTACTTTTCCAAAGCCTTTGGCAAAATCTAGATATACGATCTTAGTCTGAAGATTCAATCAAGGTTAGCATGTATATCATCAATGAATGTAGCAAGTTGGGTCTCGCAGGAGTAACCCCTGTTGAGCAGGATGGGAAAAGTTGTTCAGATCAAGGAATGCCACGATGTGGGTATAGATGACATGTTCCATGGTTTTGCAGGGAGTACGAGCTAGAGAGAAGGGACGGTAATTAAGCGGCCAGTTATTGTTACCCGATTTGTAGACTGGAACGAACTTCATATTTTTCCATTCTATGGGCAGTCGACCAGTGAAAAATGACTGAGCGAATAACAAGCACAACAGAGATGAACACATATCTTTGGTATTAATCAATATTTTAGCGTTGATACTGTCAATTCAAGCAGAGGATGAAAGTTTTATGTTTTCTATTAGTGATAAAATTGCTGCTGAAGAAAATGTAGGAGAAGGCATACTACCTTGAATAACTTGGGGGTTCGGAGGAAATGTCGGATCTGTTTCATTAGTGAACACGGCTGAAAAGGCTGTTGGTGTACTGGTGAATGTTGGTGCGTTCAGTTTCACAGACAGTTGCACCCGAAGTATCGGTGTGAGGGAAACAGTGCGTGTGTGCTGGGGGTTAATGACTTTCCAGAACCAACGGGAGTTAGTTGAGAACATTTTAGGCAGATCGCGGTTAAAAAAAGTGAGGTTGGCTTCTCGAATAGTTGATATTGAGGGTACGTACCAATATAAGCGTTTTTCGGCTGCGTAATATTTGTTCCAAGCGTTCTGCCTAGGAAGCAACTTGGCTGATCGGAAAAGACGCTTCTTTTTATTTTCAAGACGTTTGGGTGTACTTGTGAACCATGCCATGTGTTTTGAGGGTTCGTATATTTATGTTCAGAATCAACCTCTCGGCCAAATCTCTTTCCTCTGAAACAAGGAGCAGTTATTATGGATGGATCTTTGATGAAAGTTGGATTGAAATCCTGGTAAAAATGCGGAAGTTGATTATTTATTGCTGTATAGTTTTCTTTATCGTATAGTCGGATAGTTCATTTAGTTGTTGCGCGTAAAGAAGGGTTATTTCGTGAAGCCGGTATGTGTCATGTCGTGATTGCTGACCCCTGGTAGATAAGTAATGGAATGAACGCATTCAGGGTTATCCGCTAATATTAAGTCTCGAATATAAAAGCAGTCTTCGTTTACGCGGGTTGGCTCAGATGTAGTTTGAACGAGGTTTCAATTACGGTAAACGTCTACAAATTCATTAGCACCCTATTATCTGCAGCGTTTAGATTATGCCAGTCGATACTCGGAGAATTGAAATCTTCGAATAGGAGAGTGCAGGTGTTATGGTGTTTGGCTTTAATTTCATTTAATGCGTTATTAACGTGCGCAGTTATTAACTCCGCACGTTAGTAGAGATTGCTGACAACGAAAGTGCTTCTTGGTGCATATGCTTAGAACGATCTGTCGATAGGTGCTGAGATGGTTGCTGTTTTACCTCTTCACTTCACTTCACTTCATTACCTTAAAGACCCCACTTTGGGGGTATTACATAAGGGGTGGGAGTACAAATATAGGTTGAATAAGATCGCTTACATGATATTTATTGAAATGCATATTTAAATTGTTCACAAAACTTGATTGGTAGGTGATGGCATCAACGTCGTGGGGAAGGCCATTCCAGTCTTTAGCCGTGCGAAGAAAAAAGGATGCGGAAAAAGTGACGGTGCGGGCGCGTTGGCATGACACTTGCAGTGGATGGCCGGTGTGATGAAATATGCGAGCGGGCGGTGTGATGTAGGGTGGGTGTCCGAGGGAACTGTAAAAAAAACTTATGAAACAAACTAAGAGAAGCAATCCGACGACGATGGGCAAGAGTTGATAAACCTGATTGTCGTTTAAGTGACCATACACTGATGTCGTATGAATAGGCAGAATGAATGAACCTTTGTGATGATTCATCGAAAATGTAGTGTTTGGGACCAATATACAGGGTGTTTCACCTAAGACTTTCTGCATTTCTACAAAAAATAAGCTATTTGAATTAGATGCGCGATTTTTCTGGCATAGCATTGTCAGTGGTGTAGTACATCATAATGCAGCTAAGACGTGCTAACTAGCAGGCTTGTTAACCAATATTTAATAGTTAACTTTTGAACTATTACAGTTGGGCTCCTTAATTATTGAGAGGCATGTAGCAGACCGTAAGTAATGTCCATATCCGTTTTTAGAATTTCGAGAACGCGATTATCCTCGGTGCTGTGGCCCAACAAATTTCGCCTACATCGCGCCAAAATACATGCGGTTTCGAGAAGCTTGCAGGCAAAGCAACCTCTCCAGTGAACCTAATTCGTCGAAATAGCCAAAATTCGTTGGGCCACAGCGCCGAGGATAATCGCATTCTCGAAAGTCTAAAAACGGATATGGACATTGCTTACGGTGTGCTACATGCCTCTCAGTAATTAAGGAGCCCAACGGTAATAGTTTAAAAGTTAGCTATTAAATATTGGTTAACAAGCCTGCTAGTTAGCACGTCTTAACTGCATTATGATGTACTCCACCACTGACAATGTTATACCAGAAAAAGCGCGCATCTAATTCAAACAGCTTATTTTAAAAAATTGCAGAAAGTCTTAGGTGAAACATCCTGTATAATGTTTTGAAGCGCAAAGAAAACTTACGGATACCGATTGGCAAAGGCTACAAGATGTTTGCGGGGGTTACGAACGGTAAGGGTCATTATTGTAGTTGGTGCCTATGAGCTTAGTACCTTAAGAAAGGATGCTTTCTTTAGTTTTCGATGCGCTGGATTTAACGATGATTGGCCTGGTGCGATCAGTTGAGTGGCGCTCGAGGCGGTGAGCACCATCGATTAGATTGCGTTCGATGGCAAAATCTAGTTGAGTGGGGCAATGGAGAATAACTTTTCTGAGTCTGCATGTTTCAGTGGGGTTAGTGTCAGGAATATTGTAAAATATCAGATTGTTACCGCGAGAGCGATTTTCTGCGTCGTCCATACGTGCTTCCAGTTTGTCGATCTTGCAGGCAAGTTTAGTGTTTAAAGGATCCCTGAAACGGTGTCCATGTAGGCAAAGAGAAGTCGAAGCATTGATAGACACTGAACGATCCATCATCCTACCGCAAAAATTTTTGATCAACCTTGTGTGGAACCAGAGATAATGGCTATTAAAAATGACCACCAGCCTTTTCCCTCTCAACTCGTACACCGGAGCGAACCATAAAAAAATAAAGATTAGAGACCGGGTCCATGCTCCGCCTACAAATACGTCATCGGCGAGATCGGTTTGTTTACTTACGGTTGACGCGCTCTTTCGCTCGCTCGCTCGCTCGCTTTCCCGCTGTCTGCTGTGTTCACCTGTGTCTCGCAACCGTCGCTGCGGCTTCTCTCGTACTATGGACCCCGAGCTGAAGGAACGGCTTTTGCGGATGAGTGCCGAAATGGGATTTGTGTGCGATTCGCTGCGGCGCGCCGTTGTGAAAACGACGGCGTCACGACCGATCGCAGCTCGTCGCCTGCGTCCAACCTGCTGGATGTCAACGACGAGCCGCGCGCGGTAAACGCAACGACGGGAAGCGGGAGCCAATACGAGCGCAGAGAGCGGCAGCGTCGTGATGCCATACAGCACGCTCCTCATGGCGCGCCGGGCCGAGCCACGCCAGGCCGGCCTGCCAGCCTTGATGCCGGCCGCCGGCGACTGAAAAATGCGCTAGTATTGTTTGTTCTCGTCCATACCCTATTGAAAAAACTCTGCGTGAGTTTGCACGAGAACAGTGATTTTTGTACGATCACGTTCATTTTGCACACGAATGCGCAGAAATTGTGCGTTACCTGTACGCATTCTGTGCGTGCTGTGTGTACATATGCGCGTACTGTGAGCTGATAGACGTTCATGCACACTCTTTGCGTGTAAAAAATCGTGGACTCTCGTGGAGAACTCTCTGTACGTGGACATCTGCGTGCTGAGAGGGGCTTGCCGAAGCTGTGCGTGCTTATGTGCATACTGAGCAAGCTCAGTGAGGCTGCGTGTGGCCATGTGTGCGTTTGCTTGCTTAGTAGCAACTTGTCGAGACTGTAAAGGCCCATTTAGGGTGAAAGCAAACAAAGTTCGAGCATTCAGTTAATGATTACTTCTCAATAATGAGCAATAAGCTCACGTTTTGCTGTTTTATAATTTTCGTCTTGGCGTAAGTACCCATTAATCATTTTCAACTTCAGCAAACAAATAACCAAAAAATTATCTTTTAGTGCAAAATGGTTCCCTTCGATACTGCAGGGACCTGTACATGACAACATGCACACTGAGCAAGAACTTGTAAACATTGCAAGTTCATTGTAAAATAATGTAAAAAACAAGCTGCTAATGACTCTTACAGCATCCTTCAGTTCTTCCTTTAACCAATTCTGAAAGTTACAGATATCTTATAGATGCATGATGAAAGCCATCCAGAGCACTTATGTTGTTGCCCGTCATGCAGACAGCCATATTTCGAAATCAGAAGCAACACAACCATTTGTTGCTTGCACTCGAAAGGAGTCAATCAATGGAATAACTCTGAAAGGGCAACAGTGTTTGTTAGGTGCAACAAACAAGCTTGGGGATATAATCAGGTTCAATCAAACATGACGTGCAGAAAGCGAATTGTGAGCTGTAACAGGAATGTTACGAGGCAATTTCCAAAACCATTTCCAAAGAAATTTCCAAAGTCATTAGCATAAATTTACATACACGTAAAAAGGCCACGTAAGCCTACACGAAAAGAGAGTTTTGAATTCACAGTTGGTGTCAAAAGTTCAGAAATTAGTGCCCTCTTTCAATTTCAGTGACAAATCACAGATCGATTAATTAATTCCCAGTATGGCTCCAGAACAAATCCAATGAATCTCAAATGTGCGAAGTATATATACCACACATGTTGCCTGATTACCACCAGCATTGCATGATGCATGACGAAGTATCACACTCTTCATTCTTCTTCAATCTGTTTTGAAATTTGCACTACCACAAAGACCATCTGGATGGACTATGATTCCATCATATTGCTGAGAGCACATTCGGAGACCAAGAGCAACACAACAGTGTGCTGCACATGAGTGGATATAATGCATGGGACAACTGTGCACAGTATGGAACGCTTGTAAGGCGTCAGGTATTTGCTTGGGGAATGTAATCAAGTTCAGTCATGTTTCATGTGTAGAAAGGAAGATAAAAGTTAATTGTAGCAGAACTATGAAATCCAACATCCAATACTGAACTTCCCCAGGTGATCTACACACACATAAAAAGCACGAAATGATAAGCTCAGGGGTACTGTTAAGTTTGATGCCCTTTGAGGTTTGACTTGCGCGTCTGTATGCAACCATCAGATACCATCTTGAAGTTACCAGAATGCCCAAAACAACTTTGTTGAACTGTTCTACTCTAAACTGAAATACTTTTCCTTAAAACATTTTTTTTGCGACATGCTGTGTAGCTAATTATAAAATAAAGAAAAGAAGCTGATAAAATTTTCTCATCTCAAACGTACTGATAAGTACACAAATCTGAGTGCTTTCAAGAGAGGTGACGCACCCGGTATTCAGTGTCCAGAAGCATACATAATGCTGCAGAATCCTATAGCAAGAACATTTCTTTTAGTTGACAGATGGCTATGCCTGGTTACAAAGTCAATACCATGTAAGGCGCATATCCTAACCTGCAATTACATGAAGCTGCACGTGCTTCATAGGCTGTAACTCCGCCAATAACTGCTACATATTTCCCACCTCTAGCACGAGTGCGGAATCAATATACAGCATGGAAACAGCAGTTTTGTTGCTTTAGCTTCTTTACTATGCTGTTTAGGCAAGAGACGAGTTGAAATATTTGCATGGGCAGTTCTCGATTGAAGTAACGTAAAAAACATCCGCACTCCTTTCTGCTGAAGCGACTGGTGGACCACTTTTGCATGTTGCATCTCGTATGACTTGCTAAGGGTCCAGACTGACACACGCACTTCGTCAAACCTTCACACAAAACACTCTTCGCTTTTGCTATAAGCTCCGGCCACAGGCAGTAAGTGTCCCGTCACCGTTCACATCGCAAAAGAAGGCAGCGCTCGCAGGCGGTCAGTTTGAGCTGACAGCGATAGGCGTTGCAGGCACACCGCCGACTAAGTTTCCAAGGAAGCCACACTGTAAAAGGGCGCCGTCTTGTAATCGAAACACACCACAGAAACAATGGCCACTGTCGCTGCTTATGAGCCAGGCATTTTTGCAACGAAGTTAGCAGTGCAATAGGCCGAAAGGTTCGACTCATCAAACGACGGCACCGCACTGCTGACCTCATTATCGTTGTCGACCAGACATCCATAACACATATGCCCCGACGGATCGCTTAATTGGGAGCTGCTACCACTCTTGGATGAGAGCGCGCCCACCGGCAGCACACACCGGTAATCCTTCTTCTTTTGCGATTCCAGCACAGTAACAGCGGCGCGCAAGACCGCCCAGCAGCAGCACAAGAAAACAAGCGAAGCTCACGGCGGTGATCTCAGAAACCATGCAGCATGTCGGATAGGCTTTGGATTTGACGCGCTAGATCATGCCCACTCACGCACGCACGCACGCACGCACGAATGTACCGACACGCATATTAATGCGTCCATGCGTCACAAATTTCTCAAGTTTTTAATGCTGATATGTGCACAAGAACAATTATTTTTGTAACGAAAGTTTCATTTGGTTTTAGTCCTTTGCTATCGCACTGCCCAAAAGCATAGAGCCCGAAAGAGACGACCTGGAGGAATGCCTGGAGGCGATGCCTTTCTAAACGGGCCGAAGGAAGCCGGAACTGGCCGAAGCGCTAGCCAACGAACGCAGCGTCTGGGGAGGGACAGCATGGCGGTCAGCGTTACTACGTTTGTCGTGGTCCTTTGTGGTGCCGAGGGCATGAACCATCGCTGGAATGAGCATTTGTCACTCTTCCGATATGTGATGTGCCGACAGCAGTGAAATTCGCTGGTGCGATGTCCGAAAACGTGGTAAGGTGCTGAGTAAACCTGTGTTTATAGCGGGCTCAGCGGGCTCGACGGATAGCGCGTCGTCCTTTGCGCGCCTTCACTGGAAACGCTATGCTGACGGTGGGGCTCATTTCCTCCATGGCGGAGCAGCTGGTGGGAGACCACTACCCGGGTGACATCTCGCATCTTGGGGGTAAGTTAATTTTCTTCGAACCTGTTCATTATTTCAAAGCCTTTGCGCACAACTGGCCACGTCAACACAGCTAGTACAGAGACGCGAAGACGCAGTGCCTATCGCGGCAGCACGCAGCGCTGAAAGGTTGTTTGCTGGCGGCACACGGGCATGAATGCGCGTGTAGTGTCAGTGGTCACACGGTCATGGTCAGTATGCCATGCAAATATGCACAGCTGATCCGATCGCGGGGTGCACGATATCGGCGCCGTACTGCCGCCGTACTGCCATTCATCTCTCGCCGAGAATGGAATATGTGCCCACCAATAGATCTTCGGCCCGGGCTTTACATTCTCGCCGCATGTTACGCTGTAATTGAAGTAACAGCGCTCGAGCAGTTTAACTACGTAGACTGCGATTCAGCTGTATGCGTTAGGATTGAGCTTCCTCCTCTTTCACTTGTATTTCACTTGTACTTTTATAAATTGTGTATTTAAGGTACGAAGCTGCATATGATCCAGCTGCGTTCGTACTTATAGTCGAGCCTTGAATAGCAGAACGGTGAGATAAAAACAAATTGCTCTGAAGTTTTCCGCCTCTATTTTGGCATTCGCTTTTTCATACTTTGGCTCGGAGCTGAAATGGTACAAACAACTGCAAAATACACACAGGTGCCCTAGCTCCATTTGCCCTAAATCCCGAAGTTGCAGTGAAATTTAAGGGTAATTGAGCCTTTAATAGGTACGAAGAATAAACTTGATTGTTTCATGATTATAACCAATGGCGCAAATAAATCTGACTTTGACTTAAATATGCTGAGGTACCTCTCCAATACCTTATTTGATGTTAAAGGAAAAAGTGTGGTTTTTCTGCAATTGGTACTATTAATTCATCATACCTGTGAGAATGTGAAATCAGTGCTAATCATGCCAGATTTCAAATTGAGGGACGCATGCAGAATTTGAAGCAAACCAGCCTTCTACTGAAAATATCGTTCTGCTGTGGTCTGTTCTTTTGAATGGTGGCATGTATTGTAGAAACGATGCTGGATATCGATATGCAAGTGATGTCTCGTCTGAGGCTAGCTTGTGAATGACTGCCGTGGTTATGAATTGCTTGTTGCCTGGCCCACTTCGAAATGTGGTTAAACAGTTGTGTTCCATTCTGCGACCGGCTCCTTTTTGTGCCTTGCACTTTGCCTTACATGCTTGATTCTAGTCCATTTTTTGCACTGTGCTGCTGTTAAATGTGTCTTTTTACCTTGCAGCAATCTCCACATAGCTTTACCAGCAATGCCTCTTCCAAGCTCTCCAGTATGGCTGTGCCAGCCTTTCACTTGGTGCTAGGATGCCCAGCAAGCAAGCAGGCTTTTGAGGTAAGCACTGAAGACATCTTCCGTAACAAGTAGCTTTTATTTTCCTAGTCCACTGCTACTTGTGTGACCCCTCGTTATGTTGATTTTCGCAAGTTAGGTTGCCTATTAAGGGCTCTCTTTTGTTTTTCACCTGCTGCTGTGGCCTACTGCATTGGTGTTCGGCTACTGAGCCCAAAGACGCGGGATTGAATTGTGGTGGCTTCGTTTCGACAAGGCGAAATGCATATTTGCTCGTGTGTTATGCAATGTCAGTGCATGTTAAAGAATCTTTGGTGGTCGAAATTTATGCACAGCCCTCGTCTATGAATGGAGCTATTGTTGAACTTTGAGGCATTAAAGGGACACTGGTGGCAAGCTGAAGTTGACCTGTGATGATGAAGTTCCGCATCCTAACCACAAAGACGACACTTTTTCTGAAAGTGGAGCTTTATAAGCCAGAGAAAGCAAAACATACAATTTTCATCAGCACCGGCTGATTTCGGAAGTAAATTGCGATGCGCTGACTCCGGTTTTTTTTTGGCACAGATTCCAGAGGCTAGGCTGAACTGCCATTCACCTCAGAACGGTTATCATGGAGTCCTTTGTGTAGACTTCATGAGTTCAAATCGAGTGGCGGGAAAATTTTTAAATGTAATTTTTGCGCCAATCATTGTGTTGATGGCCTTTGCGCTGCTGTTAAAACCGGGATAGCAGTATGGTATCCCATAAAACTAGGTTCAGGACTTGCAGGAAGTGGTTTATCACATTCCGCTAGCTTGTGCAAGAAACTACTTCAGGGATATGTGCAGGTGTCTTTAATGTGTTCCTGAGTGAGCACTAACTTGTTAGGGGGAAGGCAGCTTCTAATCTGGCACTACAGTGCCAATGTCGTGAGTGTAAATCATAAGATGACCCATCAGTGTGTACGCCTGATTTCTGTGACACTTCAGTGGTGTATAGAAGTGGTAAACAAATCTGTAAGGTATTTGATGCATATCTCCATTCAACGGCTGTATGAGTAGCGAAGCCATTAGTCAATCTTCAACGGAAAGAATTTTCTCTTTTAGATGACGTGCTTGTATATCAGTGACAGTTATTTGTTGTCCTGCCTTTCGCTGGTGTGGGTCATGTGTGGCGCATCTTCATGCCAGCCTTCTTTTCCTTCACAAAAAATTCAATTGATAGTCCAACCCGTTTTCTTCTCTTTTCCTGTGTTGCATCTTTTGGCTGGTTTTAAATCTGTAACTGAGCTCAGACCGTGATAATTACAGCCGGTAAACAGAGCTACTGAATGTGAGCTTGGCATACATGCGTACTGTATGTGTGAAAGTGCAGTTTACAATATTCAGAAATGCTTGATGGCCTTACAAGAATCTAAAATTTTGTTGGAATTCCTATTTGTTCTCTGTTCAAGTGTCGAGAGTTTTTCCGCTTCATCGTGTGATTAGAGCCACTTTGGTACTTAAGCTGAAATCTTTTCTTTAGCCTGCATGTTTCTCACTTTTGGGACAGAAACTTGGAGGCTAATGAAGAGAGTTCAGCTTAAAAGAGTATAGACACCTAATCTTGGTGGCATGTTTTCTTCTCTATAATGGTGCGGAAGACACTACTATGCATGAATCACCATCTGGTATTCGCGTGAGACCGCTAAATAATTTATAATCAACTTTTTCTGCCATCCTGTTTCGGTGAACAATTTGACTATGGCTATGACATCAAAGAGAGGTTATAGGTCATGTGAGGCGTGGGAAAACTGCACTTATAATCGCTGCTTCGTCATTTTAATTCGCTACAGCGCTGACGCCAGCATTCCTTAAGAGCCAGAAGTACCAATTGTATTGCAGTTTTTCATGCCTCACGTGACCAATAACCTCGCTTTGACGTCACAGCCATCATTCAGCTGTTGAAACCGAAACAAATACAGCAGGAGAAATAAATTTGATTATAAATTATTTAGCGGTCATAGGAGGATGCCATGTGGTAATCCGTGTATAATACTTTATGCCTTATTACAAAGAAAAAAACACGTGCCAAACGATAAGGACAGCAAAGTGAGCTATGGAAAGAAAAATGATAAGTCTAACATTAAGAGACCAAAAGGGGGCGGAGTGGGTGAGGGAACAAACGCGGGTTAATGACATGCTACTTGAAATTAAGAGGAAGAAACGGGCCTGGGCGGGGCTTGTAATGGGAAGACAACATAACCGCTGGTCCTTAAGGGTAATGGAGTGGATTCCAAGAGAAGTCAAGCGTAGCAGGGGGCGGCAGAAAGTTAGATGGGCGGATGAGATTAAGAAGTTTGCGGGGATATGGTGGCCACACCTAGCAAAGGACAGGGTTAATGTGGAGACATGGGTGAGTCCTTTGCCCTGCAGTGGGCCTAGTTAGGCTGATGATGATGGTATGTGTCGCACCTGCTGCTTCGTGCTATCAGCTGGCCCATGCTTGGCCGACCAGACTAGCCAAATTTGTGATGTGAGTTTTCTATTGCACCTGCATTTGTGTACACAGAGGACTTGAATGGTAGCAGGCGATGCTGTGCATGTGTTCACGCCACAGCACGCATGACCCACACTGAAAGCTTCTCTGCCTTTAGTAAGACAGCTGCATCAGTCTGGGGCATAACGTATCCCAGTGCTAGAGTATGAGTAAATTGCTCTGGAATTTTAATCTGGTATCAGGTAGCATAGCGCAAAAGAAGGCTAGCGCGGCTTCCTATATTCTCTTGGGCAGCTGTGTTGGATTTTCAGTGCCTGTTAGTGTAATCCGTGAAAGTTCACTGTAACCCATTCGTTTCGATGTAAATTAGGAAGTCCTTAGAGCCCTGTACTTTTTAATTATAATAACAAGGTAATGCAGTAATTCAATTGTACCTGTTCTCTTTCAACACAGTAAAGTGCTGCTGGGTCGAGATCACAGTTTTACTTTGTAGGTGTGCTCAGGCTGTGATCATCATCATCATCAGCAGCAGCAGCAGCAGCCTGACTACACCCACTGTAGGGCAAAGGCCTCTCCCATGTCTCTCCAATTAACCCTGTCCTTTGCCACTTGCGGCCACTGTATCCCCACAAACTTCTTAATCTCATCCACCCACCATTTTTTCCTGTGTGTGTGTCTTTTTCGCCATTCTGAAATTCAATCATACAAATGGATTGATGCATGTAGTGTCAGGTGCGTAATGTGATACCACCAGCTCACTCCCAGCTGTGCTCAGATTTGCCTCATTGCTGCAGGAGCAAGAAGGCAGGCTTGAGGCTGAGTGGTGCAAAAACATGATTTTTCAAGAATGTCTCTGTGGAAATTGCAATTAATCATGTGAATTTGCTTTCATTTTAGGAGCTGCACACAAGCTGGGCGCCTTTCCATGCTGATCATGCTGGCCAGGTACGCTTATGGTTACATTCCTAGGTTGTTTTCATAATGGCAGTTGTAGATTTCTGTGTGGTTTTAAAACATAAATTGTATAAGTATTTGGCCTGCCACAAAAGTATAGTGGTGCATTCAAGGCCAGTGTTACAAAGGGATGTTTTGATTGCTGCAAGAACTTGAAGGCCCCTGTGTGGTCACTGTGGAAGGCCCCCTCCCTACTTAGGAATTGCTATTTGGGTTACTCAGTCATTTGGCAGAGGAATAGTGTATAGAGATAAGGGATGGAAGAATGCTTCCAACTAAAGAAAAAAATCCAGCAAGCAGTCATAGAAGCAGAAGTACAAAAATGGCAAGGCTTTCTCTAATTTACATCGAATCTTTTTCACTTAGACTTCTTATTGCATACAACGGCTGATGCTTGGCTTACACACATATTTTCTTTAGGTATGCAGTAGGTCTCACATTCTTGTATGATATGGTCACGGTGCCAAAAAATGATGGTGGTGTTAGAAAACTCGGAATATAGAGGAATTTTATTGCTGACCTTATGGAGAACTATGGTAGCTGTGCAGTCGTTATAAATATCTTCCAATATTTTCACATAACACTCTTCTACACCCTGATTCCACAATGCCTGCATGGCAGCTGTGGTTCCACCGAGTCAATTGCTGTCTGGTAGTCAATGAAGGCTATATATTGGGGTTGGTTATATTCTGCCCATTTCTCTATCACCTGATTGATTGCATGAATGTGGTCTCTTGTTGAGTATCCTTTACGAAAGCCTGCCTGATCATTTGGCTGATTGAATTCGAAGGTTGTCCTGACTCTATTAGTTATTACCTTAGTAAATACCTTGTAGGCAATCGATAGTAAGCTGATCGGTCTGTAAATCTTCAAGTCCTTGACATCTTCTTTCTTATGAATTAAAATAATGTTCGCATTCTTCCAAGCTCCTGATACGCTCGTGGTCACGAGGCAAGCGTGTACAGGGTGGCTAGTTTCTCTAGCACAATCTCTCCTCCGTCCTTCAACAAATCTGCTGTTACCTGATCCTCACCAGCTGCTTTGCCCCTTTGCATTGCTCCTGAGGCTTTCTTTACTTCCTCCCTCGTTACTGGCGGGATGTCCCATTGCTATGCTCTACTGCCTCTCTCCGTAACATTCTGATTACATTCACTACTGTAGAGATTTGTGCAGAACTCTTCGGCTACTTTAACTATCTTATCCATATTGCTTATGACATTGCCCTCTTTGTCTTTTAGCGCATACATCTGGTTTTTACCTGTGATTAGTTTTCTCTTCACTGATTTTAGGCTACCTCCATGCTTTAGAGCATGCTAGGTTTTCTCCATGTTAAACTTTCTTATGTTGGCTACCTTGCACTTATAAATAACTTCGATAGATCTCCTAGTTCTATTCTATCGCTGAAGTTAGACGTCCTCATGCTTTGGCGTTTCTTCATCAGATCTTTCGTCTCCTGAGATAGCTTGCAGGTATCCTCTCGAATGATCTGACCACCTACTTCTGCAGCACGCTCCAATGAATTTAAATATGTATTTAAAGATAACAGTTGAGGTGGGAGATTGAGCTTCGAGATTTGCACTTCAACTCGGGAGTTATGCCACTGCTACACAGAATACTTGATCACCGTAGAGATATTTCATCATCTGGCACCAAGCTGCTGTGGCGCCACTGTCACAGTTGATAATTTTGCTGGGAAGCTGTTGTAGCGCTCACACAGTTTTGAAAAGGTGGTATTCATTGTTTTTGTGCTATTGGCAACAGTAATAATATGCTTGCTGCAGTGTTTTGTGGCTAGCCTTCTTTTTTTTTTAGTGAAATAAGTTGTACATTTCATGTTGAGTATTCTTTGAGCGATTAAATTGCTTTGATTTTATTCCTTCGTGTATAGTTGCGAGTGCTCCATGTCTGAGTGCAAATTTCTACCACTGAAAAGCCTTCAAAATCTTAATAGATGTCCACACTGTTCTAGGGACTCAGTGGCTATTGGAAATGCCCATTTAGCTGTATTCAAGTGCCACTGAGTTAATAGCCATTTGAAAGCCTTCAAAATGCCTGTGTGACACGGTTATTAGATTTTGTGCAGGTTTGATGCTGAGCAGTCTGCTTGCTTGAGTCGGGTTTTCCAGTGTCTGTATTTCAAACCTGAAACTTTTCGAAATCATCATTAGTTCATTAATGGAAGAAGTACTTGTGCCCTTTTCTGGAATTTCCAGAAAACAGATTAACTGAATTTTTTTGCATATACTCCTACCTTTTTGCAGGTGCTGCATAGTGAGAACCTGTATCAAGACGCCAACCTGCTGGACTTGGAGAAACTGAAGAAATTGTTTAGCCACTGTGTGGCACCCATCATGAGGGATGTGGCATTAATAAAGCCAGTTAAGGTGACCTTATCTATGTCCTTTTGCAAGCATGCTACACACATGAGAACCATTCCACGAAGCACCGTTTCTGCAAAGCTTGTTATCTCCTCACAACATGCATGCTGAATGAGGCAGTGACAGACAGATGAGGAGGCCTTAATGCAGTACATTAGCGTACCGTGTTGAGCAGTGATGTAGGAGCCTTGCAGCCATGCAAGGTATTATCGGCATCATGATGGTAACTCCATTAGACACTGTCTAGTGCTCTGTGAGCCAGACTCGGCTCTTGAACATTCTGGGACTCACCCTTGGCTCTCGGACATTCTGGAAGCCTCACCCGGCTTGCGCATATTACGCGAGGATGTCTCCTGCTGTACGAGCCTTACGCGGCTTGCGCACTTATGTGAGAGATGTCTCGCGTTTGCGAGCTTGCTCAGCTTGCGCAAATTATGTGAAATATGTCTCGCGTTCTGCGACCTCGTTCAATCGTCGCATTTTGCGTGGCAATAAACACGCAAAGATAGGCACGCAGAATTCACGCTCAATATTTTCAATAGGGTAGCAAGCTCTTGAATAGATGCATGTAAAAAATTCATAATTTCTGACGATCGTTGGCCAATATCGAGTTGCTGGTAAAAGTGATGACTGCGATACAAGCAAATTTCATAGCCGCTTTAATTGGTGCTGCTGCTACTAGGTGCGGTTCGCCTGCCGTCTTCTAGTTTCGTTGCTGAAGGCGTCGTGGAAATCGAACATGTCTTTTTATAATGGAACGAGTTCGCAGTAAAGCGATGTGAAGAGTAGGCATTTTATTATAGCGTAGGCGACTTCCGAAGCGCCGTCAGCAGCGGCTTCGATGCGCGAAACTAGCTAGGCCTAGCGACGACTACGGCAGCCAGGGACCAGCGTGCAGTTCGTCGCGCGGCGTTGCCGCAGGCGGTGTCGTTGCCGATAGATCCACTTTTGCACAGGCATATTGTCGTTGCTCAAATCTAGGAAGCATCCTGTCTGGTATCATGGCTGCTTTGTATTTTCTTGTGCGAACGTGAGGTACGCCGAGCATGCCGACCGGCCGGCCTGGTTCTTGTCGTAAATAATAAACCCTGGGATAAGAAATGTGAAAAATGTGTCCTTTTTGAGGATCGCTGACCAATACTGAGCTACAGGTAAAGGTAACGACTGTGATACGAGCAAATTTCTTGCCACAACCGTCTCGCAGCTGCCGCTGGCCCGACGTGGGGTCCGGCTCGCCTGGCGCCCGCTCGCTGCGCTGCTGAAGGAGTCGCGGAAAATGACCATACTATTATTTTATTGTGAGATGGTGTTGTTGACTGCAAAGCTATGTGTAAAGTAAGCCTTTTATTATAGTTCAGGCGACTTCCGAAGCGCCGGCCGCTGCGGCTTCGATGCCAAAGAGGCAATAGGCCTAGCGACGACCACGGCATCCAGGCAGCAGCAAAGCTGGTCGCCCGGAGCGCCCGCGAGCGGTGCCGTTGCCGAAAGCTCGCATCATAAGCAGGCATGCTTTGTCGCTGCTCGAGCAGTATTTCTGATAACAAGGCGATCTTGCCTTGTGATATTTGTACACCATCCCAAGCAGCGCTCAGGCATTGCTGCACGGCGGCGAAGTGCGACACCGGTTGTGAGCGGAGCTTGGGTAGAGCGCCGCAGCGATGCTCACCGCTCCGTGTGTCCCTGCTTGTAGTGGGGCGGCAGCTCACAAGCGACGATCGGTGCAGCGCGTCGGCCAAGTTTTTAAGGACACGCCGTTCAGAAATCCGGCGCTGAATCCTGACGACGACGACAGCTCGCTCACTTCCATCTTTCGGCAGACAGTGCCGAAGGGCAACATCTTGCAGAACCCTGGCTTTGCAACGAACGACACAGCACGGCCGGTCCATTTTGGTTGCGCATGCGACGGAGGTCGCGACAGAAATCAGTAGTGCGGTGACTCCAAATCGCACCTCGGTTCTCGATTCGGTTCGACGGCGGCGCCGGCGGAGTGACACAAGCGGTACGAGCAGACGAAAACATTGTAAACCGGAAGTGCAGTACTAATTTCTGACACCCATCACACAATAACCGCGTAAACATGCATATAAACGACAACTCTCCTTACTGAAATGCGAAATGGTTCCGTAAAGAGTAAGAATATGAAGTATCTAGAGCTTTTAGTTTGTTAAAGGTGAGAGTTCACTTTGGCACCACGAACCAATGATAGCCTTGCGCTGGTGACGTAAAGAGTACTAATTCGGGCGGAAGTTCACCGCTGCTGGTCGCCGCAAGGCTCGGGAGCAGCAGTTTTTGAAAATGTATTATAAATTATCTACTCGCTTTTGATGTATTGTACGCGGCATGAACGTTCAGTGACCTATGCTCTACATAATGCAGGTATTTTTTTGCCAACCTCAAACACCCCTTTCAGGGACCCTTTAAAGTTTTCAGGGCGTCTTTTTCTGTATGGAGAGTAGAAAGTGTGACGTAGTGCGATTCCAGAGCGTCCGTGTGCTTGTTTAAGTCGGTCAAGGTGGTTTCGGTAGTTTTCAGTTGGTCTTTAATACCCTCTACACCGGAAATTAATGTAGCTTGCCCGCTAGTTAGTTTCTGGAGCTCGGAATGTATACTGTCGTAACAATCGGAGCCTGGGTTAGTTTAAACATCGCCTGACAATAGCAAAAGAAAACGGAGAACACGTGAACACTCTGCAATAATACTGAAGCAGCACTGAGGCCTCGGCAGCTGCATTAAAAAGTAGATAAAGTTTTTTTTAGCCAATGAGAGAAAACTTATACTAACCTGCATTGTGAAAAGTAGAGGATCAGTAGTCTGCGCTGACGCACAACCAGCGAGCACACCGAGAATGGTCTTTCTGATATTGATGTTCCTGGTGATGGGAGTGGCCACTGATGGTCGAAGATGACGTACTCTGGTGCGATGATGGTAGGTGATGGTGCAGCAATAGTGATGGGCAGGCGGATCAAAACAGCCTCTTTCATGGCAGTTCAGGGCGACGGTAGAAACTGATGCACAGGAGGCAGACGGCAGAACGGCGAAAAGCAGCTTCACAGCGAGGGCAAACACCTGAACTGTGAAAAGTAGATGGTTGGTCTTCTGTGCTGACGCACAGCTACCGAGCCCATCACATGCACCCACATGCTTTTCAATTCGCACCCTGAGTTACTGATCAATGCAATGTCAGCAGGGAATCACATGTTAGTAAAGTATTCCTCATTGCCTCTTATGCCCCATTTTCCTGAATCAAGATCTTTGAATTACTCATGTTAGCACGCGGTAAACAGTACTGGAGAGAGCACCGCTTGACACCGTTTCACATTGGGATTTTATCGCTTTCTCTGTGCATGACTCTGCTGGCTGTGCAGACGTTACTGATATAAACGCGATAAAATTAGCGCGCACGTTGAGAGGCAAACACGAATGTGTAAGGACAAAATACGTTCTGCAGCAAATTCTGCATTAAAAAAAACGGAATTCCCATTGAGTGATAACACTTTACCTCACAGAGCTAGCCCCGATAATTAAAACTCCCCACAACGACCACAAAGTTGCACTGTGATGACCTCACTAAACAATTCCTCATTCCAACAGTTCCTCTTAGGGTAGTGACGACGTTGCAGCACCATTATGTAGTGCCATTTAAGAAAGAAAGCAACTGCACTAAAAGAAAAATGGTCCACCCAGGACTCGAACCCCTGACGCTTGGGTGTAGAGGCGGGCGTGCTGCTCTGCTAACACGGAGGTTATGGGTTGTGGGCAGTAAAAGGACGCGAAACTTACTAAATTAATGCATTAGAAGCTGTCCAAAATCGTGCCACTCGATTTATCCACTCTTCATACTCATATGACTTCAGGATTTCTTGATTAAAAGTATTTTCAGGACTACCGCCCCTTTCGTTCCGTCATCGCATTGCAAGTCTCGCCCTTTACCATACATTATTTCATTCTTCACTCGAGCAGCAACGGACTGGAACGGCCTGCCCCATTACATCATCAACATTGCTTCATCCTCTACTGTTCAAGAACATGTAACCGATCACCTTCAGTGCTAAATAATATTCGCTGTTTTGTTTGCTCATTTCATTAAAATCCCACCCGTTATGTAATAACCCCGGTAAAAGGGGGCCTTTAAGGAAAATAAACTGAACTGAACTGAACTTTGTGATTGCGCCTTGCGGTGCACAGTACGCTACAGACCGGGCAACAGCATCTAGTAATTTAAATAACCAATTAGCAGTACCAATTCGCGTTACGTGCCGTTGTGGTTCTTGCATGCGGCGGCAGCCGGAACAACGAAGAAGGCAGAATACGCCGCAACGCCGAGAGATGGCGCGCGAGATTAGCGCGCATCAAATCGGCTAAGATGCGTACGTCGTGTGTGCTTCATATAAAGGGGACAGTCATAAGTCATAAGCCATCACGGCCATCATCATAAACTGGTGTTCCTCTACGGCACACTATGGCATTGAGTGCGTGTTGGGGTTACACATGAGTGCTCATTTTTTCCCCAGCGCTTTTACATACGCCTCTGCAACACACTGGTTCCGTAAGCAAAAAAGACAGAAAATAAAGTAGCCTTCATATTTTGCTTCCATTCCGGCTTTCTGCAGGGTAAACAGGGGTTAAACTAAGCGACGTGTATATTAGAGAACGGAGGAACATCTTGGGGAAGCACATTAACCTGTTAGACATTATAATGGCATCAGACAGAACCGTTGATGACCTCCCTTGACCACAGGTAATCTGCCTTCACCTAGGAAAACGACCTTAGTTTACAAGAAAGGAGCTATAATCACTACCGAAGTACTGCGCAGTGCGCAAATCAACCAAGGGTTCAGAAGTTAGGCAGGACGCTGGAAACCTATCCCAGGTGAAGAAAGGTCTAATTAAGAACAAGAAATACTGAAAGCCTCCAGCATCTCACACTCAAAGAGCTAGCAGAATTATAAAATCAAATAAATAAGCATAAGAAAAGCGGCAAGAGCAAGAATAATATGCAGTGCACCGGGCAGGTTCTACAGATTGGAGATAGATGTAAAGCGGGCAAGAGAAGATTAGGCATGTGCAACGACACGAGGTCATCACAAAAACCAGCAGGAGACTGTCATTTCCATTATCGGCAAAGTAGGTAATGTAGCTAAGAAATTCTAGAGACATTTGTGGAGTAGCCGAAATATTCATTACAGGGATGGCTGTCGTTGTGGAGGAATTGGATATTGTATCGATAATGAAATAGAAAGTAAAAACAAAGCCTACCACCAAAGCAAAATCAAAAATTTGGGGGGCACTTTGTTGACCTAAAGTGCGGTGAGGCGAAAGCCTTAAGCGTGGTGTTGCTGCTTGTGTCACTGATGTACGGTTAAGATGTTAAGCTTCGAAACGCGACAGCGTCTTGCAACGCTGCCAGGGGAGTCCACAGAACGCCATCGCCCGTTCAGCTCTGCGCCTTGCTCGTCGGTAAATTGGTTTTTGAGGAAAGGAAATGTATCTGTCGCTCATACCTCCGTGGACACCTGAACCTCGCCGTAACGGGAAGGGAGGAAGATGGGAGTGAACGAAGACACCGTATTCACTAGACGCGCCTCTGTTCATTCCAAACCACCGAGCTGGCATGGCGCAGTGGTTAGCACGCTCGTCTCGCACTCCGGAGAACGGGGTGCGATTCCCGAACTCGACGAATTTCCTACTCGGTTTAATTTATCTGGCCTAATTAGAATGGCTAATTAGGCTAATTGGGTGATTAAGCAATTAACTAAACTCATTCCCACTTACTTGGAGCATCACTATACGATCCCTTTAATTGGTTGCATGGTTACTAGCCAAAGTACAATTGGCCCCGTTTGAAATTCGCGCACTGTGATGTCACGACCATTTCGACCAATTGAAAAGCGTGACATTTCTGTCGACAACTCCTGCTTACAACGATGAGGCATTAAAGGCTTCCGCCTTAAAAATTCGCAAGTATGGATGAATTAACTGCAGATATCTTGGTGAAATATTTAGGGGAAACCCACAAGGTGGAGTAGATTTGTAATAAGGGAGTAATTATTCACTGGCACCGACCGAAGCGCAACCATGCGGCTTCAAAGGAAAGCTATACATATTTCTCAGAAACTTCGTACATAAAGAAAGCTTTGTCCTGGTCCGGAGTTCGAACCCGGGACCAGCGCTTCACCGGAGCAGTGACTCTAACAACTGAGTTAACCGGGATGGCAAGCTTATGGTGGAGTAGATTTGCAATAAGTAAGTAATTACTCATGGTATTACTATTGGCGTAATTACTGATACGGCTACAAAGCTTCAAATGCGGCTTTCCTTTGTAGCCTTATCGCTGCGCTTGGGCGGATGTCAATGAGTAATTACCCCTTGCTGCAGAAATTTTTTAAGAGGATGGGGACATTTTCCAGAATAACTTGCCACCCTGCATAAACAATGGCTTCTTACTTCTAACGTAACGGAAGCTCGGAAGAATACTAACATTACCTTCAACCGTAAAAAAGGGCATTTCAAGAATTTTAAATATTTCTCTCCGTGCATGCATTTTATTTCCTAAATTAAAGGAGTAGAGACCGAAATTTCCTGTTTTGGTTTTGTTTGATGCCTTATTACCCAGTAACCCCGGACTGGGTCATGAAGAGAGCCAGCGGGCAATAAAAGACTTAATACGTAACCCCTTATTGTTCTCAGTGGCGATTTACAGTATCAGCAACACAAACAGCGGCTTGACTTGATAAGCGCATACGAGAGTCAAGCCAGTAACCGCAAAAACTTGTGCCGCGGCGGCATTAGTGTTGCATCCCGCTAGGGGTCTCTCTGGGCACCTGGCGATGACAATGTGGTGTGTGCGCTCGGGGGACGCTCTGGAGTGCTCGCTCGCCTAGGTCAGGCTATGGGCTGCAGCTCTGTATTCCTCAAACAAATCCTGTACCGACCCCAGCTCAGCCGATACAACACTCGCGACGACGCACCTGACCCTGTGCTTCTTCGGGCAGCAAGGGTAGCACGAGGATAGAAAAGTTCAAAAAAGGCTCGAGGCCAACGACGTTACTACTCCGGGAAAGAAACGGGCACTGCTCCTAAGCCAATGCGGTTAGCGCATATACGGGACCATCCGTGCTTTTGTACTACCTAAGCGCCCGGCGGAAGTGGGCTACGACGAGCTGGTTCGTCTACTGAACCGTCACTGTGAGAGCAGGCCGTCAGAGCTCGTCGCACGGCACAAATTCTACAAACGTGACTAGCTGCCGTCCAAACCTATTTCACCATACGTCACGGAGCTAAAGCGAACCGCCAAGGAATGCAACTTTGGCGCAAGCACTGGATCTGCTACTGCGGGGGCTGACACGTATCTCTCTCGACCGCTGCGGATAGATCAAGCTCGACGTCCACCAAGCTGCCACTCGAAGTGATGCTTCGCGACCGACTGGTGTGTGGAGGCCAGGACTTGACCCTGCAGCGGCCGTTTCGCAGCGAGGTTTCAGGAGGACTAGACCCTGCAGCAGAGGTTTCAGCGCGTCGTCAACAGGCTGAACTCCAAGCGCCATTAGCTGACTCTGCGCAAGTTCTCCTGACGAACAGCAACGATGTTAGGCGAAATCAAAACGACCCTGGTAAGCCCCGTCGTAATTCTGTCTGCTTTCGCGGTTCCGGGAAGCATGCCGCTTTTACGTGTCGCATGAAGAGTGTAACATGTAATTATTGCCGGTAGAAAGGGCATATTGAAAAGGCTTGCATAGCGAAGCGCAACGCTCTGAAGCAGCACGCCCATCAAATGGAGCCTCACGACAATCCTTGCGCTGCTGAGAGACTTCTGTACACTTTGAACATCACGAGCATCGTACAGATTTTTGCCGTGAAGCTCTTCTCAAACGACATTTCCCGTGTGATGGAGGTCGACACCTCGACGTTCTCGCTCATCAGCGAAGTGCGTTATGGCCGGTTAAGCCGCGGCTTCTGGAGGAAGAGAAGGTTACGTTGCGACCTTGGTCGGGTGAGAGGTTGCTGCTTCTGGGGAAGATCCTGGCGACGGTCGCAACTTCAGCGAAGACAGCCAAGCTGCCATTACGAGTTCTTAGAGGAGCTGGTTCGAGACTGCTGGGACGCGACTGGTTCTTACCGTTAGGTATGAAAATCTGTGACATCCACTAGGTGTATCCAAAATCGACGAACAAAACTCTCATGAAGTACGCGAACGCTTTTAAGGACACCCTCACGGTCATGTCCGAACAGAGGTCGATATCCTCTCAAGACAGATGCACGTCCCAAGTTTCTGAAATCTCGACAGGTCCCGTTCGCAATGCGCGAAAGTGTTTTCGCGGCCCTGCAAAGCTTGAAAATAAAGGCATCCTTGAACCAGTGTACGCTTCCTCTTGGGCAACGCCGGTTTTGGTCGTTGGTGGCCTACTAATTCTTGATGGAAAACCGTCCAGTAGCCGTAGAATACCAGTACATACACTCTGAAGTTACGAGATTGTATTACAAATTCCGAATTTGTAGTGTTTGCTTCTCCATGCGATGCTCGAATAATATTTGGCACTGTTTCTTAATTTGTTCTAAAATTCAATTTCAATTTCTTTCGAATTTCTTTTACAGAAAATACCAAACACTTTTTGGACCCATAGCGAGGACCCACTCCACTTCACCCACTCCATAGAACCCGCTCCACGGTCCAAGGTTCTATCGCAGTGGTAAATTGTGAAAGCTGATGCATTATGAAAAATTTCTCAGTCAAAAACATTAGTAGAAAGACAGGTTTCTGTTAAAGCGATGATTTCAGCGGAACATGTGCTATTCACGTGGCATGTTTGTTAAGTGTGCCAAAAAAGAACTGACACGCGCGGTGTGCATAGCAATGAACAGGTTTGGTTGGTTTATGGGGTTTAATGTCCCAAAGCGACTAAGGCTATGAGAGACGCCGTAGTGAAGGGCTCCGGAAATTTCGACCACCTGGGGTTCTTTAACGTGCACTGACATCGCACAGTACACGGGCCTCTAGAATTTCTCCTCCAAAGAAATTCCAGCCGCCGCGGACGGGATCGAACCCGCGTCTTTTGGGTCAGCAGCCGAGCACCATAGCAATGAACAAAGACAATGAACAAAGAGCGGTGTGGATAGAAATGAACAAAGACCACTACGCCTCGCACTTTCCTAGCGTGTAATAGGCTGTTGATCCACATGGGTACCGATGTGCACGTCCCGTCGGGCAGTATATGTAGCTTTTCTTAATTAGAATTAACTTTTTTAAATAAAACGAGAACCTGGTTGACTTTTGCCGAACTGACTTAGTTTTTTACGAGCCATGCGCGTAAAACAGAGCAGTCTTCGGTAACAGATATATGTTATTTAGCTTTAGCTATTTCCGCGAAGAAAAAACTGTTTCTTTAGACTTGTGATTCCTAAACTTCACGATATCGGGCGGTTATTAGTCTTCGAAAAACTGCCTACCGGGCACGGGCTAAGCGGTGCGCACGCTCTATCGCGTCGGTAAGAACGCAGTCAAGAGAGAGTTTTAGTATTGCGAGCTTTGCGTAATTGCGTACATAGCGGAATAGCGGGTTTAGAGTGCGCATGCGCAGAACCGTAACGGGTAAATAGCGTTAGCGTACGCACGCAATTTTCAGAAGTTAGCGTTGCGGCAGTTGCGGCTAATTGCGCCCTTAGCGTGAAAACATGGCGGCGTGCTTCCAAGCGAGAGCCGCCCCGCTTCACCCCAATAAACAGTCGTTGCGGTTCTACTGGTAACTATCGATGTTGTTGGCTTTCGCTATCGCCGACTTTGCTTCGATGCCGATGTGTAAGGTATAATTAGGAGCTCTATTTTGGATTCGATATGGAATCCGGCGCTGCTAGGCCTAATGGGGTCGTCATTTTCCATAGAGCCACACAGAACATACCAAATTTGTTTTCAGCCTCGCCCCAGTTTATGTATTTTACTAGATTTCGTCATCAATTAACTGCTCAATTATGAGAACATTGTGAGCCTGTAGTGAAACTTACATTATACCATTTAAATCTCCATCAGCTGAATTCAAATTGCCATGCAAAGGGGACGCTCTTAGCATCCATCCAGCAATCCTTCGTGAGCCTGTAGTGAAACTTACATTATACCATTTAAATCTCCATCAGCTGAATTCAAATTGCCATGCAAAGGGGACGCTCTTAGCATCCATCCAGCAATCCTTCAAGATTCCCGCGCCGAGCGAGATCAGGCGAGACGACCCATAGTTAAATTGTTCCGCGCGCGAGAGAGTAGGAGTTCGCTGCCGCGGAGGCATGCGAACGAGGTTCACTGCGCATGACGACATCGCGATGCTACGGGAAGTACGGAGCCTGAATCCGTTTAGGGACTCATCAAAATGGTCAGGTGCCAACAACTGACACGAAGGTACAGGTTAAACGTTGTCAGCCCGTGCTGCGAAAGACCGTTGCGACCTGTTGATGTCGCAGTATGTAAATGAGGACCGAGCGACCTTCCGCAAGTAAGTCATTTTTCTCATTTTGCAGCATCACGGGATTTATATTACTCTGGGTCTGTTTACCTTACAGATCAGGGACGGAGGAGGAGTAAGACGAGAAAGCGCATTTATTGCAAAACATTTCGACATCGCAAGGGAGTTTGGGTACAGGCCGAAAAACCGAAAGCAACTTAAGCGTCTTGAAGTTCGAAACAGCGCGTCTTCTGCACTCCGCTGCGTGCCATCTGACGCTCGTAATGCGGCGGCGCCGGCCATCCCGACCGACTGTAAGTGTAGTTCTTGTGTGTGCTGCGTAGCAGCACTGTAGCCTCATCAGGACAGCATTACGAGCAGCAATGCGTACCATTCTCATGCGAGGAGTTTCTTCTGACTCGTTTACTTGCGTGAACATATGTGAAAGTCATGATAAATAGGCCTAAATGCAGTACATTAGCGCCTATTTATCATGGCAGAGAGTGGTGAACAGGTCACGCAGCCGAAATCATGTCCTAGGCTCTTCCCATATGTGGTTACACACCCTGCGGCTGTTGATACATTCGTCCCTTCGTCACCGGCCGCTGACAGCAAGCGCGAGCACGCGTGGTTAGCGCAGCTCTTTTATTTCATGTTATGGGTGCGTTTATATCTCCGAGTCTTGGATTACTCAGGAAATAACAAGTGTGAAGGGAACAGCGCTTGCAATGAAAAGGCGGTTGCATTAGCGGCAATGTTGAAAGTGAGGCTTTCACTGCAGCTTTGATCAATTTGCGAATTGAACTGCGCAGACGAAAGCTCTAGACTGATCACGTTCCGCCATGCCGAAGTAATAACCGCTCTCTAACTGGCGTCTGCTCCCACGCGCTTTGACTCCAGACCCATTGTGTGCCCGGTCTTGGATCGAATGAGCGCAACTCCAAGTTTATTACCAACGCTCGTTTGCACCCTCATGACGCACCTGCACCCCATAGTGTGCGGAGCAAAACAACGGTAAAGGTAAAAAAAAAATTGAACTGAGCTACCTGGACTAGCTTATTGTGTCTTTAACAAAGCCTTCTCCGCTTGTCCTTGCGTGGCTTTTCTTGTTTCCTGGTCAACGGACATGAAGAAGGAATGGGCGTGTCAGACATCGCGTACTGAAAGCAAAATGTGTGTTTACGTGCTGTCTCTATCGCTGCTTAGGATTGACGGGCGTCAACAACACCATGGGCTGAGCGTGCATGAGGGAAGAGCATAGCAGAAGATGCTTGTAGTTGCCGGAGCCCTGGGCGCCGTTCCTGTTAGCGTTACTTCTGCACCGGCGCCCTGATAAGGCGCTCACGATACTCTAAAAGAAAAAAAAGTCCGTGCGTACAGCTACCTCAAAACAGAAGAGGGCAAAGATTTTATTGAGCTCCATTGAATTGTAACACATTCGCCCTTGCTTCATAAAATTTAATCAAAATGCAGTGAAATGGAAAGTTCTTCAAAAGCAAATGTTAGGGGGAAGAATCAGCAAAGTAACAAAAATTTGTCCCTGCACATGGTCCTCAACAAGACAACTTAAGGGCCTTTAGATATTGCGCCTGTCTCTGTACATAGTTGACCACAAAGGAACTGCACTCCAGACTTCCCGACATACACTTACCAGCCATGTAATCCACAATATTTGCATTATGTTGTGCATAGTATTGTGTCATTAAGGCTGATTTATACTCATCCTTCAGCTCTTGATGACTTCTGCACTACATCAGAGGTGCTGGAGGCAATCAGCGTAGCTGAATGTGACGACCAAGAGCTTGATTTCGCATCACCAATGGGGGCACGGCCAGAGTGCATTAGAAGAGCCAAAACCTCAAGGCAGCATTCAGGAGGACACAAGAAGTGAGCCAGTAAAAGGTATGTGTACTTTCATGGTTAATTTTGGTCACTACGGTACACACCTTCACGTGTAATGCCCTGCCTGGGTAAAGAACTCAAGCAGTGCAATACCTATATAAGGAAGAATATTGAGAAGACATGCAATGCCAACAGGGGCATTAAGTTTAGTGACACTTTAGGGAGGGGGGGGGGGCGCCTCTGAACATACAGCTTGGCCAAGTCTTCTGGTGGCATTCGCAAGGAATATGCGATCAAATAACACCTTAAAAACATAGCAGCAGAAGCACTGCGCAAGAAAAAGACTAAATTCTTGCTCGTTATAATCATGCAGTACTAAACGCAGCTGTTTGCAATCACAGGAGTGTGTACATAACAATGAAACATTTTTGCTGCGTTTTTAACAATGCACGTACCCTAATATGTGTGCACATTTTAATTGAGCAAGTTACCCTGTGTCTTGTCCTTGTTACAGCTAAACGAAGTAGGATGTTGCTGACATCGAGTTCCTTGAAAAGCGGCTGCGCCATGAAACGGCAATTAAAGAAACATACTTCACTCTGGAATCACACCGTCTAGCTCTTGAAGAAAGCCGCGTGCAACTTGAGCGAGAACGAATGCAACGCGAAGAAGCCGACAGCGAAAATTTCCGGCAGCAGCTTGCACTGCTGCAAGAAAGCCTCATGCGTATTTTGGAAGCCGTAGTTGACGAAGTAACAAAATAAAGGTTTAACAAGAGTGACGAAAACCAAAACACAAGCACATAGAATAGTTCCTTTATTTGCGCTTGACATGAACTGCAGCAATGTCCTTTCTTTGCATTTCGAATGGTTCAAAGACAAAATAATACTCAATTAGGCTAGAAACTAGAGTAGCCATTTTCGACATGTGCTTCAAGTTCAACCGAATTTGTGAGCTCAGGACACACGTTAGCAGAACACACAGTTGCTGATAGAGCTCAGGTCGTCCATCATTATGCGTGATATGTTACGTTAGCCCGCGCATTGCATAATGTAACAAGTGCGTTAAAGGACCTAGTATATGCTTCAAAACAGAACTAGCGACCATAATTAGTAATATGAATCACTGGCGGTTTAGTTTTCATGAAGTATCATAATGGTGTGTGAAGTGCAGCATACAAAATGTAATGTATTGAATGAGATGGCAGAGAACCCAGGCACTGTAGTCTATCATCTTTATCAAAATTCAGTGGTTGCGGACAAAAGTGCAACAAGAAACAGCATAAGAATTTCCTACTGCACAACCCAATGCATATCAGCCGCCGCGGCGGCTCAGTGGTTATGGTGCTCAGCTGCTGACCCGAAAGGCGGGGGTTCGATCCCGGCCGCGGCGGTTGAATATATTTGGGGGAGAAATTCGAGAGGCCTGTGTGCTGTGTGATGTCAGTACACGATAAAGAACCCCAGGTGGTCGAAATTTCCGGAGCCCTCCACTACGGCGTCTCTCATAGCCTTAGTCGCTTTGGGACGTTACACCCCATAAACCAAACCAAACCAATGCATATCATGAAAATGACTATAATAAAGAACTAATAGAGTAATAACGAGAAAAACAATGCAGAAATTACTGTAAACACTGGTACATAACAAGAATACTGGCACAATATGAAAGCTACACCAAAAAAAAGGAAAAAATTCTATAAACTATAACTGCTACAGGAAACTGGGCTGAAGGCTACCGAAGCTTTCACTGCCGATACTGTGCCAAATGTGGTGGCCGCAGGTTAAAATAAGTAGCAACATGGCTGCCATAAACGCAGGTGTGACAGTTGGCCAGCAGGGTACTTGCTCTGTACACCTGGGCAAGCTGTTACTTTAGTAATTTCTAATTTTTTTTTAATCCAGGAAGGCGAATTCAGAGACAATTTTTGTAAAGCCTCATTTAACTGCCTGCCGGGCTCTGCTCATTCATGGCAGAGTTGAAGGCTTGTTGCGTTACTGTCAAACTGGCTCCCTATATGGCTTCATCAGGAGTGGCCACAAAGGGTACGCTTGGTCACCTTTTCCATTCAACGACTTTTCTAGCCTTGCGTAGGCACCACTGTCTCGAAGTATACCTGGAGAAGAAAAAACGGGCTCTGTGAGCACACACAGGGATATTGGCAAACTGCCATTCATGATCCGAGAGAACCTGGCATCTGCGCTTCACTCCATTCTTATCCTTCTAGTTATTTCCCTCTTATGATACGGATCAGCGGTCAATAATTGCCCTAAGTAGGCATATTCTCTTACTACCATGTGGTATTCTTCTATGACCGGTAAATAATTTATCAAATTTCTTTCCCGTGCTGTTTCGGTCCAGGTTTCAACAGTCCAACGATGGCTGTTACGTCAAAGTGTGGTTATATGCCATGTGAGGTATTCAAAAATGTACAAATAATGGCTGCTGCACCATTTCATTTCGCTACATTGCTAAAGACAGTCTTCAAAAAGAGCTGGAATGACAACGAACGTAAAAGCAGTGATTATATTGCAGTTTTTTCATGCCTCACGTAACCTATACCTCTCTTTGAAATTACAGCCATGGCTCGGCTCTTGAAATGGAAATCAAAACAGCACTAGAAAGAAACTCGATTATAAATTATTTACCGGTCGTAGAAGAATACCATGTGGTAATAGATGTATAATAATGCCTTACCCATCATTATAAAGAAAAAAACACGCACCCAAAAGTTAGACTCCTTTAAGGTACATGCTAGACAAAGCGCATCTACACATCCCAACTATGTGGCTACGCCGAATGAAATCCGTCACCGAAGACGAAGCACATGTGCTTGTCGAGAGAATAAGCGAATCTTCTTCTTGGGGAATACGCAATGCGTGGCGCGTAAAGGCCTTGATTTAATTCTATACAGTTTATCCGACACCTTGATCCGCCCGCGGCATCGCCGGTGTTAGTGTACTTGAATGGCAGCAATCCTTCTTGGTAGTAATTATTTAGACAAACGTGACTTTAATCGTATAGGTAATTCCCGAGAAGGAGAGCTCTCATTGGTTTACATAGAATGTGGCGTACCTGGTGACATCGATCCTGCTGCGCAGTTTTTCGACGCCTCCGCCAAGAACGGGCACCGACTTTCAGGAGCCATACGACGCACTCGGCGCGCGGGGGGATGTTTCATTTTTCGACGAGGACGCGGTCGGGGGCTCGTCCGTGTATATCGCCAGTACCTCCGAGTCTGCCTTAATCATCTCAACCTTTTGCGCCGCTCTCGGGAACAGCACAGAATATTTCAGATAAGGAAGACGCGAAGAGAACAGAAGCTCTAACGCAGCGCAAAAGGTTTTGCAAGAGGGCTATAGAGGCGCGTGACGGCAGGATCAATGCCAGGCGCCGTACCCTGAACTAAGGCTGAACAGGATTTGTGGAGTTTCCTGCGCACCTCTGTAGTGGCCGCACCTATTTTCGAGGAAACAGCACGAGAAAATACGGAAGCAGGCAAAAATATTTAGGAATCCACCATTCTTCGTCAGAGAATTAACATCACATGTACAGGCACGAGCAGTCTGCATGCGACTCAGAAAGCCTGTTATTCGCGCTATCGCAACTACCGCGCAAAAAATACATCGTTTATGGGGGTGTTACTCCCCAGAGCGTCTCAGGCTACGAGGATGTATCCATTATGAAAATTTTGTAAATACTCACTGCTGCGAACTCCTCATGTTTTGCTTCCAAGAGCCACCTGTAGTTGTTGTCGGCATCCCTCAAAAGCTGTATGAAACCACCAACCATATGGATGATAGTTTGAATCGTCACCCAAGACATCGTTGAAGAATGCCCGCCGAAGATAGGTTCCAGGTCGCACCAGTTATTGGGGGTACGCCAGCCTGCTTACGGCGATACAGAGCGCCTGTCGCCCAGCGACATTCACGCCTTCCGCGCTAGTGAACGTTTGTGGAACAGCAAGGCAGTTGTACAGTTCTTCGAAATCGTCTTTCTCGAACCTTAAGTGTAATGGGTCGACCGCATATAGGTCCAGCAGGCCGTTCTTTGAGCGGTAGCGGTAGATGGCTGCATTCCTTCTGCGTTCGAGGTACGCCTCCAAATTCCCAGCCTCGAACAAGTCGGCGCGAGCAAGCTCGCGAGCGCGCGCACCTAAACACAGTTCTTCGATCTCCGCCCATATCAACGTCGACACCTGTCGTGGATCGTGCAGAATGTTCGACGGCACAGTTCCGTGCAAGATGCTCACAGGATGAGAGACGGCTGACGGAGACCAAGCGCCTCACAGAACACGCAACCGCGCACAACTTCTCGTCTGCTTCCGCTACTTCGACGCAAGGCTGGCTGGGCTCACTGCGGCTCCCCTTACGCTGTGACGTATTAGTTAACATTTTGTTTACTAGGTGGCACTGACCACCACTTTCAGTGAGGCTCATTCACTGGTACCTTCATGCAAGGTACTTTGCGTTTACCGTTTGGCGAACGCTATACTAAAGCTCCCTGTGATGATAAGTTGCTTGCGGCACGCTAAAATAATTTCCCTTAAGTCCGCTATCACGCTAACACTATATTAAACTTTCTAAAGACAGAAGCAAGAACATATATTTTTTTACTTCGGTGTCTTTCCACGTTTTGATAGTGTCAAGGAGCCCATAGAAAAACTACAGAGAATGTTTGCTACATTCGAATCGGAGCGAAAACACGGGTGCGTGCTGCGTAGAAGACGACGGTGAGCAGACAGTACCGCGGAACGGAGGAGATGGAATGTAATGAAGACGACACTGGCTGCGGCGACAGCCTAGTGGTCTCGCTGAGAGACCCTTATAGCTCTGTTCGAGCAGCCGTGGGTTTGACTCTTAAGTCACGGATGTTGATTCCATTTTTTTTTCTCTTTTTTTCGTGGTTTCACCTCGAACTCGCATCTCGCGCAAACTATTAGCCGCCGCGGGACGGAGCAGAAGGAAGTTGATGAAGACGGCGCTTTAAACTGCACAGCGCGAGATTGTGGTGCAGTTTAACATGCGGCGATAGCCCATGTTAAACCCATGTCTGAGCGGCCCTCAAACGAGATCTGATCGCGCAACCTCGGGTTCGACTCCCAGCCCCAGGATATTGATTCAATTTCTGTTTCTCTTTTTTCATGGTTTTACCTCTAACTAAGCTGAAGGTAAAAACAAGGCACCCGGTGATCGAAGCACGAGGCCCCGTAGTGGAGCTTTCGCTTCAAAACTCCCTTGTGGTATTCTCCGAATGAACAGTCATGTTAAAATTCTTTCCAGTGCTTACAACCTCACCTACCTCTTCTCACCTTCCTGAGAAAGCGAGTCCAGTCAGCTCTTCAGTCGAAATAATTGCAGTTTCAGAAAGACGGTGTTCCAGAACCGAACTCTGAACTATGAAACTACCTTAAACTCTTTTGTAATTGCCAATCAATCTGTTCACTCTTTCACCGGGCCTCGCCGCGGGTAAGCTTCAGAGTCTCAATGATATTCCTAAACCGCCCAACCTTAGCAATATTTCTCATAAAGATTGCTTTCTCTTTCAAATGCTTTTTCTGTGCTTTGTTCTTTACTCTACTATTCTCATTGTCTCTCTAACGAGAGCTTCCTTCTTGTCGCCTGCCCCATTCTCTCTCTCTCTTCTCGTTTTTCTATGCCATTCTCTCGCTCACTCCAACGAGAGTTTCTCGCGTTCCTCTCTTCTCTGCCATACTCTCTCAGCGTCCCCTAAAGACCTCTATTCCTCGTCACGTTTCCTTTCTTTCTCTCTCAGCTTCTTCTTGGACCTCTTTATACCTTTGGTTCACCCATTTCGCCAGTTCAACTCCCGTCAGACCTTTTTGAAGGCGTAGCTCAGCTGCCTCCCTGAGTTTCATTCTCAGCCTGAACTCCATTGCACACATAGCCCTGCTCTCTGAACCTCACCTAACCACTTCAGCGCGGCATCTGACAAGATCGCTCTGCTTCTTAACATTCTCTTACCACCACTTAGTAAACTCTTTCCGACTCGTTCTCCGTTTTCTGCTCTTAGATGCGCCAAACGTACTTGTCGATGACGGTAGAAATGTCACCAATGTGCACTTGTTGTTTGCACTCCCTACACCCTTAGGGTGAGTGGTTGTAGCGGTTTAGTTCTCTCGGGAGATGCCATTGATTCAGCGTGGCAAGCTCAGCTAGAAACCGGCCACTGAGTGCCAAAGAGGCGTGGCCTGGCGCCGCTCGCTCCAAGGAAGGCGCGCGCGAGAACATAGCGTGCACAATACATTTGAGTCTTTCACCCTCCCGCCGTGCGTGCATTGCCATTGCTGAGGCGTGGAGAGTGGGTTCCAGAAAGCTCGGGTCACTTATTTTCAGCCCAGCGCCTCCAGGAACGAGCGATGTGAAGAGGGATTCGCTCAACACACACAAGGTTATGCGCTCTCCGTCAGCGATGAGCAAAATTTTCTGCAAGGGTATCGCATTGTCCAAGGCGCGCGCGGGGGAGATTTCTTCCAAGCCGCGCCGGCGTTCCAAATGTACGCTGATTTTTGTGACAGCCTAACACGCGAAGGTTTGCTCATATGCGAGGTATGTTTTCATCTGTTATTGTAAATTTGAGTTCATGTGAATGAAGTTCCTCTAATGAAATCTGCATTGTTGCATGCTTTACTGGTGTCCTGAATTGTCCTCTGGAAGAAAAAGGAAAGAAGACTTGGTATATTGAATTCGTCAAGAGATGAGAAATATGAGAAATAGATGAGAAATTCTTACCCTGTTGTTAACAGTTCCTTTCTTGTTTGATATTTCATTTGTGATTTTAACTTTTTGTATTTCTCACTTTGTACATTTTGCTGCATTTTGTTTCCTTGCATTTTGTTTTTCCCACTCCTGCCATAGCGCATATAAATTGCGCTGCAGTATGTATAAATAAATAAATAAATAAAAATAAATAAATCATGATGAGAAATAATACACTGATGAGATAAAAAGACATTGTCGCGGAATCACGACCTTCGGCTCTTTAGGAAAGCCAGCTCGCGGAGGAAAGATAGCGAAACCTCTGTAAGGTACATTTGAAGGCGGCAGAATTAAGCCTCAAAACTTAGAAGCGTGCAATACAGCTCACGGTACAAGAACTACCATAGCAACCTGCAGAAGAACATCGTCGGTCTGCAGACCATCATCAGGCCGTGATAAATATCGTGGACCACTGCTTAAAAAATAGATAAACTGCAGTCTACCACAAAACAGTGGGAAATTTGAATGTCTTGCAGAAATATGCTTTGCTTTATAATCGTTGGCATGCCTGTTTTAAAACATAAAATTCAGTTCATAGAGGCTATCGCGGAAACTTAATGTTTTCATTTAATAGAAAGCTTAAAGGGGTTCGGAGACACCAAATTCTGAGGCCATTAAAAGCCTGCTATGGGATTCCTCTGTACGTAAGGACACTCACAGCCAGGTGTTGGACACAACAAATGTTTAAAAACTATTTTAATTCGGTACCAAAAATTAGCTAAATGCTCAATCTCACGATCTAGACTCATCTCCTAGCGCGATCAACACTGACATCACTACGCTGGTAGAGTAACCAATGTGTTAGTGACGTCATACCAAAATACAGTGGCGTACGATGAGCGGGGCACAGCTAGGGTGCACAGCCACAGCCGCAACCATGAGGCACAAGGGAGGAGCCACGTGAGCGCAGTTGACGCACCAGCGAGCCGCATTAGCTACGAACCGCGATTCGCTCGGTTAGTTTTGAGAGTTTTAGAATAGGAGGCCCCAAGGAAATAGCGGGCCCCAGCGCTACGTACGAGTGCGCCGGTGAGTTTTAAAATAGGGGTCTCCCCATTGCAGCTGAACCAGGCTTGCGCTTATCGATTGCAGCGCCACTACGGCAAACCAAAAAGATTCTTAAAGAAAGATTTTAAAATATGCGTTGATTTCTTCGTCAGAAATTTATTATTGCAAACACACGATTTAAGAGTAAAAGTTTTATGAAGTGTGTGTTTTGTGTGTGTCTGGGAACGTCCCAGACATCTCCATGGCGGCCAAGCAATGCGTACTCGCTAAGCGTAGCAGCTGTGCAAACACAGAAGCAACGTGAAAATTTGGAGCATTTCATCGCTCAAATTTTATGGTGCTGGCCTCTTCAGAGAATGCGAAGGCTTCGTACGCCTTTCGCTTACCGTGAACTTAGTTCACAGTGTAGCGGCGACAAAGAATCGGTGGTGAAGCGCGAGGCCCCGCTTCGACAGGCGCCGACATGTTGCCTGAACGCAGATCAGCGTTGGGGCGCACGTTTGTTTGAACCTCGTGCGCTTTCTGTCGTCAAAACGACGCGTGCTCGCTACGCCTAGCAGCTCTGTAAACACGGAAGCAATCTGAAAATCTGGGTTGAGACAAGTTCAGTCCAAGTGAAAGTTTCGTGTGCCTTCAGTTTGCCGTGAACGTGGCGCACAGTGTAGCGACAACGACGAATCGATGGTGAAGCGAGAGGCCCCGCTTCGATGGGCACCGCCATGGTGCCTGAATGTAGAGCGGCGCTGGGGCGCACGCTGTTTCGGCAAAGTAGCGTTCGCCTTGCGTTCTGTGCATGCGCACTTCGGCGCCCCAAACTTCTTGGGGCCCCTTATTCTAAAACCCTCTTTTGTCAACGTGTTGCCGAACTAGCCATGCTTACTGGCATTTTGCAAAGTGCTTCGCATCCTCACGTGAACCCGTCAAGGCGATATTAGCGTGGAATCGTGCGATGAAAAAAAAGTCGATGTCCTCATTGGAATCAGATTCGTCAAAATCTAAGCTGCTGGGACAGCCATGCCGTTGTTTGTTTTCATGTGCGGGTGAGCACATGTGTGAGAAAGCAGACGATGCAGCAGTAGGTGCGTCACAACTTTGTGGGCCCACGTGACCAGGCAAAGTAGTTGAGCATCTTAGATAGTGACCTCACTGTCCAAATCGGCGCACTTAAACCGAAACCGAAAATTGTTCACCTAAAATTGCGGTATTAAATTATTCACTGTGAACATATGAATCTTCGAGTGTGTATCATGCTTTCTGGAGCAATAAGAAACGTTTGAAACAAGGAACGCGCCAACCACAAATTTGGTGCCTCCACCCCTTTAATCTGACAATAAAGACGTCCACTTTCATTACCTTTCATCAGTTTGACCGCTGATCAGCGCAAGACACATAAATTTGCCTTCTTGAAGCACCTTCTGCACGTATGCTGATGCGACATAAACCCTATCAAAGGTGCCGTAAAGAGAACTCTCGACCTCCTCGTTCCGAGCAGTCTTATAAACTTCGAATTATTGTCCTGTGCGGCCGATTTCCCTAATTTAAATCGGATTAAACATCCCGGCTACCGCCTTTTTTAACTCACCGCTGAAGGAAGGAGGAGTCAACTAGCCCGTGGCTTCACTTTCGCCTTCATTTTGTATCTTAGGCTTCCACGAATAAATAGATCCTGTCAAAGATTACGTAGCAGCAAATTAGGCTCACGGAAATGAAAATAAGCGCGGACTCTTTGCTTTCCCCGATCGCTACGTATCACTCCGTCCATCGCAGAGCGGCCAGCCGCCACAGGAATGGCTAAAGAGTTGATTGACTCCTCCTCCGACCGTCAGCCGTAATTTCAAAAAAAAAAAAGGCTGGAGGCGGGACATTTATTCCTATTTAAAGTAGGGAAATTGGCCGCACAGGAAAATAGTTGGCAGTTTGTAAGAATGCTCGGAACGTGTAGGTCGAGTTCCCGCAGTAAAAAAGACGAGGTCAGATTACTATTTAGTGCATCTTTAAGCTGTGCCTCTTTAAATGGTTAAAATATGCTTCGGAGCATAGTGGAGCTCAATGAAACTGAAAGTAGACACAGCCTACACAAGGTGAAATAATAAACTGCGTTTTAGATTACTTCCTGGCCTGAGCCAGATTTTATATGGCGGTCCATACTGACTGATCTTATGCCTGATCCCAAAGACAGCTCAATACTGCTGTTGTGAGCACCCTCCGCATTATAGTGACCTCGAAGTGCCAAGGTAAGGTTTCTGCTGCACGATGTGCTGTGCTAAATGTGTTGCTCACATTTATGGTTTGTTACAATGTGGAACTAGAGGTAATCATCTTATTCACAATTTCGCGATATATTACTACTTTTAAAGTGATAAAACTGACTTACATAAGCAAATTCCCCGCGAGTGGGAGCGAAAAGCCATATATGGTTGTTTAAATGTTTCAAAAGATGCCCGAACATGGTCACAACATGGTTGGGCAGATTTGATCTTACACTCGGCATAACCGCACCATCCATTTGTGTAAGCCAGCCGTCGAAGGGTGAAGAAGAGCGTGGTTCATGGACGGGCACTTTGACGTTCTTGGCAATAGTAACAGTGTCCGGCACCAGAGGATAACATAGCAGATCGGCAATGTCCTATCTATCAAATCGACATTGCTGCTTGATCGAGGAGCTTCCCTCGTTATCGGTATCCAGCGATCAGTGGCGGGAAGGTATCGCTGTAGCTGCTACTCTCCTTGGCGCCTCAATCGAAAAATCTGCATCGCAATATCTCCTTTCAGGAACCATCGCTCCACGTGCGGCAAAGTGAGACCGTTGATTTCCGCCCATATGAGCGCAGAGAGGAAGCGATAATCGGACAGGGTGCTTGATGGAATGGCGTGGATGCTCGACACGCCATCCGCCAGAGAAACAGCGGACCCAGAAAGCGTGCGATTTGTCACGGAATTGCGGTTCGGCTTCGTTTGGATTAGATAAAATTGGCCTCAACTTTGTTTTTTTTTTCATTCGATGCATGGTAGCACTAGTTACTTGCCAAGACGCTGTTGACCATAGGTGTATCCACTGTGCAATTCGTGCGGAACGGCCCTAAAACCCGCAAGTAAACGCGTCTTCCGCGCTTTGTGTTTAACGTGCGGGGTCGTCTTGCGTTTAGCGCGTGCATTAAAAGCAAAGGCTATCTAAAACTGGCTATTCTCGTGCACTGTGCTGTTGCTGAACAAACTATTTCATTCTTAGCTGCTTTAAAACTTTTTAGAAAGAAGGAAATCAAAACTGCGCATGGAAAAAGCACACCGAACAATAGGCATTATAATTTGCCTATGCGAAGTGGCCGCGCACGGCACGCAGTGCGCTTTAGTAGAGCTAGGGCGGATGCCTATCTTGCTGCAGCCCGATATGCGATTAATCTGCTGCTCATGAGAAATTCGTTGTGAGCATGGGCGGGTTTTGTACTTTTTATGCGCCTTAACTGAGAAAAGCGGTCGGCACTGAGAACGCCACGGTGAAGTTAACGGGGAACAGTGCTCTACTCTATGTACATCCTGTTAGCTTTATCCGTTTGTTGTCCTGCACCTTTACATTTCAGTCTAGAATAGAAAGGTTAATGCGCTAGTTGAGCTCCACGCCTTCTTAAGCCATCTCTTTATTCTGAGCTCCTGTTTGTTTCTTTGCTTTACGATCTTTTCATGCGGCGCTCTCTCACTCCGGTGTACGCAGGGAAACTGCCCAGGCTGAGCGAGTTGGAGGTGGTCGAGGTGGTGTGCACCCTTACAGAACCTGCTGACGCCAGTGGTGACGTATTGCTCCAAGACTAGACGGCATTTGCGCAATTCAGTGCGAACGTCACGCAGACGTGTTGCGCAGAACTATTCAGAGAAGTGCTGGAAAAAACGTACAAATTTATCTTGGAAGGACACTTACGGGCCAGAAGTGCTAAATGTCTTATGCCATGAATGCCAGAACAAGTAATCGGAAGAATGCGCGCAGGCTCTTCGGTTCTGTTTCAATAAAGTGTTGACGATGTACGTGAATGGCTGAAAAGCAGCTTGGCCAATGAACCCTGTGGTAGAACCTAGGGTCAAGATCCATTTTCTAATATTTCACTTCAAAGCAACCGAGCACCGAGAGCCACTGGAAAGCTAGTAACCATTTTATCACCAAACGGTTCAATAGTTATACAACATGCATAAATCGCATTTTCTAACCGTTGTCTATATTACTTCAGTTTTGCTCGGTGGAGAGAGATATACTGGCAATTCCCAATTTGTAGATACAGATTCTTTTTTTCAAAACTATGAACGATGCTTTGGTGTAGTCTCAGCATGGTATTGTAATTTAGCCGAACATCGTTTAAATGATAAACTGTAATCAACAGGAAAATAAATGACAACGTAATCAACTTCCTATTTACCGGTTTCAGCGAACAAGAGTTTATGTCCAAATTGAAGGACGGCAGCTTTGAACACGAATGGTGTTTTTAAATGGTCGGAATCTGCGCCCTGGGGATTTTCAAATTGCTTTGCTCGATCTTTAAAGGCATGAAATACGCAGTTCAGTCGTGTGTTTTATTTATTTATTTCTACAGTGTCGCCCATTCATAATATGAACACGCTTCATGCGCTTCAGTGCGCCAATGCGTTGGACACGGTCGCGCATATGGAAGCAAAGTGACACAGGCTAGGAGGGAATTGGAAGCGGTGCTGCGCGTCGTCTGCCTCTTTGATGCGCGGCTTCGACGGACGCAGTGGCGCTTCGAAAAGCCGGGCCGTGCACTCGCTTGTTCACCCTAAGAGTGGACGACGCTGTGCATAGTGCAGCTCCTATATGGGGCTTTTGCAGGATGGGGGTGAACAGATCAAACGACGATGTACAAACCATAAAAAATGCAATGATATAAAATACGGCAAAGGACAAAACAATATAAAATGACAATATTATATCAAAGTTACAGTAACATGAAATTGATTGTAGAAATAAACTGCAGAACTTATTATTCCAGGGATTAAGTCTCATCGTTCAACTGTGTGCGAAAAAAATAGTGCAAGTTAATGTTAAGGTTATGGTGACACCTTCTTGATCAATGAATATCTGGCAAAGTATAGAAAGAATTTGACCTACTTTAAGAAGAATTTACGATGAAACGCAGGAACTTGAGTGATCCGTTCTGACGGCGCACCGTAGGTTCGTAGAAAACAAGCCTGAGCAGGGTGAGAAACGATGATCCTTGGCCTGGCTGTATATGAGACAGATTAATTTGAAAGCCTTTAATGCCTCATACTGTCGTTAGCAGCCGTGTCGGCAGATGTGTCCGCGTTTCGGTTACGTGCCTTATGTGGGAATATGCCAATCATAACTTAACTGATGCCTAATCGATGACATTCGAATGATATCGACACGCGATCTAAGGCATTCTATGATAATTGCATGACAATTAACGTCTCTAGTCAGACCAGATAAATAAATAAAACCGAGTAAGAAATTGGTAGAGTTGAGGAATCGAACCAGGGTCCCCGGAGTGCGAGACGAGCATGAAAACCACTCCGCCATGCCAGCTCGATGGTTTGGCATGAACAAAGGCGCGTCTAGTGAATACGATGTCTTCGTTCACTCCCATCTTCCTCCCTTCCCGTTACGGCGAGGTTCAGGTGTCCACCGAGATATGTGAGGCAGGTACATTTCCTTTCCTCAAAAATGAATTTACCGACGAGCAAGGCGTGGTGGTGGTGGAAAACATTTATGTACAGGTATAATACAGGAGGTTATGCATGAGCTGACCCAGAGGGGGCCAGCCCTTACAAATACTAGGTGGAGGTCCCTAGTTCGGGACCCCAGTGGCATCGGCCGCCGCCCAGGCTCGCCCGACCAAGGCCCGTTGGGCCTGCAGGTCAGAGCAGCCGAGCAGGGTGGCCTCCGAGTCCTCCCGGGTTGGGTTGGGGTGAGGGGGGATAGCAGGGTTGGAGGGGCAGGCCCACACCATGTGGTAGATGTCCGAAGACTTCTCCGCACAGTGCGGACAGCTGCCCGAGAAAGAAGGGTCGAAGTGTTTAAGAGCTGCTGGGCACAGCAAAGTATTAGTATACAGGCGGAGCAGAAGCCGCTCCTCCGCCTTTGACAGACCTTTACACGGGCGGGGATAAAGACCATGGCCAGATTGATAGAGTAAAACGATGTCTTTGAAGGTGTAAGCTGGAATAAATTCGAGTTCCTGATCGTCAGGGTCGGAGGGGAATGTCCGGTGAGAGAGCGCGCGGGCGGCGGCGTCAGCTGCCTCATTTCCCTCAAGGCCCATGTGAGCGGGAGCCCAAACGATACGCCGGTGCGCGGGGTCACCGGTGTAGACGCTGTACAGCCGAACGGCCGATCGCGTTCTGTGGATTCCCTGGCAGCGTTATAAGACGCTGTCGCGTTCCACTCTCAGAGGCGAAGCTTAACAGAGCCGCAGCAGCAACATCGCGCTTAAGGCTTTCGCCTCACCACACTTTAGGTCAACAAAATGCCCCCTGAATTTTTTTGTTTCAAGGCTCTCCAAAAGGATAATGTCACGATATTTTTACGGGTCTCAGACAAGAAATGCATAATCTCCAGTACGGGACGAAATAAATATTAATATATGAATAGCTTGGCATCGTTTAGAGCATCAGTGAAGTTTGGGCCTGAAGTGCCCTAGATTTTAAGTCCGTTAGTGCAAATGAAAATATGCTCCCCCCTGGTTATGTCAGCGTCGCCAAGATGCTTGTATTTTAAAACCTTTTCTAGTGATGAATCATTGAAATTCTAATAGAATTTGTATATTGTAGTAGTAAAAGAGATAACTACACTTTTATTAAAATTTGGTTTCATTTGCCGTGTAATTACACCAGGTACAAAACCTAGCCAACTTTATATCTGTATTTTCGCCTCACACCAACGATGTTCGACCTTTGCCTCTTCTAATGTCCCAACTTCGATTACTGATATTACGATCAGTGAAAATTGTGGCATAACTTATATTGAAATTGGACACCAGTATCTAATAGGCCACAACGAATAACAAAGTATTGGATATTCTAAAAGGGCCGGTCGATTTTTTTGGTGTCCAATTTCAATATAAGTTATGGCACAATGTTCACTAATCGTAATATCAGTAATCGAAGTCGGCACATTAGATGAGGCTAAGGTCGAACATCGTTGGTGTGCGATGAAAATACAGATATAAAGTAGGCTTTAAATGCGTTTTCTATATTTAACACGTCATTAATCGTTTCGTTACTGATGATGGCAGACGAAGATGCAGATTTTGTTGACAAGAGAGCGGTCAAAACTTGCGTGAATTTCATTTAAGTAGATTTACAAGCTGTAGATTGAAAAAAAGATTACGCGAATTTGTTATCGTTCTAAGTTTCTAAGGTGCCCTGTTAAGTCTTAGAACACTGACTAGATCACACGAACGTTTTGAGCGCCTGATACGTCGAACTCCTCGTTTGCGTGCAAGATGTCAAGGGTCATCCAAAGTACGTTAATATTTTTTGTTGGTTTTTACTGGTGCAAAGCGCTGTATGCAGTTACAAACATGAGAAATGTTTTTTAAGCGTCAGCGAAACTATCTGTGAGCAGGGCAAAAAACAGCACAACTAAGAGAAAATAATCAGCGCCTTGTGGCCGGAAATTCCCCTCATAAACATTCGTACGGGCGAAACCCAAGTCAAGCTACCAGTAAGTCTTCTTTAGTAGCTCCGTCGACTATCTAAGATCAAAGAACAATGAAATGTTCGCCAATTGATTACTTATGGAAGATTTGCGATCAGAAAAAGAAAGCGAAGACCAATGAATGTCTGGAACATTGAAGTCACTCATCGAAATTAGATTAGGCAGGATTAATGTGTGCGTTAAAGCAGTCATTACAGATGTGCTAAATGTATCGAGATGTACCCGGTGGACGATAAATAATACCGACTCCAACGAACTGTTTTTCTCGAAAATGTTTGATCCAGATGGATTCAACTTCTGCTGGGGCCTCTAAAAAGATAATTACAGTTCCGATCGAAAAAATGCCTGTGGCTTAGCTTGGTTAAGACCGGTAATTGCGAAAGCAATATCCGTAGCTACACCATGGTACAGGTGCTAGTGTAGCTGGTGGTGGTGCTTGTGGTTAGACTTGTGGTGACGCATCGGTTATACAATCCAATCCAATCCAATCCAATATGCTAATACGGTAGCTACCGGCCTCGCCACGCGACGGGCTGAAAGTGCAACTAGTAAGGCTTTCGCAATAATAGAACAACGACATCTCTCCCATTGCCATCCTGTCTACTCGCTTGTACCGGTACGTAGCCTGGAGGAGACAATTCGGAATCATGGATCTCATCATGAAGCCAGGTTCACGTGATGTGCACAAAATGAGAAGATTGGGAGCAATTTAGCGACAAGGATTCAGAAATCTTATTTTTTTTTGTAGTCTAGCATTAATGTTCAATTTCGATAACTTTTCATGCTTACGTGTAGTTCCAAACATAACGAACTTTTCTAACGAGAGTATAATTGAAGCGGAGCTTCAAGTCAACACCATTGTCACGACATACGCGGAACGCTTCCCAAAGTGTTTTACGGAGTAAGGGAAGGGGAAGTCTTCAGTCACATAGCAGGCAGAGTTTTTAAGTTAGTGAACATTTTTAAGTAAACTAATTCTCTCGGAGTGCCCCACTTGTGAGTTCTACGTTTGCAGTTTGCCGTGGAGGGTGAAATAGTTGTCCGCGAGAGAGGGTGAAATACGTTGCGATGTGGTATACGCGAAATATATGCGTTGGGAGGTAGTGCTCAACGCGACGCGAAAGAGACCCTGAGAGCCGGTTGTCACAGGGGTACAGAGTTAAGCGGAAGAGGGCAGAGTGGGTGAGGGGACAAACGTGGGTTAATGACATCCTAGTCGAAATCAGGAGGAAGCAAATAGGCTCAGGCGGGGCATGTAATACGAAGACACCGCTGTTCCGTGAGGGTAACGGAGTAGATTCCATGAGAAGGCAACCGTAGCAGTGGGCGGCAGAAAGTTAGGTGGGCTGATGAGGTTAAGAAGTTTGCGGTGATGCGGCGGCCACAGTTGGCAAAGGACAGGGTTAATTGAAGAGACAGGCCCTTGCCCTGCGGTGGGCTTGGTGAGGCTGACGTTGATAATACTCCGTGAAGCGATGCTCTTCGCGACGCAGCTACTGGCAGATCCGCACGAAGCGATAATACCGGGCGGTAGAGCGGCGCGTTTCAGCAGTGTTGTTCAGCGTAGTTCCCACCGTTTTTCGAACACATCGCATTATGAGACAAGACTTTTCGCTGGCACCCCTTTTTTAGGAATTCTACAGCATGAACCGCAATGAAGAGATGCCCTGTATAATGCCCTGTCCTATTCCACAGCCCTTACCATACTTTCACTTAACTCTTTAGATCCATGGTTTTGACGAAGCGGGCGCCGGCAGCTTCTTCTTGGAAAGCGCCCTCAACTGATCGCGCGGCATGTCGCCTTGAATTATTGCCACATGCGGCGATTCCGTACTTGCGACATGCGATCAGCGTCACGGAGAGAGCAATTGGCGGAGAAACGGCTGGCTATCGACTGCCGAAACCTCAACGTATTGTTGGCATTGGAAAATGGCTGCGTAAGCCCAACGTTTCCACAGTGTGGCGCTAGAATTTTTCCGTTTAAACCTTGTTCATACAAAGATGCCAAAGATGTTGCTTACCATACTGCACCTTTAGCGTTCTTTTTAATGCCAAAAATTCATTCAAGCGTGTAATACCAGGAGATAGCTTTTCTTACGAAAACAAGTTAGTGAAAAATATTTGTTCAGCGTACTACGGAGCAATATGCCCAACCCTTTTCAGCCAAATATTGCGCATCGACAAAATTACAATGGAGCACACCCACCAAGCAGGCAGCAAGCATAAATATCTGAATACCAAGGTACTAACAATTGATATGTTTGGAGAGAACTGCACTCTTTTGCGTAGTGCAGGTCCATGGAGCACTTTGTGCTCAATGTGAAAGAAAAGTCTCATACAATCCCATTTTTAGAGAAATCGTTGATGACACAGAACGGCGTACAAATGGCGACAACGGACTTTTGATAAAGGAACCATAAGGACAGGACTTTCAAATAAAGGAGTACTCAATTGCATAAGCAAAAAAAAATGGGGGGGGGTGCTTGTTGAACTTCTGAAACATGACTGGAAGTAATACCGAACTTCAAGCACTGTTAAAGGGCTACTCCTGAGGTTTATCAAACATTTCGTGTCCATAGTAGCATCAAGTCTTTAGAGTCGTCTCTCACCACCACAATAAAACCATTTTTAAAGGTACTGAGTGGAGCCGAAACCGAAGCTCCGAACCTAAAAGAACCGAAACCGAAAAGAGCAAGCCGAAACCGACACTCGGCCTGTGGGCAGGGGCATGCATCACGTGATGCAGGCATGCTGTCACAATGTTATTAAAAAAGAAGCATATTAATCTGCACAGCTGAAGCTGCAACTGAAAATGATGAGTCCTTTCATAAAACGCCAGGATGACCTAATCGCGCATGGAAATTTTGTTACTGAAGCCGCCAGCAAGTATTAACGCGAGAGGAATGTTTGCGATGCATAAAATGTGGTCTTACTTATAGCAAGCACCTGAAAGGAGGCCTAGGAAACGGCAAACTTAAAACTTATTTGCGCCGGATTGGAATATTGCATGGCAACCAAACTTGCAGGAAAACATGCGACATTGGCAAAGCTCTCATGGGCTTTAATGCAGCGTGGTGACGTGTCAACACTTGTGCATTCTTTTTTAAGTGATGAAAGACCACGCTCTATAATTATTTTTTCGTGCCTTGTACCGTTCCTCGTAATTCACAATGTGTCATACAAAATCTTATTATATTCATCTTATGATCACTTCACCGGAGGCCAGTTTGAGAGACAAATCCTTCGGAATCACGGCATAATAAAATTAAGGGCAGATACAGTGCCACGCCTTTTTGTGCATCGAAAGCAGCCCATACCCAGGAAGCCTCAAGCTAAGCGTAAGGTGACTATAGGTTGGTTATTTCTTCCTCACTGAAAAAAATTTATAATGCTAACAATTTGCTTTCCAGCAGGATTGCCAGCAGTACAGGGCAGCAAAAAAAAAAGTGTTGCGTCCCCTAACATTGTTAGTGCGCTTTGTTTAATTTCATCATTATTGTAAAACGTCGTGATGTATAATGCTGTGGCAACTCGCGTGCAAATGTTGAACTCCACTATCAGTACTACTGTTCCTGTGCAGAAAACCTTACCACTGAAGGCTAAGAACTGCAGATTGGAGTAGTAATTTTCCGTTACCTTCTCTGCGGCTCTACATCTTTTCCAGGTGGACTAAGAATCACTACTACAGAACAAACTTCCATTCAGTCCGGCCCCGCATCAATAGAACATCATCAATAGAACATGCTAATGCTGACCCCTGCTATGCTCTGGCACTCTTAAATGCTAGCTGAGCCTCGTATAATGCCGTGCACATTTTAGTCTACTTTGCAGATGAAACACTATCACTAAGTCTACCGTGCGCACGTTACCTGAAACAAGACCTGTCGACAGCCCTGCGGAGCTCCAGCTGTGTGTAGTACACTTACATGCAGGCACATACTTTACGTGAATGGACGCAATAGCTTATTGACTCCCCTCGTTCTTTTTTGCAGCTGCCACTCATTGCACGCCGTCGGGCTCTCAGCTGCGCAGGACACCGCGTAACCCCACATTTATATTTAGAGCGCCGTTTATGGTTTAGCGGTATGCCTTACTGTTTCTGCCAATCTTCAATAGGTGCTCTCTACGCAAGTCCCGACTCATGCGCTATCTCTTCTGGCTTCGCAATGCTTCTACCAGCAGTGGAACACCCTGAAGGTGAGTTTTGCTGCACTCTTTAATTGTTACATACTACTTCGCTCACTGACGCTCACGTTTTCTGGGGCATGCAGATGGAATACCACCACAGATTTTGTCAAGCGCATCCTGTGAACTTCAGCTGGGCCAGGACCCGTCTAAATTTCCATGTAGTCCCACATGTGAGTACTGCCCCTGGAACATAAGACAACGTCAGACCGCAGTCTCACGTTTCGATTTGTTGCAGCTGCTACTGTCTACACGGAGAACTGCTCTAGGACTGTAAGGGTCAAAGGCACCGCATATTTCAGTTTGGAGCAGAAAATATTTTTTTTCACTCTTAATCGCTCTCGACAGGTAGACTAAGCAAAGACCCAGAACCAAACGCAGCCTTTTCCGGTATCTCAGTGCATCGCGCATAAGCTGAACACGCCGATAAGGAGTTGCGCCACACATCTAAATGCAGGCCCTGCCCTGTTTCGTGGCGTATGCCTTGCATGTTGCCCACAGAATGTGTGCCGGTGCACAATGCATTCTGTGGACCTGAAGTGGACCATTCCCAACCGGCATCCGTATGGAGCTCAAGCCGTGAGTTCTGTTTCTATGTCACCTATTTTATTCGAATTAATGCATTTAATTGTTGCGTTTCTGCTCTTTGCAGCAGCCAACGTATTCTCACAGTCCACCTATCAGCCAGGTAAAGCACGGCGGTACTAAAAGCCTTACTTTTAAGCAACAGTTGCTTGAAATTTATATTGCTTTCAATGTGCGTCTTTCACAGACGGCGGCTGTACTGTGTACGCTGAAGATATTTCTTCTGCGTCTAGTGTCACATCTGTAATGGCCATGATAACAGCTATCAAAATGACAATTTCTTTGCATTCACATTACCCAGGATATTTTTCTAAATACTGCCGTTTCTCATTTATCTACCAGGGCGTTGCTCCAGTTGTCTCGTTTGTGCACAAACCATCACCGCTCTTCACACCGAGATCAGAGACCTGAAAGCAAGGCGACAAAACAGAAAACGGCAGATGTTCCTCTCGCGACAAGAAAAAAAACAAACGTTGAAGCAGAAGGTTGCACTGAAGTGATCGAAGCGGTTCCTTGCCCCTGACCAGCTGAGGTCTGTGGAACAGAACACCATGGGGGGAACATATTGTAAGGGGCCTAAATATACGGCTCTCCAGTGGGTCAAGAGGCTACAACTTTGTCAGAGAAATGTAGGTGCCCCGCTGCCGAAAGAGAGGACCCTTCGGAGGCATCTTGAGGGGTTCAAGCTCTCACCCGGAATACTTCATGACATGCTCCGTGCACTTCCTGCCAAGGTATGCTCACGCACTATGAGTGACCAGTTTTTTCTAAATGCTTCTGGTTACAGACGGTGGAAGCAGAATGTAAATGATGATTTTTTCAAACAGGAGTAGGTTGGGTGGAAAGCAAGGTCTGAAATCTCAGGAGGCTGTCTTCAGTCGTAGGGAGTGTGTATTGAGATGAATCCTCAGATACACGGGGGTGCGCGCTAAAATTTATACCTTTTCCCCCAGACACCGCTGCAGCGGCTTATTTTGGACTGTTTTGAATCGCGAACAACCAAACTAATTTCCAGTGTCTCTTGAGTTCCTTCAGGTCGACAGCATCCAGAGTCATAAGCGCCACGCATTCCTGCTGATCGATGAAATACAGATTTACAGCTGGCCTTGCTTTTGACTAAACGTCAGGCACTGTGATCGGAAAGCCCACAGCTCCGTTGAGTGATGGGTGGCTTCCACCGGACACGATGGCAACTCAAACCCTTGTTTTTATGCTGGGAGGCATGACAACCTGGTGGAAGCAAACAGTAGCGTGCCACTTTTCGGGAAATTCCTTTTGCAGTGTGGTGTAAAAAGTATTATTTTTGATATCGTACGCGCTTGTGAGCAAATTGGCATAATTGACGATGGTGTTGTTAATAATATGGGAGGCGGAAACCGAGGCTTGTGGAAGCAGTCATGGATTGTTGTTGGCAAGCATTCTACACGCAAAGAGTCTTGTAAACACCCCTGTGATCCCAAACTGAGTTTCTGTATCATGGCAGGCACTTTTCTTAAGAATTTGCACAATCATCTTACTCGTAACCAGTCCTTGTTTGTTGCCCGCAAACATTGTCCAAAAGAACCAATTTCCATCCATCAAAGTGAACCTTCAACATTTAAAACAACTACTGCAGCTTGACCCAAAACTACAGCAAAACTTTGACCCACACGCTCAGCCGGCTTGTGTGGATGCAGACGATTTCGAAAAAATTAATGTTGGATTCACATTTTCTTGATTCAACCATGACACTGCCGCTGCTTTGGTGACTTGCCAAGAAATGCACTCATAGCAGTTTCGTTTTGAAAAGTGGTGTTTAAGTGGTTTAAAGCAATTACATCTAGAACAACGAAAATCGCCATTAGCAAGATTGATGAGCAGAAGCATGATGACATAATTGTGTTCCTACAGGAAGTAATTGTGCTCTTCGAGCCTATCCTCATAGGTGATCGTAAGAAACACGCCTGGAAGCCAGTTCAGACTGGCATAATCGTATCAACAACAGTTCCACTAGAACTTCAGCACTTGTACCTGAACACCAGGAGCGCAGCTTTGAATTACAATTTCGACGCCTCCAGAGAGTCTGTTTGCCTCCTCACGATCGCGTCAAAAAGTTTTATAACGTTTAAAGATATTGTTACGGGGAAATACTATTTACATTTATTTAGAAGCAGTCGGTGAATAGTTCCTAGCGGCGAGCATCAGGAAGCACCAACGCCAGCAGGAAGCACCAGCAACCTCTTCTTCTTCGTGCGACCCTTTCACGCGGGAGGCCACTTCGACTTCCACTTCCTCTGCGTCGTAGCATGACCCCCGGAGGCATGAGCGCCGTCCCGGCGTTAGGCCGGTGATAGAGGAGCGGCGTGGTAGGGCTTGAGGCGCATAACGTGAACAATGTCGGTGGGTGGTGTACATGAAGAGGAAGCAGGTGTATGAGGAGCAGCTTCATACGTGACATCGGTGACCTGACGCACAACACGATAAGGACCATGATAGGGAGACAAAAGTTTTTCAGAGAGACCGACGCGACGGGAAGGAGACCACAGAAGAACGAGCGACCCCGGTTCGTAGGTGACATGACGATGGTGATTATCGTACAATGACTTCTGCGCTTGTTGGGACGCTTGGAGCCGAGTTCGGGCGATTTGGCGAGCGTCTTCAGCTTGAGCAATGGCGTCCCGGGCGAAGGCGGTGACGGGACGGTCAGCGGATGGCACGAGTGTGTCCAATGGCAGGACGGCGTGTCTGCCGTATAAGAGATAGAACGGAGAGTAGCCAGTTGTGTCATGCCTGGAGGTGTTGTAAGCGAACGTCACATACGGCAAGGCGAGATCCCAGTCTTTGTGGTCGGGGGAGGCGTACATAGACAACATGTCTGTTAATGTTCGATTCAAACACTCGGTTAGCCCGTTTGTCTGTGGCAATCTTGTGCATGGTAGAACACGAACGCAGGATGTCGTCGACACCTCTGGACAGGAAATAGCATCCGCGGTCTGTGAGTAATTGACGAGGGGCACCATGTTGTAGAATAAGACTGCAAAAGAAAGTCAGCGACATCGGTCGCGCAGCTCGTAGGCAGCGCACGGGTGATCGCATACCGAGTGGCATAGTCTGTGGCTACTGCGATACACCTATTTCCGGAATCCGAGGTCGGGAATGGTCCGAGGAGATCGAGCCCTACACGGTGGAACGGCTCCACAGGCACGTCTATAGGATGCAGAAGACCAGGAGGTGGTGCCGAAGGCTTCTTTCTGCGCTGACAAAGGTCGCAATTGGTGACGTAATGCCGGACTGTACGGTATAATCCACGCCAAAAGAAACGGCGCCATATGCGGTCGTAAGTTCGTGCCACACCATGGTGGCCAGCTGCAGGCAGGTCATGGAGTTCTGCAATTATATAAGACCGCAGCTGCTGGGGAATGACTAGAAGGAGTGAGGGCCCGTCAGGACGGAAGTTGCGGCGATAGAGAATGTCATTTTTAGTAACGAAGAGCTGCAGGGAGCGCTTCAAGCTTCCAGAGCTGAGACCCTCGATGATGGTTTGCAAATATGGGTCTTTGCGCTGCTCCTCGGCGATGTTGTGCAGATCAGAAATGCCAAACAGGGAAGGGATATCGTCAGTGTCACTGAGAGCAGGTGGCTCGACAGGGTACCGAGACAGGCAATCAGCGTCCTGATGGAGACGTCCAGACTTGTACACGACAGTGTACGAATATTCCTGAAGGCGTAGCGCCCAGTGGCCAAGACGCTCAGAAGGGTCTTTCAGCGAGGACAGCCAGCATAGGGCGTGGTGGTCCGTGACAACAGAAAAAACACGCCCGAACAAGTATGGCTGGAATTTAGCTACAGCCCAAACCAGAGCGAGGCACTCACGTTCCGCAATGGAGTAATTTCGCTCGGCAGGTGAAAGCAGACGGCTAGCATACGCAACCACGTGGTGTGGGCCCCGGGAGCGTTGAGCCAGCACGGCTCCGATCCCGTAGCCACAGGCGTCCGTGCGGAGTTCAGTAGGGGCCGCGGGATCAAAATGTGCCAGAATCGGGGATGATGTCAGCAGGCGGACAAGCGTGGAAAACGCATTTTGTTGATCAGAGCCCCAGGTAAAGTCTGTGTCCGTCTTCAGGAGGTCAGTGAGGGGACGAGCGATAAGGGCAAAATCTTGAATAAAACGGCGAAAGTAGGAGCACAGCCCAAGAAAACTGCACACGTCTTTCTGAGAATTTGGGCGAGGGAACTGTTGCACCGCTGCAATTTTAGCTGGATCAGGACGTACACCGGAGGCATCGACGAGATGTCCCTGAATGGTGAGTTTCCGGCGGCCGAATTGGCATTTGGACGAGTTGAGCTGGAGCCCAGCCGTACGAAAGACAGTCAGGATACTCCTGAGGCGTTCAAGGTGCGAGGCAAATGTGGGCGAGAAGACAACAACATCGTCAAGGTAGCAAAGACACGTAGTCCACTTAAATCCGCGAAGGAGTGAGTCCATCATCCGTTCGAAAGTAGCTGGTGCATTACAAAGTCCGAACGGCATCACTTTGAACTGGTATAAACCGTCAGGTGTGACTAAAGCTGTCTTTTCGCGGTCTTGCTCGTCAACGGCGATTTGCCAATAACCGGAACGAAGGTCAATGGAAGAAAAGTATTGAGATCCGTGGAGACAGTCGAGAGCGTCATCGATCCTGGGGAGTGGGTAGACGTCTCTTCTTGTGATGCGGTTCAGGTGGCGGTAGTCGACGCAGAAACGCCAACTGCCGTCTTTCTTTTTAACAAGGACGACTGGAGAGGCCCAAGGACTGGACGACGGTTCGATTATGTCTTTCGTGAGTATCTTTTCGACTTCCTGTTGTATCACTTGGCGTTCGGAACTGGACACCCTATAAGGCCGACGGTGCAGAGGAGTGGCGTCACCAGTGTTGATACGATGCTTCACAATAGACGTACGAGCTAAAGGGCGGTCATTGAAGTCAAATATGTCCTGAAAAGATGCCAGAAGATGGGTAAGCGCCTCGGCTTGGTCGGCAGAGAGATCTGAAGCGATCATATTGGCAAAGTGGTCAGGTCTCGAAAGAGCTGTGACATGATCGTCCGGAGAGGACGATAAACAATTTGTGACTGCAGAGATCACGTATTCATCGGTATGGGACAGCGTGGCGAGGCACATGCCTTGAGGAAGCGTCTGGACGTGCGTACTGAAGTTGAGAACAGGTAACCACGCGCTGTTTGCCGAGACTGCGACAACCGTATGGGCAAGGGCAACATTCTTTGTGACGGGCAAATCAAGGACAGGGGTGATGATATACTGGCCGTTAGGAAGAGGTGGAACAGATTTAAACAATACGTAAGTAGCGGCTTCAGGTGGTAAGCGGGTGAACTCGGCAGTACAGAGACGGTGCACAACTGGGGCAGGTGGTTCTGAGAGGTACGGTAGGTCCAACTCAACAACACTTGTAGCACAGTCAATAAGGGCTGCGTGCTCACTAAGGAAATCAAGGCCGAGTATGATGTCATGAGGGCACTGGTTCAGAACGGTAAAGAGCACGATGGTTTGGCGGTCAGAAATCGTCACACGAGCAGCACACAGGCCGAGGACTGGGGACGTTGTGCCATCGGCAACTCGAACAACGGCTGTGGGAGCAGGCGTCAGTACTTTGCGGAGGCGCTACGACGCAGAGGAAGTGGAAGTCGAAGTGGCCTCCCGCGTGAAAGGGTCGCACGAAGAAGAAGAGGTTGCTGGTGCTTCCTGCTGGCGTTGGTGCTTCCGGATGCTCGCCGCTAGGAACTATTCACCGACTGCTTGTACATAAATGTAAATAGTATTTCCCCGTAACACCTTGATGTGAGGTGCTGGGGTCCCTTCATCGCCATCCTGGTCACGGAGCTTCGGCGTCCTGGGCCTGCCGTGGACGTCGGCCGTGAGTACCTAGTCAGCGCAGCACGGCCGTGCCCCAGCCCGCCCGACCTGAACCGACCTCGACGCTCACCCCAGCCCCGTCCCCCGCCCGGACCACACTACACGACGGACCCAAGACCCGACGGACCCAAGACCCCACCGACCCGAGACCCCACTGACCCAAACGTGAAGACACCGTCCCCCTGCCTCTGCCGTTAGGTGCGTCCAGAGACCTCGGCCGTCAGCTCCTGGCACCCTCCGACCCGGATTCTTCGTTGACCGGGACTCATTCTCTCATCTTTCTCATCGTGGCGGCCAGCACTGCATCATCTTCTACATACTGTTCGATCCTTCACTCAAGACCATCGCGATTTCGCCGTCTGTTCGTCACCGATCGGGACGATCGCTCGGAGGCCCCGGGTAGTGTGACGAAGACGAAGCTGGCAGTGGCGCGGGATGGAGCGCCCGTGTTAGGCCAGCGGCCATTAAATCATCTCATAGCCATGGTTCACCACGTCTCATTCTTCGGCTGGCCGCCGCGTAACAATATTTACATTTTGTGCACCAAGATTGGTCTCCAGAAGACATAAAGCTACGGGCAACACTGACCCTAAAATATGTGCTATGTCGCTGTAATTTCTCAATTGTCCTCTACAGTTCCATTCAACTAAGAAAGTCATGTTTATGTTTTTGGGTGGAAATAGAACCGGAGGAATTTACTTTTCTGGGCCCGTTATCAGGGCTCCATCTTTTTTGCGCTCAAGAGAGCTGTTCCACCGCTTTAGAGTGGGCGGACTGGGAGTTATAACCATCACCTCACCAGATGTGCTAAGCATCGCGAAGCCGCGGATGTGTGAGTTTCAGGCCTACCCCGGCAGGGGGTGGGGGGGGGGACAGTTTTGCGGGAAGCCGACCCATGGGCTGGTACTCCATGCTTTCGAGATGGCAGAGCAGCCTTCGCTGACCCTGCATTGGCCGTGGATGGCCCTGCCATAGGCTCGCTGAAGGTGGCCTGGGCAGATGCCGCAGCGCTATCTGGTACACCACCACTGCGCGCCACATCAGCAAAGCTTTTTTTCGCGGAGAAAGTGAAAGCGTTCTTCGCATGGAAGAGTTCTAGCTCTCGCTTCCTTGATAGTGATATTTTCTCTAGTCTTTATTGTAATGATCGCTTTTTCTTTCTTCTATGAGGGACATGACCTTGAATATGCTGGGTGATCACCTTCGCATCGAACTGCTGCTCCTTCTCAGTTATCGGAAGCATGGTCTCTTGAGGCGCGTTTAGCGCAAGTTTTGTGGCCACGGCAGCTCTGTGACCCATGTACATATCTTTGACAATTGAAACACATTCGGAGCTGGCGCGGTGGCCCAGTGGTTACGGTGCTCGGCTGCTGACAAGAAAGACGCGGGTTCGATCCCGGCCGCGGCGGTTGAATTTCTTTGGAGGAGAAATTCTAGAAGCCCGTGTACTGTGCGATGTAAGCGCACGTTAAAAAACCCCAGGTGGTAGAAATTTCCGGAGCTCTCTACTACGGCGTCTCTCATAGCCTTAGTCGCTTCGGGACGCTAAACCCCATAAACCAAACCAAACACCTTCGTGGGTCCGGGCTATAATGACGTACATTTATTTTCAGGTAGCCGGCTTCTATGGACTGGAAGTGTGCTGGAGTTGAATGTCAGGACTATATGTTTTGTTCAGATTTTTTTTTTCATCTTTATACGGTGTACATTTATGACATTTTGGTCCTTTAGACTTTCCAGCACCTCTTTCTTAGTCAGGTTGATGAAATCTCTTTCTGAAATGACGCCACGGACGGTGTTCAGGGATCGGCGTGCAGTGATAGACACAATGTGTCCTCAATGACCTTTTGTAAGGAAGTTTGCAATATTGGATATGTCTTTTAGCTTTAGCAATAGGTCACCATTAGAAGACAGTTGGCAGGTGCAACGGCGCCGGTCACAGGTTGCACTTAGAAGAGGCTTCCATGCTATCGCATAGAGTACAGTCGCGCATCCGAGTGATGCTGCCTTCCTTCCCAAGCTCCCGTTCATTAATATCGTCTCCTTTTGTGGACATCGCTATCTTCCCGCACCTTCACTAATGGTGTTTGCTTTCTAGTTTGTTTTCATGCTGCTTACCAATTCCAATTGCAACTGCAGCAGGCTAGGCTGACAGTCAATGTACAAAGAGTTTATTTCACGTGAGTAGCAACTTGCTTCCATTGGCAGGAAATTAATCGAACACTGACGCTTTTTTTGCGTGTAATAAAGGTTTATACCTGGGCTTTCGTTATCTTGGCCTGGAAACTTTGTAGGTACGATGGAACAGTGATCGCCTCCTTTTAGAAGCCTACGGCTGTTTCCTTGTGTGAAGATGTAAAGGTCAGTTTAATGAATGACGGACATACAGCGCGAAAAAAAAATTGAGTTTTTGTGATTCGCTTTCGCGAATAGGCACACGGGTAACAAGTGTCTAAAAAGCGTTTCCGGTGCCAAGGATGCTTGTTGATAAAACAGGCAACTTCATATGTACGGTCAACTAACGCTCATCACACGTCTATCTGGCAGGAACCAGTGTAATTTACGGCCGATATGTGGCGTTTAAAGGGTATAAATAAAGAAACTGTCAGAGACGAAAAGGGCAACAAGATGCGGCGCCATTCGACACGCGATTCCCCCGGCCAAGGACCCTTGTACATCTGTGTGCGCGCGTGTGTGCGTGTGTGTGCGCGAGCCGACCGAACGGCAGGCGCCCGATAGGGGATTCCGCGGCCTTCCCCCCGCGACCGTCCCTGAACCGGGCGGCGGGCTGTGAGGTCGGGCAGCGCGGTTGCCCGTCGCCATTTTCCGGGAACTCTACTGTCCAAGGTCGGAGAGGCGGGAGCGGCGGAAGAGGGAGAAAGGGGGACTGGGCCCGTCATCGGACAGTGGTTTGTGAGACGCTGAACAGAAAGGCCGTGCGTCCAATCTCTCTGTAAAGTTTTCTCGTTTTACCGTTCGGCCAATTAAACCAGTTGTGAAGTTTTACCCGAGTTCCTTCTTAGTAAACGAAACTAACGAAAGCGTACGTAGAGCATGTCCTCTCTCACGTACAAACAAGTTTTGGTGCCGAAACCTGGGACTTCTGCTGTGGATTTTGTGAGATCATTGCTACATCGCTCCAACGCTCACGCTCAACACATCCACTTCGCGTACGTCTCGGCAACGACGACTTCCGATGTCATCAGTCCAATAAACGAATTGGCTAAACGAATATACAGAAGAGAATGGAGCGCCTTTTAAAGAAACCAAGAGCATTAAGCTCGCAAATTACGAAGCTCATCAACAAAACGGAGGAGAGCCAAGCGTCCCTCACATGTACAGAAGCTGTATCGTTGCACGCTCGACTCAGCAAGCTGCAGCAACAGCTAGAGCGCGTCAACGAAGAAGTTGAACCAATAGTACCAGAAGAAGGTGCTGAAAACGAATACCAGCAAGTGTACGAGTGTCAAGACGGTGTTATATCCTGCCTTGCTGGATTGCGACCTCGGATCGACAGTGGTCCATCTACAACGCCGACTGCCGTGGATTCGGCGGGCAGTGGCATTACCATCCAAACGGCCACGCCAGCCGCCCTAACGACCACATCAGTGAAGACGAGAGTGAAGTTGCCTAAAATTGAATTAATCAAATTCACTGGGCGGCGCTCGGACTGGCAAAACTTTTGGGAAGTGTTCCAGCAGCTGCTAGAGAAAAACGAAGACTTGGCTGACACAGACAGGTTTCACTACCAGCGAGCATCGTTTACAGGCGATGCGGCAGCTGCACTGGCGGGCCTTCCATCGACGTCACGATGTTACAACGACGCCACCCAACTCCTGAGGAAACGGTTCAGCAACGACGAACTTCTTGTGCAAGAACATCTCAAGAAGCTAATTGATTTGAAGGCGGTGCGTTCTTCGGAAGATGTCCGTGACCTCCGCCGTCTCTACTATAGCCTGACGGCGCACATCAGAGGCCTCGAAACGCTCGGACGGAAGTTGGATTCCTACAGTTCAATGCTTATTCCGATCGTACAATGCTGATGCCATGGGACATCTTACTGGACTTCAGCCGAAGGTGTGTTGTCGACACCGATAGCCTCGCCAGCGAGCAACAAGGCTCCGTCTCAGAAACTACGTCACACACTACCGACGACAGCGTAAAATGTACTGTCTCTTCATTTTCTAAGCTACTCTCCTTTTTGAGAGCAGAGGTGGAAAATCGAGAGAACTTGGCTGCATTGCAAGGCATGGACCTGGAACAAAAACCCAGAGAAAGCACGAAAGAGAGTCATAAGCCGCATGGAAAAGCGCATGACAAGCATGCCCGATCCGCAGCGATGATGCATCAGAGCGCAACACCGCTGAGCTCCTTCTTCTGTGACTCCAACGAGCACCAAAGGCAGAACTGTGACGCCTCAGAAAGTATAGCAGAGAAGAAACGACTTCTGCGTTCGTCCGGTCGTTACTTCAGGTGCACGAAAACTGGGCACCAGTCACGAGCATGCCGCGTAAACGTGCAGTGCAACAAATGCAGCAAGAAGCATGCCAGCACGATGTGCGACCCGACGTTTTAATAACAGGCCACCCGAAGCGAGCCGAACAGTGACGAGTGCACAAATCAGCCTCGAAGCGACAGCCACGGGAGACAGCCCAACTCACGAAACACCCGTTCTGCTGCAGACCGCGACTGCGTTGTGTAGTGGAGAAGCTTTCTGCGCTCGGGTGCGAGTTTTGTTCGGCGGGGCAGTCAGCGCTCTTGCATCACCGCTGAGACCTCGCGGAAACTAGGATGCACGCTTCTCGGGCATGAAACGTTGACCGTCGGTGTGCTCGGAGGCCACCAAGAGGAACGCGAGTTCCGAAGGGTCAGAGTTACGCTAAAGACAAAGCGCGGATGCGAACTCAAAGTGCTCGAAACAGATGTGATTCGTGACCAATCGATTCCCTTGTCACCAGGAAATATACTGCAGAAATTAAGGTCCTTTGGGTGTGAACCAGCTGAGTTCTCAATTGACGACGGTCCGTAAAATGTTGAGCTGCTGATCGGGTCTGATCACATATGAGACTTAACGACAGGCAGATCCATCAAATTTGGGAAACGACTGAGGGTGGTGGAAACATCAGCTGGATGGACTGTTCAAGGGCCTGTTGAGGACGGTGCCGAGCAGACAAACCGCGTCCAAACCGTGGAACTGAGAACGTCAGTAATTGAGAGAGAAACAGCAGTCATTCTGACCGAAATTTTGGACCTTAGAATCAATTGGGGTGAATGAGATCGATGACAACGAGAAACCGTGTAAGGCTTTGGAGTTTTTTGAGGACAACATCACGCGAGTCGGTAGTCGTTATGAAGTTGCGTTGCCCTGGAAATCCAAGATTTCACTCGAGGACAATAGGGCAATTGCGCTGAAAGGACTCAATCAGCTGGCGAATTGGCTCAAAAGGCCTCCTGGCCTGCTCCAACAGTACGACACGACCGTTAGGCAGTACGGCGTCTCCGGCATGACAGAACAGGTAGAAGACGAGGTCAGCCCCAACGACTGCGTTTACCACATGCCTCATCAAGCTGTCATTCGCGATTCCCGAAAAATGAGGGTCGTATTTGATGCTTAATCCCACGGGAAGAATTCCAAGAGTCTCAATGACAACCTGAGAGACTGGGCCCAACCTTACCGCGGACCTCGTGGGGCTCCTTCTCAATTTCCGCGAGTACCGAGTTGCACTTTTCGTGGAAATTCAGCAGGCCTTTCTGCAAATTGGAATTCAAGACCAAGACAGAGACGCCCTGCGATTTTTTTGGTTGCGAGAAACACCTGAGCCCGGTTCTCCGTTGCCTCCCATTGAAACGTGGCGCATGAAGAGAGTTCCGTTTGGAACCACCGCGAGTCCAGTTTTACTCTCCGCTACACTTCAGCACCACCTTAAATCGTGCGAGGAGGGTTTTCCTCACACCGCGATCCAGCTGCAGCGAGGCCTTTATGTAGATGACCTGCTAACGGGTGCAGACAACGAAGAGGAGACCATGAAAGTATATACACCGAAGCCAATGCAATCTTCCACGCCGCCTCGATGAAGCTGCATAAGTGGTCATCGAATAACAAGAGGTTGCGCCAGCTATTTGAGCAAGACTAAAAACGAATCCAAGCCCCTGTGATTTATGTCTGGTGTACTCGAGGTACAAGGGCTGGCATGGGACCCCATTATAGATCGCCTGACCTTCGCACCGCGCTTTGCAGACAACACTGCTACACCAGACACCAAACGACTTATGCTACAATCTATGGCACGGATTTATGACCCGCTGGGATGGCTGCCACCCTTTATCGTGCGGGCCAAGATCTTGTTTACGAATCTGGCGACAAAACGTGGAGCGGGATGATCCACCACCAAGTGATGTAGCCGAAAAGTGGATCACATGGTACGGCGAATTAAAACATCTCCCTGAGATACACGTGCCGCGGTACTATGGAGCGAATGTCGGCGTGCAAGCAACAAAGACGGATCTACACATCTTTGCGGACGCCAGTCCCGCGGCTTACGGGGCGGTCGCATACCTTACCATCGCCTCAGAAGATGGCCTGACCTCAACTGTAGTGATGACCAAATCGAGGGTGGCTCCTCTTAAATAACTCACTCTAGCGAGGCTGGAACTCATGGCATGTTTGGTCGCCGCTCGACTATGCAGATACATAATAAGAAATAGTAAGCACTCTCGGGCAGCACCCGGATCGCGTAATTTTGCGGACCGACTCGGCGATCGCGCTTCACTGGATACGAGGAGACGCGGGACGCTGGCAGCAGCTGTGCGAAACCGTGTCTGCGAGATCCAGCGCGTCACCAACGGCTATGAATGGAGGCACTGCCCGGGAAAAGAGAATGCCGCGGATCTCCTGACGCGCGGCGTTGCCGTTTCTCGCCTGGCGGCCAGTGACTTCTGGTGGACAGGGCTCCAGTTGCTCCGCAAGCCTGATGGCGAGTGGCCACAGGGACTGGTGCAGAACACATTCACCGATGCGGAACTGGAGCGAAAGCAGCCAACGAAGGCATTGCCAGCCATGTCATCTCACGTGCCTTCCCCTGCATTACTGGACATTCAGCACTACAGCTCCTTCACAAGACATATCAGAGTCACAGCTTGGGTGCTTCGGTTTCTCTCAAGGGTGGGACGACGCAACGACGAAGTCGGAGCTCTTACCGCCGAAGAACTGGATGAGGCTGAAATATTTTGGATCCGCAACGAGCAGAGGAAGGGATTTCACACAGAGTTGAAAGCATTCAGAACCAGCAGGCTGTACCCGTCGACTCTCCACTCAGAAATTCTTCAATTGTGGTGGACGACACGGGAATCTTGAGGATTGGTGGACGGCTACAGCGTAAGCACCTGAACTATGACGCTAAGCATCCGGTCGTTATACCTAAACAGATCCGGTCGTGATACCTAAACAGAGCCACCTAGCGATGCTGCTTGCCCTATACTGCCACCGCAACATGTTGCACGGAGGGATACGCTACATCCTGACTCAGCTCAGGGAAAGTTACGGGGTGGTCGGAGCGAGGCAGCTGGTGAAAAGTACTCTAAAACAGTGTGTAATATGCCAACGATTTAACGCACAGCCAACAAATCAAGTGACTGCACCACTACCGAAAGACCGAATAACAGAGGTCCAACCTTTTCGGGTGACCGGCGTTGATTTCGCCGGGCCACTTTTGTGCGAAGCATATTACTAGAGCTACACTACAGCCCGTCGAGCGCGGCGGTGGAGCTACCATTGACCTTTAGCGTGACCACGTGACACCACGTGACAACATGACGTCACAGCAGAGGAGAGATGGGCTGCCGGCTCGCGCGGTCGGCCGCGGCGGTGGAGGCTCCACATCAGAGGCGCGGCGGCTGACCACGTGACAACATGACGTCACAGCAGAGGAGAGATGGGCCGCCGGCTCGCGCGGTCGGCCGCGGCGGTGGAGGCTCCACATCAGAGGCGCTGCAGCTGACCACGTGACGCTACAGCAGCGGTATAAAGCTGAGCTTGCCTCGCTCTCCGGCCACTTCCGCGGCCAGGTGTTGGGATGCCGCCTAGAAGCAGGGCTGATTTGAACGAGAAGCGAAAGCTTCAGCGTGCCACAGAGACCAATGAAGAGCGGGATGAACGTCTGGCTAAGCGGCGTGCTCAATATGCGTCTCGGCATCATCCGAGATGCAGATTGACAATTTCGGAAATTGTTGTCACGTGTTGCTACACTTCTAGTGGTTGTATTAAAATGACCAAGTATTCAACCAAGGAAAGCCATGTATTACCAAGCCTAGCCATCAATATGCTTCGCATCTGACTAGGCTTAACCTTAGCTAAGCCTCAGCCATTTTTTTGTCAAGGGGACCACTCCAATCAAGTGCAATCACCTGCGCGGTCACTCGAACAATCCATCTGGAACTGGTCAGCGATATGTCAGCGGGCTCATTCCTTCTCGCATTTCGGAGATTAACCGCCAGACGAGGACTGCCGAGCACCATTTACAGTGACAACGCCCTCACATTCAAGAAAGTGAACAAGGATTTGGGGCGTCTCTGGGATGCAATGCGAAGTGAGCAGGTGCAAGAGCACATTGTAAGCTCTCGGGTTCAGTGGAAATTCAGTGTGGAACGCGGACCCTGGTGGGGTGGCATCTACAAGCGGCTTGTCGGACTGACGAAACAAGCTGTGAAGAAGACTCCGAAGTGGCTACCTAACTCTCGAGAAAATGTCAACTACGCTGACCGAAGTGGAAGCTGTACTGAATTCCCGCCCACTTACTCATGTTTATACAGAGCCACATGAATCAGAGCCCCTTTGCCCCGCTATGTTTCTCACCGGACGACGACTGACCTCTCTACCGGCGCTGCAACGAAAGAAAATCGCTGCCCTGACATGAAACCACCTGCGACTTATGATATCGGCTCATGGTAAAGCGTTGGAGAGGTTCTGGAAGCGCTGGCGCTCTGAGTACCTAAACCATTTGCAGCTGACCCATTCCAAAGGTGTCGAACGGGGAAAACCAGTTGACATCGGCGACGTGGTCCTCTTAAAAGAAGCTCCGCAGCCGCGCTAATTGTGGAAGCTTGGCATAATTGAAAGGGCTTTCACTGGAAGAGACAACAGGGCAAGAGCATTTGAGGTCGGAATGCCATGGGGAACAAGACTTCGGCGGCCGATTCAACTGATATACCCTCTGGATCTTTCCTGATAGCAAACGACTTCGTCATTTCGGGGGGAGGGGAGGGGAGTGTGTCGGAGACGAAAAGGGCGACAAGATGCGGTGCCATTCGACACGCGATTTCCCCGGCCAAGGACCCTTGTACATGTGTGTGCGCGCGTGTGCGTCTGCGAGTGTGTGCGCGAGCCGACCGAGCGGCAGGCGCCCGATAGGGGATTTCGCGGCCTTCCCCCCGCGACCGTCCCTGAACCGGGCGGCGGGCTGTGAGGTCGGGCAACGCGGTTGCCCGTCGCCGTTTTCCGGGAACTCTACTGTCCAAGGTCGGAGAGACGGGAGCGGCGAAAGAAGAGCGAGAAAGGGGGACTCGGCCTGTCATCGGACAGCGGTTAGTGAGACGCTGAACGGAAAGGCCATGCGTCCAATCTCTCTGTAAAGTTTTCTCGTTTTACCGTTCGGCCAATTAAACCAGTCGTTAAGTTTACCGGAGTTCCTTCTTTGTGAACGAAACTAACGAACGCGTTCGTAGAGCACGTACTCTCTCACGTACAAACAGAAACGTTGTAGTACCGACTCCGATTTACGCATGTTCTGTGTGTGAAATTGCGGTTTTAGAGCTAGAGCAGAAGAAAACTGATGGCGCGGTAAGCTACAGCCAGGTATTTAAATTCAGTTCTTGAAGCGATTATGGAGCAGGACTCAGACAACCATGCTGATAAAAAGTTTAATGCACAAAACAGATACGTAGCAAACGAATATATTTGAGACGGGTTACGTTGGCGTGATTTATGTGATGGAGAGAAGCCCAAATAATGAGCGGGAACTCCATTCAAAAGCACCCGCCAAAACGGTCGCTGCTGTTCGCGACGTTGTAGCGCAGTATCTCGGCGCATTCTTTCCTCCCGGGCTCGCGCTGCTCCTTGGTGTGGGTCATCCAAACCAGCAGGGCGCAGCGACGTCCCCTGAACACCGGGAGCACGCCATGGCAGTTTCCGGCGCTGAATGCCACCAGGCGGCCGCACTTCGGTTGGACGATGGCCTGCACGGGGTGCCCACCGTGAGCGCTCATGGGTCTGGAAGCGTCCTTAGTAGAGTTCTGATGGCTGCACTAAATCATCGCTTTTTTTTCAATTTACAAAAGATCGGTTAAATGCTCGCTTATGAAGACGAGTTAACTTTGACGCTAGCCTCCAAGCTGAGTGTACATAATCTACAGCGTAAAACACGATGTACCGTGCAATACCACGTCGCAAGGATATATATACGAAAAAGCACGCATTACGTTTGCGACTGCGCAGAGCGTTGAACGAAACAAGACATACAACAGCCCTCAACCTATTGTGGCACTGCCCCGCCGCGGTCGCTCAGTGGTTACGGCGCTCCCCTGCTGTCCCGAATTACGCGGGTTCGGTCCCGGCCGCGGCGGCTGAATTTCGATGGAGGCTAAATTCTAGAGGCCCGTGTGCTGAGCGATGTCAGTGCACGTTAAACAACCCCAGGTGGTCGAAATTTCCGGAGCCCTTCACTACGGCGTCCCTCATAGCCTGGGACGTTAAACCCCAATGAACCAAACCACTCTGACACTACGACTCTAGCCAAGTCTTCCTGCATTCAAAAGACTTGCTCCAATAGTTCGCAGACATTGCATTTGAGAGCTAGATGCCCTCACACGTGCTGACTACCCGAAATAGAATTGCAAGAAATTGTGCCTCCTCTCTTCGTGCAGCCAATGTATTGTCAGTATTCTGTCGCATATTTTAGGCTCTAGCAGTACAGTTTTTGAATGAATGAGTACAAGTACTACTACTACAACTACTAGTATTAAAGGACATTATTCCACAAAATTATTAGGTACGAGCATATCGACCGCCTGGCCAAAGAGTCGACGCTGTTCTTCAGCCGCTTTAGTGCCAAGCCAGTCAAGCTAAGCGGCGAAGCAAAGGGAAGGGGGAAGAAGCCTAACCTCTGAGAAGCCGGGCAGCAGAAAAGACAACTCGGTAGGTCAGCATAGCAAGACGGGCAGTCGGCAGAAGAGGGGTCGGATTCATTGAGATGCAATAAACAAACACCACCACGCGAGCGACGGAGTACACTGGGATGAGGTGACGGAAGAAGTAACGCCCTAACGCGCATCTGTAACTCAGGTATCGCTATGAACTCGACACAACACAGCGAAATGAAAATCGTCGGGAGGTAGGGAAATCTTTTTTTGCGATATGGCCATATCTTTCTTTAAGCTGCAAAAATTGGACGCTTGACCAGCAGCACTAATCAATAGCTATCGCCGTCTTCAGTGTACGCAGTGTGATAACATTACAGACTTTTAGCACAGCGAGTACTGCTAACCGTGTTCCATGCCAGGCTAGTGCACACGCGCTGACTGGTCCGGACGCGGCAAGCGTGCGCGCGCTGGACATGACGTGGCGCCATTTTTCGACTCCCAGGCGTACTGCGCATGCGCACTGAGAGTGCGCGCTAGGCGGGAAGCCGTCGCGGCACGCGCTATGCTAACGTCTATTGAAAGGAACGTTGATCAGAGTGCGCTTCCCTCCAGGAAAATGGTTATGTATTCACTGCAAAATACCGTCTTTTCTCGTTCCTTGTGCCGGCTTCGTCTGATGCGCTGAGTAATTTACTTTCCATTATTCGGCCAAATAAGATTTCCAAGAGTTCTTGCGTTAAATACAATGACCAGATCTGCTCCCTAGAAGCAACGGCGGTGAGTGCTGTAAACCGTTTTCAGCAACGCTCAGCGTCTGTGACTCAGTGGTCATGGCGAAATGCTAGAGGCCCGTGTACAATGCGATGTCAACGCACGTTAAAAAAGACACCAGGTGGACAATACTATCTGGAGCCCTCCACGACGGCGTCCCTCAAAGCCCGAGTCGCTTTCGGTCGTTAAACGCTATGAACTCGTCCTCTCCACAACGCATAGCATTTCCGCTTCCGGCTCACTGGGAGGAGAGCAGCACCATGCAATGACGCTCTGGTTTCAGGTGATTGCTGCCGAACCAACATTCGGCAGTCAATTGCAATTATTTGAATTACAGAATTTGCCGCAAAAGCCCGAACTGCGCACATTATTCAGCCTACTTGCCACCTTCAGGCCGATTCTAAAAAATTCATGGGGCACTTTGACTGTCTAAACTGCGTAGAGGCGGAAGCGTTTTCCGCACCACTTTCGCTGCTTCTGTGGCACTGGTGGCGTACATATAATTGAGTACTAATCACTAAGTAATGACAAATCACTAATTAATGGTTAATTACTGATTAATGCCTGAACACTAACTGCAATTAATGGAGCTTAAGCTTCGCCTTTAGGAGCGGAACGCGACAGCGTGTTGTAGCGCTGCCAGGGAGTCCACGGAACGCCACCACCCGTTCGGCGCGATAATTGCCCTTTGAACGCAAGGCTTTTTGAGGAAAGGAAATGGCGCAGTAATTCTCCGTCATCTCGGTGGACACCTGAACCGCACCGTAGAGGAAGTTTGGAAGCGGGAGGGAGGATTAAGAAGACAAAGAGCGCCCCTAATGAAGAAAATGAAAATTGTATTCGAGGAAAGGAAATTACGCAGTAACTGTCTCACATATCTCGGTGGACACCCGTCAAAATTCAGGGGGGCACTTTTTTGACCTAAAGTGTGGTCACTTATGTGTGGTTAAGATGTTAAGCTTCGCCTCTAAGAGTCGAACGCGACAGCGTCTTGCAACGCTGGCAGGGAGTCTATAGAACGGCATCGCCCATTCGGTTCTACACCTCGCTCGTCGGTAAATTGGTTTTTGAGGAAAGGAAATTTATCAGTCTCTCATATCTCGGTGGACACCTAAACCTCGCCGGAAAGGAAGGGAGGAGGATGGGAGTGACAGAAGACACCGTATTCACTAGACGCGCCTTTGTTCATTCCAAACCATTGAGCTGGCATGGCGGAGTGGATAGCATGCTTGTCTCGCACGCCGAAGACCGGGGTTCGATTCCCGAGCTCGACTAATTTCCTACTCGGTTTTATTTATTTGTAGGGCCTGAATTGGCCCCGTTTGAAATTCGCGCACTGAGACGTCACGACCTTTTCGACCAATTGAAAAGCGTGACATTTCTGTCGACAACTGCTGCTTACAACGATTAGACATTAAAGGCTTCCGCCTTAATAAAACATAGCTCCAGAGGTGGCATAATGATCATGGTGGTCGGCTGTTGATCATTTTCGTGGAGTGCTCGATGCCGGACACGGCGGTAGCATTAACATGTAAGAGAATGTTAGAGGCCCGAGAGAGGGAGCTCTTTAATGAAAAACAGAGAGGCTCGTGTGCTGTGCGATGTCAGTGGACGTTAAAGAAAGCCAGGAAAGAAGTTGTCTTGAGCCCTTGAGTACGACGTCATTCATAGCCTCTGTCGCTTTGGGACATTAAACCCCAATAAAACCAAGTCCAAACAAGACACATCGACTCAGCAGACGTTTACTGCTCGTAAATGTCACAGTTGGAACACGTAAAGCGTTGGTCCTTGTTAACTCCGTGTGCTGTGCGATGTCAGTGCACGTCAAAGAACCCCAGGTGATCGAAATTTCCGGAGCCCTTCACTACGGCGTCCTTCATAGCCTGAGTTGCTTCGGGAATTTTAAACCCCAATAAACCAATAAACCAAACATTTACAGTGCTGATAAGATTCATGCCGAATTATGTCGACACGAAACTTTCGCTCAGTGGCTGACCTGCACGAGACTGCTGCTAGGGCGCTACGCTGACCTCATATTTCGGTATCGCTGACCTCGATTCATTTCACTCTGTGACAGCATCCAGCCATGAATGGTGCTGGCGTCGAGGGTGGTCTAGTGTCACAGACCAGTGAGCAATGAATTGTCCCGTTGTGCGCGCCGATAGTCCTCCTCCCTGTCGCATTTCGTAAAGTAATAATGCATAGATGCTATCTCTCTATCTGCTTCTATCTCTCTTATCTCTCTGCAAGAAGGTAGCCAAAGCGGTCACCCAGCAATCAAGTGGTTGCACGCGTGCCTATTAAAAACCACGCTTCTCGTCCCTTCTTGTTGAGCTCTTTTGATCGCGTGCCCGAAAAAATCGGGCTTCATCTCCTTTGTGCAGTACCGCCATCTCTTTGTGCAGTACCGCCATTGCGGTATCCCTTCCAGCGGGAAGACCTCTCGCGGTATCACCTGCTGCACTTCCGTGCGTTCTGTTGCCAAGCGCGCCTCGTTTCGCACGGCGCCAAATCTCCCGACACGCTGATTGTCCAATTCACAGATCCATAGTTGCGTCAGTTTGGTATACGGGTCAGCTAGGTGGTGAACAACGATCCTCCCACGCACCCGGACGCTGGTGCGTGGAGTCTTGGTGAACACGAACTCTCCACCGTGCGCGTCGTCGTTCAGGTAGACGACAGCGCTGACGTCCCGCCAGCTGAATTCCCAGTTAAGAGCCGGGCAGCTGGAGTCCTCCTGGAACTGGCAGTTGTCCGCGTGCAGCGGGTGGCTCATGTCCATCCTCTCGGTGCTCGAGTCTGCGACAGTGGTGAACCATTATGAATGTAGTGTGCGGCGGCGTTGCTGCAGAGGACCAGATCCAATCGAAGCATAATAGAGTTTTGGAGCGAGCTCCTCGATGCGAGCTCTCCTCCCTGATCCCTCCTCCTGTCCCAATCGCAAGCATAGCCTGAAAGATCATCTCCATGTAGTATTCATCCACAAGAAATTGGCCTGCACACCAAGAGTTGACGTTTCCATGAATTATTTTTTTCCACAAACAATAATAGACGGAAAAACCTGCATAGACACTACTTTGAGAGAGGATTTTGTTAAAAAAAGTTAGAAACGTATGCTTTGTAAGTTCTCTGCTGCTCGGCAGTTTTCTGTAAAAAATCGGCTTGTGCTTCTTTTTGCATTTGATTGCCACCCTGTAAAAGCCCGAAAGGGCAAACCATACTTTTAAATAAATAAATGAAGAAAAGCATCAGCTGCTGGTCTAAGGTCTCCGATATATCCCTAACGGCCCCATTATCCACCGCGGCGAATTTGATCTCCAAAGAAGAATATCACGAACTGCAGCAACCTCAAGCGGACTTTTCTCCCTTGGGGGACAGTTACTCGGGAGCCCTGCCCGCCATATCGTACGACCGTACGGGGTACTTTCACTAGAAGATGGTTTAAGCGTGCGAGTGTCTTTTAGCATGAGAATATGTCGGGAAGGTAAAGCTCCAACGCAGAGTCATCGTCGTAGTGACAAGCCCAGTTTTTTTTCTTCCCCTAACGCCCCAGGACATGAAGTTTGCATCAGTTTTTATGTACTTACTATTCAGCGCGGTCCGGCATGTGGTCTGCACGAGATGCATGTAGAGCCTTCTCTTGACCTGGAAATAGGCTTCAGAGAAGAGGCGGGCCCGGTCCGAAGCGGCCAGCATCAATCTCGTGGCGGTCGCCATTTCTGCCGAGGATGGCAAGTACTGTGAATAGAATAGCATTATTTAGTACACCGATGCTAGAAAGTCTCCATGTGAGACCTTCTGGCATTCATCTTTCAGATAACCAATTTTAATAAGATTTCAACCACCTTTATCTGCTCAGCTCTTACATAGCGCTGCTTTGGATTATCAGAATCTAAAATAGAAAAGTTCCTATTTTGGTTTTCTGTAGTGTACTGTCTTGTTGCTTAGAGAGCATTGGGTGGGTTAGTTTGCGCTCTTGCGCCTCACCGTGTAGCGTATGCATTAGTATCGTATGGGGACATGCCATTGCTTTCTTAATAAAATGGATTTTTTAACGTTGTTTCTGTAACTATACCTCTAATATGTTGCCCAGCGACGGTATAGGGTCTGCGTAGTGAACGTATAACTAAGGGAGTAATTACTCATTGACATCCACCCAAGCGCAGCCATACGGCTACAAAGGAAAGCTATACAGCTTTCTCAGAAACTTCGCAGTTAAAGAAAAATTCGTCCTGGTCCCGGGTTCGAACCCCGGACCAGGACGAATTTTTCTTTAACTGCGAAGTTTCTGAGAAAGCTCTATAGCTTTCCTTTGTAGCCGTATGGCTGCGCTTGGGTGGATGTCAATGAGTAATTACTCCCTTATTACAAATCTACTCCACCTTGGGGGATTTCCCTAAACATTTGGTCAACACTGTTCCCACTTCGAGTTATTGATCAATTCGCTCTCGCCCTACTATAAGCTTGCCGTCCCGGTTAGCTCAATTGGTAGAGCGATTGCTCCGGTGTAGCGGTGGTCCCGGGTTCGAGCCCCGGACCAGGACGAATTTTTCTTTGACTGCGAAGTTTCTGAGAAAGCTGTATAGCTTTCCTTTGTAGCCGTATGGCTACGCTTGGGTGGATGTCAATGAGTAATTACTCCCTTATTACAAATCTACTCCACCTTTGGGGTTCCCCTAAACATTTGGTGAACGTATAAAATATTCTAATGACACCACATTCCTCTCTAAGTCAACGTTGAAGTTTGGAGGTGCCTCTTAGAATTAAGCTTGATTTCTGTAGAGTGTAGTGCTTGACAAAGCGCAGGAGATCCACGCAAGTTCACGAGAGTGAACTGCTTCTTTTCGCCGAATGTTGTGCCTGATTCTTTAACCGTTCCAGTGAAGTTTTCTGATGTCATTCGGCGACAAGCGTGCTGCTTAAAATTCGATAGGTACGAATCCCACAGTAATAACAATATTCCCCTTCTGAATATTGCGTGCGCAAATAAAAACCAAATTCCAAGCCTTCCATCCTCTTCGGGGACGAAGGAGTAACGACGTGAGTTGCATCTGCCGCATCTCGATGTGGCCCCAGTGAGAACCTAGATTCGTTTATGGGGTCTTACCATCTCAAAGCGACTGGGGCTATGACGGACGCCTAATGAAGGGCTCCGGAAATTCCGTCCACCTGTGGTTCTTTAACATCGGAAATTAGATTATGTGGCGGGATCATAGATGTTAGGCCGGTTTGCGAACTAACGCATCCCTCCCTCCCATTGGTTTATTTTGCAGATGTCTTTTGGTGTTATTACACACTTTCTCCAACTTTTGAAAACATTAACAAAAGTAGTCCATCTTTATAGGCTATTAAACTTTATATACACCTAAAGAGCCCGGACAAAGACGTTTTGAACAGTAAACTCGCCGCTAAAAGTCATATGTACTGTGTGTATGAATCTGGTTTTCTCTCTGAGTATAACAACGGCTAAACGAACGTAGGGGGTTTCTTCTCACATTAATGACGTCTGCGGTCCGGTATCCAGTGAACGCTTCTTTGTCGGTGAGACGGCGAGAATACATCTCGCGGCCGTTGTCGACTGGGCCTGCCAGCTGCGAGAAAATTGGGACTTTTAGAAGAAGAGCAGTGCGAATCTGCTTTCTTCGACAGTGGTAGCTGGTATTAGCTCTTTGCTGAAGAAATCTGGCCAGCTACCGCTTTGCTATTCGCATTATAAAAACAAATACTGTCCTCTGATTTTTCTTTCGTCACTTGAAGGGCTCACAAAAACCAAGAGTGTTATATGCGCGATGAATTTTTCAATCACTTCCCTAGTGTAAATAGTAGAACAGCGTATTCCATGTCTTGTATAAAAACCATAAGACAGCATTGAGAAACGTACACTGGTTTTAACTTCATAAAAAACAAGACATACGAAGGAATACGTACAACATTGCGGACGCTTGCCTGTATGCATGCTTCCGGGGGTATTTCGTGTTTTTTGAGCAGTAGAAATAAAGCTGTTCAAATGAACCAAAAGTTACGCAAAAATGGCAAAATAATAGGAGCGAACTGAGTGTAGTGTTCTGAAGGCGTATATACGTAAAGACATTGAACGCCCTCGAATGGCTGTCGCTCCTACCCTCGAACAGGCGCACCTAAAATGACTGAGATGTTTAAAAAATGTGAGAAAATATGACTTGCTCCAAATTTGACCAAGACGTCGCACTCTTCCTGGCTCATCAGACCATCAGCGACTACGCTCTGCGGTACATTGAGGCACTTCTCGTCCCTGGTGACCCGTACTCCGGCGTTGAGGAACTCGCTGTCGCAGTGAGGCAGCTGGTCCTGAGCATGAGAGAAGTATCAGAAATCACAGGGAAGTGATGTTCAACAAGGAGAAATTACACTTCCTCAGTAAGGCGCTTACCCTGGTTGCTAAGAATATATGTGGTCACCGAAGAACCGAGAACAGCAGGACTGACTCCGCCTCTTACTTTTGGGTTTCCTGCTCGGCAGTTAAGTTTCTAGAATTCAGGTGGTACGAACTATGGTACTAGCTTTCCCGATTATTCTGGGGTCATGAATGTGGAGCCTGGGAAAAAAAAATCGAACGCATATTATATTCTCCTTTCTCTCCTTTTCTGCAGAACCCGAGCGAGTTCACCACACTTCACCATTCCTCCTCTCTCCTTCAGAGCTCCTCATCCGCTTTCCTCCTCATGATTTTCGAGGCTTCAACGTTGGTCTCCACAGTGCTCCCTCAAAGGGCCGCAAACAGAGGCTAGAAACTAAACGATCTTGGGTATGTGCTGTTGAGGTGAAAAGACCTCTTCATACTCGTGTTGACGCACTTTTGGAATATTTTGAGCAATTGTTTTCGGCACTGCTCTTGAAATACATCGATTTAACTGTCATCCGGGCAGAACAATTACATTCCATCAAGTTCAAAGTCAACGCTTGTCGTCGTTCTTTCGTTCCTTTAGGTGCAGTCACACCTTAGGTGCGTCCAAAACGATGGGTATAAAAGTACATCGATTTAACTGTCATCCGGGCAGAATAATTACCTTCCACCAAGTTCAAAGTCAACGCTTGTCGTCGTTCTTTCCTTCCTTTAGGTGTTAATGACTGCGACATTGCAACTAGCGTGGAAACACAAGGACAGCGACACAAGAAACCGACGGGACAGCACGCTAGACTTCACCTGACGTTTTAATGCACACATAACAGATTTTCACACTTCTATTCGGCGCATGCTCAGGAGACTGTACCCCCGCCCCGTTCTCTTGCATTAAAACGTCAGTTGAAGTCCAGCGTGCTGTCCCGTCGGTTTCTTGTGTCGCTGTCCTTGTGTTTCCACGCTAGTTGCAATGTCGCAGTCATTAACGAATTCACACCAACTAGCCCAACTGTCTTCCATGATCATATTCCTTTAGGTGCAGTCACACCTTAGGCGCGCACAAAAGGATGGGTATAAAAGTAGGTCCAAGCGTTTTCTACTTGGTGTGCTGGCGCTTGCTAGCAACTTCCCAGTCTTTGGCACTTGGTCGGCGCTGGCGAAGCAGGTTCGGAAGGAGAGACATATTAACTGTCTCACTATTCGGGGCACACCCCAAGAAGGCCGTGAGCGAAACCATGAAGGTGAGAGTGAAAGCAAGATGCCAAAGCGGATTGCTCAGGAATAATTTCGACAACCCAGGGATTTTTAACGTACACTGATATTGCACACCAGACGGGGGTAAAAACTGGTATATTTCTTTTTGAGGAAACGAAATGGGGCAGTATCTGTCTGACATATCTCGGCGGACACCTGAACCGCGCCGAAAGGGAAGGGAGGAAGGTAGGAGTAAAAGACGAAAGAGAGAAAGAGGTGCCGTAGTGGAGGTCTCCGGAATAATTTCGACCACCTGGTGATCCTTAACGTGCACTGACATCGCACAGCACACGGGCGCCTCTTGCGTTTCGCCTCCATCGAAACGCGGCCGCCGCGGTCGGGTTCGAACCCGGGTACTCGGGCTCGGGAGAGGAGCGCCTTACCAACTGAGCCACCGCGGCGGGTGGGGGCCTTTTGCGTTTTGTCTCCATCGAAACGCCGTCGACACGCTAGTGCTCCAACTCAGAAGCCAAACACCTAACCACTGAGCCACGGCGGTGGCTGACCACGCCTGTGGCTGACAGGGACAGGCTTATATCTCAGAAAAAAAATCACGCCGCTTCCAGACAGGCGTGCCTCTCTTCACAGCTCTCGCCTTACGCTTCCCTCCGCTTTCCTCCACGCGCTCTTACGACTAGACCATCATAGCAGGCGTGCCGCTCCAACTTTAGTTCCTTGGGTGTCCACAGAGATGTGAGAGGTCCCAAAAACCAATTTTTAAATTTCTGTACCCAGAAGTTGGCGCTTAGCAGCTGCGGAGCAATAAGCTTTTTTTATATCACCAAGGATAACAGATCCTAAGTGACTGCCACTTAGAATAAAATTTGCTAACCACATTTACTGGCAGTAACAAGTTGGGAATTAAAAGCAATAATACATAACTTTGCTGCTAAAATGCAATGTTAAGAGTGGCGTTATATTGCTGCCTTAAATCACTCCTGGCATGTTTTCATGTAGGCGCTCAGAATTGTTTTGCAGACGCAAGCAAGGTGGGGGCCTTGCTCTCCATTCGATGTAAAAAACCTTTTCCCGGTGTTGACTGCAAGACGACAACGAACTACTAAGAGCATTGGTATTAGACTCTTAGTTCCCTTTCACAGATCTCAAACCTTCCACCTGCCTTTGGGCACCTAGGAGAGACGTCGCCAGCAGCCGATGTGGTCGCGTCACTGGTGTACCCCTTGCAAAGTGGGTTAGAATCTTCGGATAAGCCGGCGCTCTTGGCGGAGGGTTCGCTTCGACCGCTTTCACTTCCAGTCCCGGACAACGCTCGTAGTTCTCGCAGGCAGAATTTGTGCTCGCGCCCTCGCATGTCACACATGGGGTCGCCGGGCCCGAGCTGACGAAGTGCGGAGAGCCGGACGGCTCCACGACGACTCAGGGCAAACGATGCCTCGCCGTCTGGCCCGGAAAAGAAAATCAAGGCAAGCCTCAGGAGAAGCTGAATTATGGGGATTACTACCATCTTCAATGATGTGACGCTCACTTCGGTCTCCTCTTCTTCTATCACACCTCGTGGCGCCACGTATCCGCATCTCGGTTAAAATATTGCTCCTAAAGATCAGAATGCGTGGATTTTCCACGCGTTGTTGAGAATTTTCCAGTTAACTTCCTTGTTGATGCCTAAATTCCACGTTCATCAATATTTCCTTTTGTATTCTTTATATTGGTACATGCTTTAGATAGCAATCTCTGATCACCGAGCTTTGAAAGCATAACCAAGGTAAACCATGTGTTTCGCATGTTATTTTTCGTACGAGTTTTCCTTTTAACCTCTTCATTACGGTCTCCTTGCATGTTTAGCAACATACTGTTGACGGAAAAATTCACGGCGATCCTACATACAAGAGAAAAAATATTAAGGAGAGAACGTGCTTTGAATGCAAAATATTTTTGATTTATATTTCCTTGATATTTTCATTTTACCCGTGCCTTTCTGATGACACATGCACTTATAATTATAATGAATTTCACTTCCATGTCGCTTCTAGGCGAAAACTGCACCCAGTATAGACTGTTTCCCCTTAGACTTTACACACTTTTTAAATGTAGGAATTTTGAGTTACAAGGGTGATTTTGGGCATGCATTGTGAGACGCGTACTACATCAGAATAGAGCCAAGAAGTAAAACCACAGTACACTGTACTGATGGGCGACTTCAATGCAAATGTAGGTAAGAAGCAAGCTGGAGACCAGGCGGTAGGTGACTATGGCATAGGTTCTAGGAATAGGGGGGGGGGGGGGGGAGAGTTATTAGTAGACTCCGCAGATAGAAATAATTTACGGAACATGAATACCTTCTTCCGCAAAAGAGCCAACAGGAAGTGGACGTGGAAGAGCCGCATTGGTGAGACGAAAAATGCAATAGACTTCATACTGTGTGCTCACCCAAGCATCGTAGAGGATACGGAGGTCCTCGGAGAGGTCCGTTGTAGCGACCACAGAATGGTAAGGTCTCGTAATAGCTTAGGTTTCAAAAGAAAACGGAGGAAATCAGTGAAGCGGAAGTCTATTAACGAGTTAGCATTAAGAGGGAAAGTAGAGGAATTTAGGATTTTGCTGGAGAAGTTTTTTTGCTTGAACAGAAGATGACGACGCTCAAACAATGAACGATCGTTCATTAGAGAGTGTGCCCTAGAAGTATGCGGTAGGATGGTTCGGCAGGATACTGGAAGCTATATCAGGAGGCTAAACATTGCTCAAGAAACGCCAAAGCATGAGGACGTCTCACTTCATCCACAGAATAGAACTAGTAGAGCTGTCGAAGTAAATAAGCGCAAGGTAGCCGACATCACGAAGTTTGGTTGGAGAAAATCGAGCATGCTCTAAAGAACGGAGGTGGCCTAAAAGCAGTGACGAGAAAACGAGGCATAGGTAAAAATCGGATGAATGCGATAAGAGACAAAGAGGGCAATGTCATTAGCAATATGGATAAGAGAGTTAAAGTAGCCGAAAAGTTTTTCACAAATCTTTACAGTAGCGATTGCAATCAGAATGTTACTGAGAGAGGCAATCGAGCACAGCAATGGGACATCCCGCCTGTAACGAAGGCGGAAGTAAAGAAAGCCTTAGGAGCAATGCAAATGGTGAAAGCAGCTAGTGAGGATCAAGTAACAGTAGATTTGTTGAAGGGTGGAGGAGAGATTGTGCTCGAAAAACTAGCCACCCTATGCACGCAATGCCTTGTGACCTCGAGCATACCTAGAGCTTGAAAAAACGCTAACATTATCTGAATTCATACGAAAAGAGACATCAAGGACTTGAAGAATTACAGACCGATCAGCTTATTGTCTGTTGCCTACAATGTAATTACTAAGGTAATCGCTAATAGGGTCAGGAAAACCTTAGACTTCAATCAGCCAAATGCTCAGGCAGGCTTTCGTAAAGAATACTTGACAATAGACCATATCCACGCTATCATTCAGGTGACAGAGAAATGTGCAGAATATAACCAGCGCTTAAATATAGCCTTCATTGATTACTAGAAAGCATTCGACTCAGAAGACAACTCAGCAGTCATGCAGGCATTGCCGAATCAGGGTATAGAAGAGTGTCATGTGAAAATATTGTTAGATATTAATAACGACTGCCCAGCTACCATAGTTCTCCATAAAGTCAGCAATAATATTCCAATAAGGAAACGTGTCAGGCTGGGAGACACGATCCCATCCAATTCCTCTCTGGCTCCTCAGAGCCAGTGTTAAGATGGTACCAGGGATGATTCCTTGAGCAATTAGTTCCATGCTTCCATGAATAATTTCTTCTAAGCGAAGATAGAAGAAATCCACAGAACTACGACGCCAAAAGAAGAGCCATCAGCAAGCAACGCGGCAGGCGCGGCAGCCATGACCTGCCAGGTGAAGCCTCCGAATTTAGAGCTCATAAAATTTGACGGCAATGCTGTGTTCTAGAAAGAAATTTGGGAACAGTACGAGCAATTGATTCAAAAGAACGATCGGCTAACGACCTTGTTTACTTCGAATACTTAAAATCTGTTGTGACTGGCGAAGCTGCAAGAAAGATCAAGGGCCTTCCTGCCACGTCGCATTGCTAGGACGCCGCGATATTGCTGCTGAAAAAATGCTTCCGCGGTGAGGACGCCAACGTGCAAGCGCGCATGCGGAAGCTCTTGGATCTTGAACCTGTGAAAAACGCCGAAGAGATGCGGTCCCTTCGACGGTAATATGATACCCTTGCCTCACACCTCCGCGGGCGGGAGGCGCTATGACAGACAGAAGAGATCTACTGCACACTGCTCTACCCCGTCGTACAGAGCGCCATAGCGAAAAAAATACTGCATGAGTTCCATCGAGCCACTACTTGAAAGTGGGTCTCGGAAACGTCAACACACAACACGGAACGAACTGGATCTTCGCTGCGAAGCGACGACGCAGCGAGAAAGCCAACAGAAGCAGCTACAAAATGAAATCGGTCTTTATTCTGCAAGTTAATTGACTTTTTGAGGAATGAAGTGCAAAGCGGCGTGAGCGTGATTACCCAGCAAGGTACGCAAAAACCATCAGGTATCAACGCTGCTAACATTCGACCAAACTGGGTGTTAGATTAAGAGCTCTGGAACCAAATGTAAATCCTCAGCAGCTGTACTGCAGCAATCAGCAAGAACGGATCATTGTTTCCCTTGCGAAGAGAACCACGAAACCACGGCTTGCCATGCTAGCATTCTATTAGGACAAAAGAAGTAAATGCTACGTTCGGGAAGACGCTGCTTCCGTTGCACGAAACGAAATCACAGTTCCAAAGAATGCAAGAGCAGCATTAAACGCGGTAATTATGCAGTCCGGCATGCGACAACAATGTGCGATCCATAATTTACCCATTCGAAAGTCAGCAAATCAAAGCAATTTCACAAAAGTCCCAGTGAATTTGCAATCACCAGTAAAAGAAACTCACAAACGAGAAGTAGCATTACAAACGGCAACGCCATTGTGTGCCGGTGAAACGAAAGCGGTCTACTTACGAGCTCTCTTTGACGGCGGAAGCCAAGGTTTATTCATTACGAAGCGAGCGAAGGAAAGATTGGGCTGCAGAATTATCGGAAAAGAAACACTGCAAGCTGGCGTGTTCGGCGGACACTAATGAATGAGAAGGTCTTTAACAGAGTACTGGTGTCGCTAACTTCGCAGAATTAGAAGATTTAGCACATCGAAGCTCTTGAGACAAACATAATCTATGAAGAAAGAATTCCGATTCCTGTGCACAGGACCAAGGAACTATTTGGACCTTTCGCTGCGGCCGACAGGACCTTCGTTAACGACAGAGGTGACATGGATTTCCTAATCGGGTCAGAGGACTACTGGGAACTTGTAATTGGGAGAATGAAGCAGCTGCAACTGGAAACTCCGAACATCACACTCACTGTGGGTGGTGCACTCAAAGGACCAGTAGAAGTAAAGACACGTGACTCACAGTGCACACAAACCATTGCCCATCGCGTATCACTGGTGGAGAGTGAGAGCATACACTAGATTGTTTCTGGACGCTGAAGTGGATAGGAATCGCGAAGGAGGACAAATGTGTGTGTCAACAACTGCTCGATTCTTTCGAAGAAAATATCAGGCGTACTGAAACTTGATCCAGGTAGCCGTTAAGTAAAACACAGATCTTTTGGTGTCTTCGACTGAGCCGCACTACCGCCGTGCCGGTGCGCAGGACGTTACGTCAAACACGACACGAGTTGCTCTTCACTGTGCCAGCCGAAGGTGTGGCGGTGTGCAGCGTTTTTCTTTCACCTCTACCGCCCTATGCGAAGCGCGCGCGAAATTTTCAGTTCAGGAGACGACAGTCGAGCGATAGTCGTCCCCTGTGAGAACTGTTGCTGGTGCTGTTGAAAAATGAATTCAGTTCAGCTATGTGTCGACGGGAAACGTTATAAATGTGGTCTTAAAACCAAGAAGTGCAAACTATTCAGGCCGGTGCGGAAAAAAATGCTTTCTTTGGAGAGTATGGGAAGGGGAATGAACGAACTTTAACTGCAGGGAGCCAGCCAGGCTTTTCATGTGTTTGTAATAGTTATGCATTTGTTCTGTTGTTGAATATTTGATCCAACTTGAGTGCAAGAATTCATAGCAACGCTCCAAGACGGCCAAGAGACGTCCAGAGGGGATGACTTGGCAGGTAAGCTGGGGCAAATTTTACGTCAATTGAATTGTGGCAAAATGGGACACCGAGTTATAGCGCCGTGAAAATGTTTGAATCTGACTCAAAGGCAATACACAAATTTCAGAGAATAGAGAAAAAATTATTTAACCGGCAGGTATAGCAACTCATCCCTTAATCTGATTTCGCCTTGTCCCAGAGTCCGCAAAAGCAGCCTACTAAAACCGTTGATGGAGAGCGCGATGTAACAGCTACACGCCATGAGGGCCGGTGTACTTCTCGAATATTGCTGTATCGCGCATGTTATTTTGTCCTGGTTCAATGTTAGCAGCCATTCAATCGATGTTGATTACAATGGCTTATCTTCGATGAAGACATTTTCTGAAATGACTTGAAGTAGGCGTCATTTAACGTGTATGGCAGGGACGGATTCATATGGGGCAATGCATGGAGGCTGCGGTTAGGGAATAGTCTCATGTGTTCAATTGTATGCGTCAAAGGTTTTGGTGGAAACAAAAACATCGCGAAGGATGCGGTTTGGCATTGGAAAATCCCCAGCCCCTTCTACGGCCATGGATTGCAGGACGCACACATGATAAATGAGGTCCATGCAGTAAATTAAACATAAAATAAAATATTTGCAATTATAGACAAAGGGCAGCAATTTAAGGAGTAAACAAAGAAACAAAAACTCGCTTTGGATCAGTTTATCCAAAACGTCATTGAAATGAAAATAAACACGGCGAACATACAAGGAACAAATACTAATCTCAAATGTAAAAAAAAGTACTGAGACCCACTGGAACACATCCATATTTAAAAAGAACATGCTTGGTTCTATACAATATGCAATACAGTATACAATGCAGTACATACAATATATCATATTTGTTACCGAATCAGAGCCTTCCGGCAAAAAATTTGCGTCCTTCTGGAACGAAAAAGGAACACTCCTGCTTCTCGAAAAGGTTGCCTTTTATATGCCCGACGTGGGCCGCATGAAGAAATTCAAGGACCAAAAAAGCATCTGGGCTGCAATAGTGGCAAAAGTGGAAGCACCTACAGTAAATAAAAAAAAAACCGTTTTAATACGGAAAAAAAAAACGCGAACGCGCCTAAGCACAAAAGACAAAGCGTGGCTAGTACAGTAGAAATTCCTTTTGCATAGGAAATGGCCATGGTGGCTGCGGTAGATTATAGTGCATGCGCCGAGATACTGCGAGGTGTGGCTCGCGTCAAGCGCATGACACCGGTACCGAGCACAAACCAGGCCGGCACATCAGACAACGGGGCGGCCAGTGTAGTGGCACCACGTATCGATGGTGACACTGCGCAGTCTGCGCCTCTAGCCGGAAAGAAAACACGGATCACTCTCGGCGAGGTTCTTTGGAATATACACAAGTACAGGGAGGAGGCCAGGGAGAGAAGGCACAAAGAAAAGACGAAGCTCATTAGAAGCCTCCTCTCGAAAGACGAGTACGACTCTTCCAATTCCCGCATTGAGCTGTGAATTAGTGTTTTTGCGTTTGGTTTTTCTCTCTGATATATCAAATAAAAGCTTCCCGCATGTTGTGCAACTATGTTCTTGTTTTTAAGAAAACGATTTCACCAAAGCGCGCCTTTCACTTCTTCAATTGTCTCAGTAGTGTTTTTCTGTCGTGGCCTCATCTTGTGGTATGCTACTGTTGTTGGTGCTGTGGTCGTCGGTCAACTGTTCTTCATGGTTCTCATCTCCCTGCTTTATGCAATTATTGTGTAGCACGCAGCAGGCGATAAAAAATTTTGTGTAGCAACTGCCGAAATCTGCATTTCAAGATACCGAAGGTCTTTTCGATCCGAGCTTGCGTTTGGCTCGGTTTGAAGTTGAATGCAGTGTCTCCAAGCAAATGGAAGCGGTCCAGTTCACATGCTGCCGGCAACTTCTCACTCAGGAAAGAGTACCTGTGAACGTGGTGCCGTGGAACCCTCCCGTGGAACCACAGAAGAAGTCTGTAAACATCCTTTTCTCGTTGCAAACTGATTGGACAGTACAAGTAGGCATGTCATGCCTGTCGACAAAACTGGTCTTGACTTGCTTCTCTGGACACCGTGCAGGCATGCAGGCGGTCGAGAGCTCCTAGTACGTCTACAAATTCAAGATCTAAACAAAAAAAAGGGGGCAGGCACCGCTAGCACAATGCGCTGACGATTACGAGTCGCGTGAGGATCGAACATTCCGTTAAACAATCAAGGTAAAGGACGCGTGGTTAAATTTTTATAGCTCCATACCATTTAAAAGCTCCTTATAGGAACGCGGATGCGATAATCCAGTCCGGCCATTTAATTGTGCTTGCAGTTATTTTCCATTCTATTCTCTCATTTATGTGGGAATGCTGACCGAGTCGCAGCTAGAACATACCCACGAACATGAACGAATAAACAGTGAAAGTTATAATATAAAATAAACAATGATACTTTTAATTTTCAGCTAGAATAGGTCATACCAAAAGTAGGAATGGACCAGCATTAGCGTAATTTGTACGAGAAAAAAAGCAGCACACATTTACTAAAAGTTCTCCAGGAAAGCAAACTTGCCGCTTTCAATTGAGAGCTCGTCTGGAGCTTCTCTGCCTCTATACCGCGCACCCTGATGTGCATTGGAGCGACGTCCTTCAAAAATCCGACAACTCTCTCCACCACACTATGCAGCGTGCTCTCTGCCATTCCAAACAGCTGTGCCACAGATCTAAAGATGGCTTTGTTACCAGCGCAACTGCAAAAAAAGAGTCAACCATTCCAGCGACTGGGAACGTCTGTTAACATACTTGTATATGTGAAAAGGAATCATGCAAGTGCATATATGTTTTGCGCTTTGAGGAAACGATAATTCTTCACGCGGTCAATTACCACATAAAGGACAAAATGCGTTCTTCAGCTGCCTTCTGAGGTGTTCCGCCATGCCAGTAATGTTTAGGAAACCAGCTCGAGAGTTCAAACTGCGTTGGCAGGAAATTACATGTCGTTCTGGTCAGACGGAAATGTCTCCGAAACTGCAACTAGACACCACGAAGAAATGAAAATTAAAAAAGACCAAATAGCGGGACACAACAGATGGAAACAAAGAACTGCCGCTATTAAACGTACCTCTTCATCGCTGTATTGCGGCATTACGCTGGTGACAAAATTACCAGCTTTCGGCCGCTGGTTTAGGTGGCCGTGCTCATGAATAGCGGCAACCAACTCATCTTTGCTCTCCGATGAACTACTGGAGTCCAAGAATGGGAACAGAAAGCCAGCGCGACTATTATTGTTTACTTGCTCTTCCCGGTGCATTCAGGCGGTAAGACCGCATTCCCGGTTTGCCGCATTGTCTGCTCCTGCCTCTCCAGGCGCCTGCTAGCGCGCGCTGCATAACGGGATTGCACCGCGCTGCACGGTGGCGCGGAGGCGCGCACTCGTGTCGTCCTCCTCCCAGCCAAACGTACGGTACCGCACAAGTGGCAGCCAGCCAAACGTGGGGCACCGCACGAGTGCGCAGAAAACGCCACGAGCGCCGTCAGCCGAAGACACCATTAGTGACAACGGGGAGACTGCTGAAGAACGCTTGTCCCTACTGACAAAACGGCTTCGAAAAATTCATGAATTACTGGAAGCCTACGACGCTGTCGTCAGAGACTTTTCGGTGGAAGACATAGCTGAGCCAGTACTAGAAAAAGAACAGCCAAAGCTGATCGATTAGATGCCTTCATCAGCCGGTGTTCTGAGAAACGAGCAATACAACGAAAGCTAGTGTTTTTCGATGATTCGTCGCTTGGACAGAAGTTAGTCAATAAATCAAAATCTCGAGAGTGGTCTGAATTTGGCAGCCTTTTTGTAGCACTGCTACAGAATTTCAGAAGCCAAAGAATAGCATTGGTGGCAGACGTAGAAAAAGCATTTTCACAAATTGAGATCAGACAGAACGTAAAAGATGCATTGCCTTTAGTGTGGCAGCAAGCGAAACCAGACAAGAATGGACGAACAGGTAAAGTGCAGACTTGGCGAATGAAGCGACTTCCTTTCGGAGCCACTGCGAGGCCTTTCTTGCTGACAGCGACTCTTCAGCGTCAGTTGAATTCTATAGAAGACTATCCCGGCACGGCGTCAGTAGTGGGGCATTCCTTATAATGTGCATTACTTCTTAACTGGAGCAGAATACGAAGAGCGAGCCCCGAAGGTCTATGTAGAATCAAGGACCATCTTCAGCGCTTCCTCTCTGAGACTGCACAAAGGGCGTCCAACAATCATACACGCAACGAACAGTTTGCGGCGGATGATTGTGAAGCAAGACATGTAGGATACGTGCTAGGGGTTCTTAAGGTTTTGGAACTGACATGAAATCCCAGCAAAGACAAAACCTCGCCTTCACCCCACAGTCTACCGAGCTACTTGAGCCCGCAACAAGCACTAAAAGGTCTTTTCTGAGGACTACAGCAAGAGTGCATGACTCACATGGATGGCTAGCTCCATTCGCTGTCAGAGAGAAGGCTTTATTCCAAGAGCAATGACAAAGAAACGTGGACTGGGATTCTATCCTGCCACAGGATCTGGGCACATAAATGGATGAGGTGGTGCGAGGAACTAAACGAACTGAAAAAAGCCAAAGTGAAACGCTGCAAAAAATCGGGCGCAGTCGAACCTGCCATGAAAAGTCCTGCAAAAATTGGCTGAAGCCAGCCTGGAGGCTTTCCAGGCGTACGTCCTGAAAAGCCTAAACAAGCCACAACTAGTGACACATTTCTGGACTTTATTTGACAATCGAATTGCATTGGATTACGGGAGAGCCCTCTCAATTAAAAAAAATGGTGAGGAATCGGGCAACTGACATTCAGCGTCTTACCGACAGCCTAGAAAAATTGTCAAGATCCGAGAATTCGGCGGATCTCATGACGAGAGAAGTTACAGGTGATCAGCTTGTTGAGAGTTCCACCTAGTGGGAAGGAACGCCCTCGATGAAGGCGACTGAAAACACGCAGCCATGCTTCTCGCTACCAATGAACAATGGAGGAAGAAAAGCGAACAGTCGAAGTCCTTCATACGACAAGTTCCACTGAAGTTCGAACGCTGTTAAACACCGATCGAGACAGGAATGCGACAAGACTCTTGAGAGTTACTACTTGTGTATTAGATAGATCAAAAAGCTACGAATCTGAGCACTAACAAAGGATCACTGACGGGAGTTGAACTGGATTACGCCGAGAAATACTGGCTCCGACATGTTAGCTAGTGTCACAGCACTAACTACCGCGACTTTCTTGTTTAATCGAGAAATACTGGATACAGCAAACTCAGCGAAAAGACCAGGAGAAGGAAATTCAGTGCGCAAAAAAAGATCCCTCTCCAGCAGAGTCGCCACTGAGAGACACCCCAGTGTTATTGACAAAGACAGTGTTCTCTGTAGGAGACGCAGACTTCAACAGTGTGGCAAGCTGTACAACGAACGTTATCCAACTGTACTGTCCAGGCGACATCACCTACCAGAACTGCTCGTGCGTCAAGCACATCGCGAAGTGCTACATAGAGGAGCATAGAATACTTTGGTATAGTTGAGAGAGAAGTACCATGTTCTACAATCCCGCCAGCTGGTGAAAAAAATCATCAAAGGATGCATCATCATCATCATCCTGACTACACCCACTGCAGGGCAAAGGCCTCTCCCATGTGTCTCCAATTAACCCTGTCTTTTGTCAGTTGCCGCCACTGTATCCCCGAAAACTTCTTAATCTCATCCGCCCACCTAACTTTCTGCCGTACCCTGCTACGTTTGCTTTCTCTTGGAATCCACTCCGCTACCCTTAAGGACCAGCGGTTATCTTGCCTTCGCATTACATGCCCTGCCCAAGCCCATTTCTTCATCTTGATTTCAACTAAGATGTTATTAACCCGAGTTTGTTCCCTCACCCACTCCGCCCTCTTCCGATCTCTTAACGTTACACGTATCATTTTCCTTTCCATAGCTCGCTGCGTTGTTCTTAACTTAAGCTGAACCCTCTTTGTTAGCCTCCACGTTTCTGCCCCATAGGTGAGTACCGGTAGGATACAGCTGTTGTATAACCTTCAAACCTTCAAACCTATACTTTTCTCTTCAGGGATATTGGTAAGCTACCATTCATGACCTGAGAGAACCTGCCATATGCGCTCCAGCCCATTCTTATTCTCCTAGTTATTTCCCTCTCATGATCCGGATCTGCGGTCACTACCTGCCTTAAGCAGACATATTCTCTTACTACTTCCAGCACCTCGCTACCAATTGCGAACTGCTGCTCACTTGCTAGGCTGTTGAACATTACTTTGGTTTTCTGCATGTTAATTCTTAGCCCCACAGTTCTGCTCTGCCTGTCTAACTGATTGATCATGCTTTGCAGTTCTTGTCCTGAGTGGCTTAGGAAGGCAATGTCATCAGCGAATCGCAAAATACTCAGGTATTCTCCAGTAACTCTTATCCCCAACTGTTCCCATTCCAGTCCCCGGAATACCTTCTGTAAGCAGGCAGTGAAGAGCATTGGCGAGATCGTGTCTCGCTGTGTGTTGGAAAGATCGTGTCGGAAAGGTGTCAGGCTGGGAGACACGATCTCACCAGGGAGACAGGATCAAAGGATGCATTACTATTCAATGCTACAATGCACGTGCAGAGGCTAAAGCAAGTGTACCGCTTCCATGTGACCGAGTGACCCAGGCTTAATCCTTTCAAGTCACACTAGTGGACCTTGGAGGACCACGTCTGGTGAAATGAGAAAATTCGCTGTACAACTCCTGTATCGCGTTGTTCACTTTTGCTGTAGCACGAGCAGTTCACTTAGAGCTAGCAATAGACGTGATAGCCCAGTCGTTTCTGATGACCTTTAGAAGTTTCATCTGAAAGGGGGGTGCACCCAGTCATCTACAGTGACCACGCGCTTTCCGTCAAGAAAGCCAACAGCGATGTTTTCTACATTTGCAACTTTATCCGGAAACCAGAGGCGCTTGACTACTTAGCAAAAACACGAATTGAGCGGAACTTCCTGCTTTATTCTCCCAAATGTCCTTAATAGTACTGGAAATTTCTATCTCAGGGCTTCGTCAACACCAAAGGAACCTCTACGAGATCTTTGCGCGTGAGTGCACAAGGGACTTAAAGCGAGTACCCAAGCGGTTTAAGTTGACCTCCAAGGCGACGGCGCCGCATAAAGCCAAGGAAAGCGGGAAAGGAAAGCAGTCCACAAAAAGGGTGACCGTCAGCTTGTGGAGAACTACCGCCCCATTTCGCTCACATCTACGAGCTGCAAAACACTCCAACACATTATCGCTCACTACATTACGAATTTTCTTGAAGATAACAACTTACTCTCTCCATTCCAGCATGGATTTCGGAAGGGTTTGTCGACATGTACGCAGCTTTTAACAACTGTTCACGAAATCGCTCTAACACTTGATTCTTCTCGGCAGGCTGATCTTATTTCCTTGATTTCAGCAAAGCGTTCGATCGCGTTCCTCGAGGCAAACTTCTTGAAAAACTAAGTAATCTCACTTTTCCTGCATTTATCATAAACTGGATAAGAGCGTACCTTTCAAACCGCACTCAGTTCGTGGATGTTAATGGCCATGTCTCCAAGGCATTACCGGTTTTATCCGGAGTGCGTCAGGGAAGTGTACTAGGACCGATTCTTTTCTTAATCTATGTTAATCATATAACTAGTGCTGCCCATCCTCATGTTAACATCAGACTGTTTGCGGACGATTGTCTGCTCTTTAAACAGGTTACGTACCGTGGTGATCAACTTCAATTAAACAATAGTTTAACCACACTTAATGAATGGTGCTCGGCTTGGTCCATGACCTTAAACACTGAAAAAATTGTATTACTTCGCGTTACGAACAAAAAACAACACTTTCATTTTCGTATTGCATCACTAATACCCAAATAAAGGAAATCACAGAATACAAATACCTCGGTGTAACGTTTACAAACACTCTTTCATGGTCAAAACACATTGAGAACATTTGCGCAGCCGCCTCTCGAAAACCCGGTTTTCTGCGTCACAAACTGAAAACAGCACCTCCTGATTTAAAACTTCTAGCCTACAGAACGTACATATTGCCAAAATTAGAATACGCAGCAATATTATGGGATCCCATTCACCTAAAGGATAAATGTAAACTTGTAATGGTTTACATTTAGACGAGCAGTAAGGTTCATCTTTAAAAAGTTCAGGTCCACAGATTCCCCGTCACAACTTATGGCTGTCAACCACATACCTACCTTAGAGTCACGGAGATCTATAGCACCACTTAAATTTCTTTTCACGATGTATCATAAGTCCCTGAAATTCAACGGACGGCAGTACATTCAACCATACCTGCCACGCCCATCAAGACACCGTCACGCTCACAATTTGCTGCCTTTCCACGCACGCACTAATTTATTTAAAAATTCTTTTTTCCTCGTACAGTTAGTCAGTGGAACGATCTGCTGGCTGAAATTTTCTCCACTCACAATTTTGACCAGGCGCTACTTATGTAATTTGTAACGTAATTTTCGGTGTCATTTTCCCGTCTTTTGATTCAGTTGGGTTTTTTCTGTGTTTTTTCTGCGCAGTAGCGCATGCAAGTGCATTTTTTTCTGATTATGCGAAGGTCGTTAATGCGGAAATGCGGAAATGCGGCAGCGGAAATGTGAACTTGTTCATTTTTGTTCACTTTTTGCTGCTCCCCCCATGTCAAACACAAGAGAATAACTTATCACTTGATGTTAATGAAATGAAAGTGTTGAACACATGCCCACGTGCTTGGTCTCCTTGAGACCGCAGTACTTGTAAATAAATAATAAATAAATAGTAACGCCGCCTCGGCGCCGCATATCGGAACGGCGAGCCACGTCAACGCATCATATGGCCGACGCCGCTGCGTCTCCAGCCTGCCACAGCGGGTTGTGCTCGCTGGCGAAGGTAGCGGAGGGAGGCCACGAACTTGCCGACGTGGAAACCCAGGACGCCACTCCCGGATTTTCCACCACTCACCCACGGAGGGAGGCCTGATGCAGGGGACGCTGCAGTAGGACCTGTACTCCAACTAGGCGCTCAAACTATACAAGCGCACGAACCGCCGCCTGCTCAAGGGCGAAAACGCTCCTGTAGGTGAAAAACTACACCTCCCTTTACTCAACCCTCCCTCGAAATCCAAACTCCTTCTATAAAACGGCGCACAAACTGCAGCCACTTCCGAACGGCGACTTAAAAATCCTCATGCGACCGAAGAAGGGTATCCCGGTCAAGAACTGCACAAATCACCAAGTGTTCAGGGCCGTGTTCCAGGCCTGCGGCGGTACCACTGAAGACTCGAAGTACTTGGTACGCCTCCATCCAGGCTCTAACATCATTATCTTCGGCACCACCACAAAGCGGTTGCAAAGATATTGCGCAAATCATCCAAACCACGCTAACCGGTGTGAACTACGTGACGAACCCCTTGTAAACCCCGAACGGAGTTGCCAAGCGAGCGCCTGACCCAGTGTACGTTGCTGCTCTCCCCACCTCGCTATCCGGCGGGCCGCAAAAGGCAGCATGCCCGCTCGCGCGCCCTCGAAGGATCGAGAAGGTTTGCGTAAATTCTATTCATAGGCCCGCGGCGGCTGCATTTCGATCGAGGCGAAGTTCTAGAGGCCCGTGTACTGTGCGATGCCAGTGCACGTTAAGGAAGCCCAGGTTGTCGAAATTTCCGGAGCCCTTCACTACGGCGCCTCTCATAGCCTGAGTCGCTTCGGGACGTGAAGCCCCAATAAACCAAACCAAACTATCCACAGGCGATGGAGAGGGCGTAGCCTTGAGAGTGCTGAGTTACCCTTCTCGGCTGCCCCATATCGGATATACGCTGTATATCCCAAACATTCCTCTATATGCGATATAAGTTGTATTCTGATGATATAACGATATGGACCACTAACAGCTCCTTAGGCCACAAAGAAACCATGCGACAGGAAGCAGCACAAGTCGCATAAGATCTTGCCTCGAAAAGCGGTCTTCATTGCTCCCGACAGAAGTCTGACTACGATTTCATAATCCGCGACACAGATCACCGGGCCCGATCAACATTACGATAGAAGGGCAGCCCGTAAAGGAAGTGGAGCATATTAGGATCGTTGGACTTTGGATCCAGAGCAATCTCAAGGCGACCCACACCACCACTATTCAAATAACCCGCATTATTGCCGTATCACCCGACATCGCCAATGCATGCGAAAAAAGGCATGATTCGATTAGTCCAAGTGCTAGTCCTCAGTAGATTAACATATGGAGATGCATTCCACAAGAGCACGAAACAGGAAGAACCGCAGACTGACACTATAATAAGAGGGGCATATAGAACGGCCCTTAATCTTCCGTCCAGCACCTGAAGAGAGAAACTTCACGCCCTTGGCCTTTTCAACACATACTCCGAAATCCAAGAAGCAATCCTCACGTCACGAACAGACCGACTCCAACAAGCACAAGCCGGCCACGCCCTTTTAAGGCGTGTAGGCATGATGGCGGACATACGAGCCCTGTATTTTCAATCTTCTCTAGAGAAAGTTCAAAGAAATAAAATCATAGTAGCTCCGATACCGAAGCATATGCGAAACAATGATGATGATGTTAGGTTTTATATTGCCGCAAGGCCATCTAAGGCCAAACAGCGCCAGACACAAGGTTTGTGGTCGGCTCAGGCTAAAATGTGGCACATGTTAAAATCAACACTGGGTGTACAGGGCCTACGAGTTTTTCGCATATTGTCACGTAGCAGTTGGTACAGGTAGCGCCGCGTCTAGACGGGAGAGGAACGCCAACACCGAGAAGATGCCAACGCACACCGAGACGGCCAGGATGGAACGTCCAGTTTCTTCTTCAGCATCGAACAGCGTGGCGCACGAGCTGCGTGCCGAACAGCCACCGAGCGGCTATTGTTGTAGACGCGGCATTACCCTCCCTCTCGGAAAGAGCATCGGCCCGATGCTTAAACAAGAAAATAGGGAGAAAGAAAAATAGACTAACGCGCAGCACTTAGTCACTAACTGTCTTGCAAAAAGTAGGGCTTCATCCGCACTACATGAACAATCTATGGTCTCTGCTGACGGCGAGTAATCCGGGAAGCCCCATCCGGGAGAACTTCATAGGTTACGTCGCTTAACTGACGGAGAACTCGGTAGGGGCTGAGCAGTTTTTTGGAAAGACCACGGCGTCGAATGGGGGTCCATACCCACACTTTGTCGTCCGGGGCGAACGTTATCAGTCTGTGGCGGCGGTTGTAACGTCGGGCGTCACGGTCTTGTTGGTTCAGGATGCGCACTCTTGCAAGTTGTCGAGCTTCTTCTGCGCGAAGCGTGAACTCCTCGACGCCAACGTCGGGGTCGCGGCCATCATGGGGCAGCATTGCTTCCAACATTGTCGACACTTCGCGGCCGTACAACAGACAGAAGGGCGTCCTCCGCGTGGTTTACTGTTGAGCAATGTTATACGCGAAAGCAATATATGGCAGGATATCGTCCCAAGATCAATGGTCAACGTCAACATACATGGACAGCATGTCGACGAGAGTTTTGTTGAGGCGCTCGGTCAGGCCATTCGTCTGGGGATGGTAGGCGGTTGTTTTCCTGTGAGTAGTGCCACTCAGCCGCATGAGCGATTCCAAGAGTTTGGCAGTGAAAGCGGTGCTTCTATCCGTGATAATTAGTGCTGGAGCGCCATGCCAGAGGACGATGCGTTCCACAAAAAATTTCGCAGCCTCGGCTGCTGTGCCGCGCTGGAGGGCCTTGGTTTCAGCGTAGCGCGTAAGGTAATCAGTTGCGACGATAATCCACCGGTTTCCCGAAGATGAAGTTGGAAAAGGGCCGAGAAGGTCCATGCCAACTTGCTCAAACGGGAGTCTGGGCACTTGAACGGGATGTAAAAGTCCAGCTGGCTTGACAGGGGGTGTTTTTCGTCGTTGACAATTACGGCACGTGCGCACATAGTGTCGTACCGTCACCGCAAGCTTAGGCCAGTAATAGCTCTTTTTGATCCGAGCCAGAGTGCGGGCATAGCCGAGGTGACCTGCGGTGGGCTCGTCATGACACGCCTGCAAGATTTCTTCACGGAGATTCGCTGGAATGACGAGGAGGTAGTCGCTTCCGGTTGGAGAAAAGTTGGCTTTGTACAGCACGTTGTTGCGCAGACAAAAGGAGGACTGGGTTCTTGCGAAGGGCTGGGGAACCTCCGTGGTACGTGCTTCCAGGAAGTAGATGAGAGGTTTCAGCGCCGGGTCTTCACGTTGCTGACTGGAAATAGTCGCTGCGTCTACGGCTGCAATGAGAGGAAAGTCTGGTTCGTCGTCGTCGCGCGCAGCCTCGACTGGATATCTGGACATGCAGTCGGCATCGTTGTGCTGGCGCCCTGATTTATACACGATGGACATGTCAAACTCCTGAAGACGTGAGCTCCAAAGCGCAAGGCGGTCAGATGGATCCCGTAAGTTCGTCAACCAGCAGAGAGAGTGGTGGTCGGTTACGACTTGAAAATGCCGGCCGTACAGGTAATTTCGAAATTTCGTCACAGCCCATACCACGGCAAGGGATTATTTTTTCGGTCGTGGAGTAATTAGATTCAGCACGAGACAGAGTGCTGCTGGCGTATGCTATCACGCGCTCAGCGCCGTCCTGCCATTGGACGAGTACAGCACCGAGGCCAACGTTGCTGGCATCTGTGTGGACCAAAGTCTCCGCACGACAATCGAAATGGCCAAGGACAGGCGTGGTTTGCAAGCGTCGCCGTAATGCATCAAATGCCTGCTGCTGCTGTTCCGTTCACGCGAATGGGACGTCCTCTCTTGTAAGATGCGTCAACGGTGCAGCAAATCGGGAAAAGTTGGCAATTAACCGCCGGTAATACGCGCAAAGGCCCAAAAAACGCCGGACTGTTTTCTTGTCCGAAGGAGTGGGACAGTTGGCGACGGCAGCTGTTTTAGCAGGATCTGACAGGACTCCATGATGGCTGACGACATGGCCCAGGAAAAGGAGCTCCTCATAACCAAAGTGGCATTTCTCGGGCTTCAAGGTCAGGCCGGCAGATTTTATAGCCTGTAGCACGGTCAAGAGGCGCTGGAGGTGTTCTTCGAACGTTGGCGAAAATACAACAACGTCGTCCAGGTATACCAAGCACGTCTGCCATTTCAGGCCCGACAAAACAGCATTCATCATTCTCTGAAATGTTGCCGGAGCCGAACACAAACCGAAAAGAAGGACCTTGAACTCATAAAGGCCATCTGGCGTCACGAACGCTGTCTTCTCGCGATCCCGCTCGTCAACTTCGATCTGCCAGTAACCACTTTTTAAGTCCAGCGAAGAAAAGTAGCGCGCGTGCCGCAGCCGGTCAAGAGAGTCGTCATTGCGTGGTAACGGGTAGACGTCTTTCTTGGTAACCTGGTTAAGCTTCCGGTAGTCAACGCAAAATCGCAGACTACCGTCCTTCTTCTTAATCAAAACCACAGGCGAAGCCCACGGGCTCCTCGATGGCTGAATAACACCATCCTGCAGCATCTCTTGGACTTTTTCAGCTATGGCAGTGAGACACGGTATGGGTTTTGTCGGATTGGTCGGGTACTGTAGTCCGTAATGATGCGGTGCTTAAAGAGAGGCGTCTGTTTGACTGCCGACGTAAACGACAAACAGTCTTGGAACTGATGCAGGAGGCCGACTAGGCTCTCCCTATCGGCTGGGGGTAAGCCTGGGTTCACGTCGAGGATCAAGTGAGGTGTGCAAGAAGTGGACGTTTTGCTCTGGAGGGCAAGGCAGTCGTTAGTTTCGGCGATGCCCTCGAAGTATGCGACCGCAGTGCCCTTGGCGATGTGTTGCCGTTCGGTCCCGAAATTCGTTAGAAGTTCACCTGCCAGGCCATTCCGTAGCGTGACGATACCTCTCGCGATGCAGACCCCACGAGAGAGCACAAGCGCAGTGTTCTGTTCTGCTACGCCGTAAGCACTGCACCGGTCGTCATAAATGACGGTAACGAGGGCACATGATCGCGGAGGCACGGTCACATCGGCGTCGATTATGCGCAGCGCCGCTTTGCGTGGTTCGGTGTCGGCTGAAATTGTTCCAGGGGTCGAAAATGTTACCAGACGATCAGGAAGGTTTATGATGGCACCATGCTCACGCAAGAAGTCCATACCGAGGATCAGGTCTTTGCAGCAGTGCGGCAGAACAACAAAAGTGCCAACAAAAGCAGAATTGGCAATGGTGACTCGAGCAGTGCATCTTCCGACAGGCGTCATGAGGTGACCGCCAGCAGTACGAACTTGAGGTCCATCCCATTCTGTCTTTACCTTGCTGAGGCGATCCGCGAGGTCCTTTCTTATTATCGAAAAATCCGCGCCTGTATCGACTAAAGCAGTCACTGGGTGCCCGTCAACGTCAATGCGGAGGTCGGCGCTAACTGCATCGGTGTCAGGGAAACTCGGGGTCACACAATCGGGCTGCGGCGGCATCGGGATCTCGGCATCGCGCTCCGGTGGCGTTCGGGGGTCTTCCTTATACCCGCTGTCAGGAACCTTCCCCCCTGAGGTCGCCGCTTTCAGTTTCCCCGGCGCGGGCTTGGATACCGGCCCCACATCCACCTGAGAAAGCCTGGCGGCTGGGCGACGTGATGCGTGCGGGAGACGAAGATCGGGATGGGCGGGTAGAGGTGGTGTCATGGGCAGCAAGGTACTCCTCTATTTCGTGGGGTCGCTCACCGAAACGGGGACAGGGAGCGTCACGCGGGAAACCCCGGAGGCCGATTTCACGGTAGGGGCAACGGCGATACAGGTGGCCGGCTTCCCCGCAATGGTAACAGAGCGGCTGCTGATCAGAAGTGCAGCAATGCTTCTTCTTCAGGCATCCTTCATGGAAAATGCACGCTCACGGGCCCTCCATTCAGTTCCTGCTGACCGAACACCCTATGACTAAACAATTCATTAAAGCTGAACTATATAAAGAAACTATAAGGAAATGGAATCGTATTTGGCAGGACGAAGGGTTGGAAACTTATACTTATCAATGGATCCCAACTGTTTCAAATATACCTAAATTTTTTCCAACCAACTATCTTTCATCTCAAGCGATAAGCGGACACGGGCGATTTCCCTTTTATTTAAAACGATTCGGCATTCTAGAGAGCGATCAATGTTGTTGTAAAAAATCAGCATCAACATTTGACCATTACTTAAGTGACTGCAACTTTACTAAAGAAAAAGCTAGTAATCTTAAAAAGTTTGTATCGGGTGATGTCACAAACCATAAACCTGAAATAGTTAAACAGGATAAGGCAATAAAAATAATTGAAGAAATTGTTCAAATCATAAACGACAAAATTCTCGAACGTAATTAAAACACTGACCTGGAATTTCGTCGCCGGACGGGAGGGAAGACACTGATAATGGGAACTTGTTGTAAGGCACTTTCAATAGTGCTAATTTTACCGTCAATGACACACACTTGTTGCTTGTTATGAGCAGACAACCACCCTCAATCCCGACCACGACTAAATGGACTGGGCATCTCCCAATGGAAGAGCACTGCAGGCTAGCAGTACTCCACTGCCCAGCCAACCTCCACCCTCACAGGGACAGAATGTCTCGCATAAGCAAAATTCCCAACGAAAGATTGGGTATGTAGGCTACTGAATACAAGAGCACTGAGAGGCAGCTCTTCAATGCCCAACCGCTCTTCAGCCTTGTAAAGTCAAGGAAGTCCTGTCCACCTACAGTCACTATGTTGAGCCACTGGGCTCCCATGGCCACGAGACTACCCTTGCTTGGTAGCTCATAGCGAAGCTCCCATGATGTTGTCAACTCAAGCAACACTGTAGCTCTATCAGAGCGAAATAGCTCCCTTCGGGTCGAGCACCCCTTGAAGGAGCACCTGTTCCCTAACCTGGTTACACAGAGTGGAGATGTGTCCTAACCCCCGAGGCAGACATGTTTCTCGGTCAGCGCAAAGGACTAAGAGACTAAGAGAGAGAGAGGAAAAAAAACTGATTCATTACAAAGAAAAAGTCTTGTACCGTCACCCGTTGAAAAAAAGAAAAAAAAAGAAAAAGTATACTTTTGGGATCCATATCCTGGGGAGCCGTATGCTGCTTGAGATACAAGTCCTAAGAAGTATGCGGCACCTTATTAATCCTAATACCCTAGGAACGAGGGTAATGTTCGTAATGCTGAATGTATAATTAACACAAAACATTCAAGCGAAATGCACTAACATTTTTGTATTCAATTTATATGCCGATGTTTACTATTTTGTCCACACTTTTAATATCCGAATAAATTAGGTACTGCAGTAGATATATTTGAATACCCAACAGTGCATCCAATGTGAGAGCAATAGAATGTTTTCTATTTAATATAAACAACAGTAATTACACTGAACAACAGAAAGTAATATACCCAATACACCCCATGCTACTACGACTCTAGTTAACGTTTTATCGTTATGTATCCTTGTTGTTACCGTTTATAGCCTCTTTTATACAAACATTAAGTCCCCTATCGAGTTCACTTCCCTTAAGAGGAATTAATATGTGCTTGAGTTTTTAACAAGTCTTGCAGGCAGTAATTCATGGTTCGGAAGACAGAGTGACTTCCACCACCTGTATCCTGAGGTCTACGAGAACTTCACAGCGCAGATGGAGAACAAGAAACCAAGCCTATTGTACGTCAAGATGCAAAGATTAGTTGTGGAATTAAGTTAGAAAAAAAAAGCAAGACAAATTTACGTCAAGATTCCAAGAACAGTTGTATAATTACCACAGAAATAAATGCCGTTGAGCCGGGCCCCCCCCTCGGCTGTGGTTTCGCTGATGATGGTAGAACCCCGCCTTTTTTCTTTTTTTTTTCTGCAATGCAAAATTTTCTTTTTCCCTTTTATTTATTTTATATTGGTTTAAGCCCGTTGTGCTCTAAGCGGTGCGGGCCGGGCTCTATTATTTTACTTTCCTTTTAGACAGCCCACCCTAACATATGTCAACCGATAGATGGCAATGCAACCATAACCTCATCTTCCGTCGATCTCGCTTGTCTCGACCACGCATGGCACAACCCCGGAACGTCATCGACACGGACCCGACGGGATATAAAAGCAACACACCGGCCAATCCTCTTCAGTGGGTCTGGCAGCGGCATGGCGAACGGTTCTTGCAAACACGTGTGCTTCATTTTGCAGGTAGGCCACAAATACGCTTTCAAATGTTATAGGAGCGATGATCGTTTCTTATTGCTGCTGCCAGACCCTCAGCACTTTGTGTGTATTTTTTCTTGCCTACTGCATTCGTTAAGAATTTTGTTGCAACTGTCCGGCGATGTCGAGACAAATCCAGGCCCAAAGTCAGAGGAAATGCTAACGGAGCTGCTAGCTGGACAAGCACGAATCAGCGCAGAGCTTTCCGCGCTCAACTCTAGAATGGCTACCTTTGAACAGCGTATTACGCACATAGAGGCGTTGGCTTCAACTGCTAACGACGCTCTTCAGCGTGTTCATGATCTTGAGATAACTGTTGAGAATCTTAAAGATGTCATTACCAAACTTGACCGCAAAAATGATGACCTGGAAAACCGATCCCGTAGGAATAACTTAATCATCTATGGCTTGAAGGAACCATCAAATGAAACTTCTGAGGGGCTATTGGCTTCTGTATCGGAGTTACTGTATTCCAAACTTGGAATCCAATGTGAAGGTATTGAACGCTGTCACAGGCTTGGCAAGCAAACAACTGAAAAGACGAGACCTGTCATTTTTAAACTGCTAGACTTTAGAACCAAGCTTTCCATCCTTAAAAACGCCAGAAAACTAAAAGGATCTGATACGCACATTAGCGAAGACTTTTCTGCGCGTGTACGACACATTAGGAAGGCTCTCTGGGACAACTCGGTTGATATCCGCAAAGAAGCAGATAAGTATAGGTTGCAATACGATTCCCTGATAGTCGACAGTGTTCGTTACACTTGGGATGATGTTTCCAAAAGGCTTGTCAAGGCTGCACGTGCTGCAGTGCCTAGGGACACAGAGTGACTCGTTAATGAGCAGAAAGGTAGAAATGAGCAGAAAGAAAAGCAGAAGCTGACTCTTTTGAACTTAAATGCTAGAAGCTTGCTTAATAAGATTGAAGATTTCAATTGGCTTGTAGAATGTTACACTCCGTCAGTTATTTGCGTAACAGAAACATGGTTGGACAACTCCATATCAGATGTAGAATTTTTGCCTCCAGATTACTCGGTGATCAGAAACGACAGGCAGTTTGCTAGAGGAGGGGGCGTAGCTCTGTTCATTAGAAAAGGCATTGAAATTTTTGTATTGCCAGAACTTCCGAATACTGAGTCTGTTTGGTGCCGGTTAAACATTTCTGGTTTCGTGACAGTCGTGGGTGCTGTGTACCGTCCGCCCGGTTCGGAAAATATTTTCTCGCACATTACAGAATACATAGCGGAACACAGGCTCCACAAGTATAAAATGACCATTACAGGTGATTTCAATGCTCCTTGTATCGATTGGAAGTTGTTAATTTCAACAGGTCGTGACAAGGTTGTTTGTGAATCCCTAATTAATATGGCTATATCATATGATTTAACACAAGTCGTGTAATGTCCAACTCGAGAAAACTCTGTTCTTGACCTTGTTTTTGTTAATGAACAGTTGCTGCAATACGGATTTCAGTGTGATGTAGTCGACGGACTGTCAGATCAGAAGTGTGTTTTCATGCAATTTAATGTGGTTTGTGAGCCCCATAAGCCGAATTTCAATATTGTTAAAGATTTTACCCGTGCCAACGACCGTGCTATTACTGAACTGCTAGCGTCGTCTTTCGGAGATTTCGTGACAGACAGTGAAACGTGTGGTGTTGATGCTTTATTAGAGCAGTTTTATAATTTAGTACATAGCTGTGTGCTTCATTTCGTCCCCACAAAATGTGTGAAACATAACCCGAAGCATCCGTGGTACACAAGAGACATAATTCATCTCATAAGACGCATCAAGCGCTTGCGCAAGCGCAGCCGGCCAGGAAACGAAAGCCGCGATTCACTACTACTTTCACTCAAGTCGGAGCTAAAGACAAAAATGACACAAGCTAAACACTTTTACTTCAACACAACACTGTCAACATTCATGAAAGAGAACCCATCGAAATTTTGGAAAACAATATTACCCTCTTCCCATGACTCTGTATCTTTCATTATCAACGAGCAGCCTTGCATTGATCCCGTAACCATTTCTGAAGCCTTCAATAGCTACTTTCACTCTGTCTTTCATCTTGATGATGGTACCAATCCTCCCTTCATTCATAGCTCGGAACACCAGTTACCCAACCTCGAAGTAAGTTACCCTGGGGTTCACAATCTGTTAGTAAAAATTGACACAACTAAAAGTGCGGGACCAGACGCCATACCTAACATGTTTTTAAAGAGGTACTCGGAATGGAGTGCCCGTTACCTTACAGTGATTTTCAACAAATCACTGGACACATCCTCCGTTCCCCGGGCTTGGAAAATTGCCAATGTCATCCCGGTGTTTAAATCTGGCGATAAACAACGAATTAGTAATTACCGACCGATCTCCCTAATTTCCACTTGCTGCAAGCTTCTTGAGCACATTATTCACAAGCACCTTGTTCAGTTCTTAACTTGTCATAATCTACTGTCACACTGTCAGCACGGTTTTCGATCTGGTTTTTCCACTGTCACTCAGGTCATTGAATTTACTCACGACATCGCTTCCGCTTTAAATAACCGTGATCAAATCGATGCAATATTTATAGATTACTCCAAAGCATTTGACATGGTCTGCCATAATAAGCTTCTTCGTAAATTACGCACCATGTTTAACGGCAATAAGTTACTGGACTGGATAACCGACTACTTAAACTTAAGATCCCAGTTCGTCACTTTTAACCATGTACAGTCATCGTCAGTCACTGTAACTTCAGGTGTGCCCCAAGGGTCGGTGCTTGGGCCTCTACTTTTTATAATTTTTATTAATGATGTAGCTAATGTTACTAACGACACCGCAGTGAAGTTACGCCTATATGCCGATGACTGTGTGCTTTACCGCAACGTTGCTAACGCCGATGATCATCAGGAACTAAACAAAGTGTTTTCATTGTTCTGTGAATGGAGTAATGCATGGCAAATGAAAATTAATTTCACTAAAACAGTTGCAATGACCTTTGGTAACAAAAAGAATCCGCTGCATTTCTCTTACAGTAACAACGGTAACTGCTTGACCCACGTCAGCGAGTTCAGATACCTGGGCGTTATATTTTCGCATAACTTAAAATGGAATGCTCACATAAATAACATATCTGGGAAAGCACTTCGCAAACTTGGTTATCTCAAACGAACCTTAAAAAATGCCACGAAGGAATGTAAATTAACTGCTTACAAATCACTAGTTCGACCCATCCTGGAGTACGCCTCAATTGTCTGGTCCCCTCATTACGCGCGCGACATTGACCGTTTAGAATCAGTTCAAAAGAAAGCAATAAGAGTCATCTTCAGCCGGTATGATCGCAAGTTTTCACCTTCTTCCCATATGCACAGTTTATCTTTACAAACATTAGAACATAGACGCACACGTGAACGCATCATTATGCTGCACAAGATCGTTCACACATCATCTGGCATTCAGGCACCCTTCACATTTGTGTCATCAAGCGCACGTGCAACCCCACGGAACCACCCATTAAACATTGTTCCCTTCAAACCACATATAGATTGTTTTAAATTTTCTTTTTTCCCTCTAACCGTTGAAATTTGGAATGGATTGGACGGCTCACTTCGTTCATTGCCAATTGAAGAGTTTGTTGTTCAGTTGCCTGACAATTTGACCCGTTGATCTGTTTTTAATATTTCTGTGTTATCTATTTTTATGCTACCCATGTTATTTGTTTTTACTCATGTATTCACCCACTCCTGCTATGTCTCTCCTCAGAGACAGCAGTATTTATAAATAAATAAATAAAATAAAGTGCGCCAAACAGCCGCCTTCCGGGCCGGTGGACGCATGGCAGGTGCTCGCTGAGGCCGCTGGTAGAATGACGGTGGCGGAGCGGTTGGCGGCGGCGGGTGGTATGGCAAGCGTTGCACAGGTGGCAACTCGGAACGGAGAGCTGCCGCGTAGCTCATGGGGCGTGGCTCCGGCATGACTGGAGGAGGCAGTGAAAATGCTTGGCGAATCTCGCCGCGCACAACCTCGGTAAGAGAAGCAGCCGTCGGATCAGACGAGGCAAGGGTCAGTTTCTGGAGCTCTTCACGGACCACCGCGCGTATGAGCTCACGCCGCGACGAATTGTCGCTAGACACGCTCAAAGAAGCCGCACTGGCGCTTGGCTCACCGCACAAGGAGTCATTTCGGCGGCAGCGCTGATGCAAGGCCCGCTCAATGGCGGTCGCCTCTTTGATGAAGTCGGCTACCGTCTGCGTGGGATTCCGGACCAAACCAGCGAAGAGTTGGTCCTTCACACCTTGCATCAAGTGGCGGAGCTTCGTGGATTCCGCCATATCTGGGTCAGCGCGCCGACAAAGACGGGTCACGTCCTCGGCGAACATGGCAAGGCTCTCATTAGGCTTTTGGACGTGAGCGTCCAGGAGGCGCCGCGCACGATCACGGCGGTCCGTGCTAGCAAAGGTGTCCCGGACCTGCTGGCGGAAGGTATCCCAGCTTTGGAGATCGGCCTCTCTGTTCTCGAACCAAATCTTGGCTCCGTCTTCGAGGGCGAAATGCACGTTCCGCAGCTTCTGCGCAGGGCTCCATTGGTTAAAATCGGCAACCCGATCAAACTGGTCAAGCCAGTCTTCAACGTCTTCGAAAGTGACGCCATGGAAGCTGGCTGGCACGCGGGGTTGCTGTAGCGTCAAGTGTGAAGCGCTAGCCTGCGCCATGGTGGTATGCTCACCAGGTCGATGACTGCGTGCCTCTTTTGGGAGGAGACCAAACTCTGGGACCAGTCCCAGGAGCCGGTGGCTGCTGCGGTGAACGGGCGTGCAGACAAGCGGTAGCTGGTCGGGACTCGATGAGCGGCTGTCTGAAGAGGTGTTGGACATGGGACGTCGAGCCCGCAACCTCCACCAGTGTCACGTAGCAGTTGGTACAGGTAGCGCCGCGTCTAGACGGCAGAGGAACGCCAATACCGAGAAGATGCCAACGCACACCGAGACGGCCAGGATGGAACGTCCAGTTTCGTCTTCTTCAGCAGCGAACAGCGTGGCGCACGAGCTGCGTGCCGAACAGCCACCGAGCGGCTAGTGTTGTAGACGCGGCAATATTCATGATTATGGCGTATCAAGAGGATGTAAAGGTAACGTGGAATGACCTAAAGTTGCACTTGCCACACGCACTGCGACTTGCAAGGGCGCAGCGCTCTTGTGATCAGACTCACAGCAAGGCTACCGAAACTTCCTGCGAGCACGCGTCCCAAAACACGTTGCTGGAGTAATGGGTACCAAACCCCTCAATAAACCTCACCAGGTTACGTGCACCTCTGGTCACGAGGGACTAGAGGGAAATGAAAGGGCGCACGCCTTAGCTCGAGCATCCGTTAATCGTGCGGCGCCATCCAGCGCATTCCAATTCATCCCGATTCTCTACACGTACAACGAACGCTTAGAGAGAAAAATAGGCACCCAGGACGCTGTCTCCTGGCGTAAGGTCAAACAACACTTTTCCTCATCTCCACAAACTTCACCTCTTAAACCAAAACTATACCTTGACATATGCCCACGGTTCCATGCCTGCCCAACACTCTTCCACATTTCGTGGGGATGTGGGGCGAAACCGAACCACTTACAGATGCAGTACACGTCATTTTAGCCGTCGGAGACGATGCTGACCAGCGATCGTATCGAGGACCAAAAAACCCTCATAAAACAGGTCCGTCTGACAGCTCAAGCCACACGGAGCCGAAGCCCCGCCCACAAGCCTCAAGAAACACGCCCCGGATTTTAATCATTAAAGTTTATATAGCTACCTACCCTTCAAAGACATGGACCCAACGTCAGCAGATCACAGGAGCCTTTCGGCTAGGTGGACCAGAGGGAACCTTGAAGAAGTGCGAAATGCGAAGACTCCGAACGAGCGATAAGGCAAAATGATAAAGGAAGGTTACTGGATTCTTCTCTGTGATAGTCTCCAACCAAGACAGCAGTGGAAGATCGCAAGAATCAAAAGATTATTTCCGGGAAGAGACGGCAAGGTGCGATCGTGCCTTTTGAGAGTACCGAAAAGATCAACCCTCAAGACACCAGTTCAGCACCTACATCCACCAAAGTTAACGTAGAGGAAAACAATGAATAAATTTTCGGGGGGGGGGGGGGGGTGCGAAACCGAGACAACAACGTCCCATGTCGGAAGGCAAGCCAAACAAGCCTCGAAAGAAGTAGAGCCACTCAATGATTATAGACCTTTTTCAGTTTTAGCCTCGCTCCCAGCGCGCCGAAAGCCGCCATGTTGCTTTCCTCCTCTCTGGCTGGTTCGGAAAGGCGGCGTCCGTGCGTCCCGTGCGTTTTCTGCGGTTCTCCGTGTTTACTGTATGCGGTTGCTTAGCTGTAGTAGCCCGATTTCGGTGTATGTGCGATTAAAGCTGCAACGAGGTCTTCGGGAAACCACTGCGCAGTCGTCTGCTGTTCAAACAACTACAGGAAGCGAGGGCGGCTTGAAGCGGAGCAGTGTGAAGAACGCAGAGACCCACGGCGGTAGTGCGGTTGCGGGCTGTTTCAGCGGCACATACCTTACACGCGAGCACCTACTGTTGATGTCACTAAGATGTGTCGTCTGTGAGCCTTGCAAAATCAAAACATTAGTACTAATTCGGGGAAATGATGCAGCAGCACTGCGGGTTACGTGAAACATTTCTGTCATAACTGCCGACACTGACGACTGATTATTAACGACAACGGCACTGTAGACAAAGCTATTTGAGAGTACTTGAAAGTCATGATGCATTGCGCGAATGCCACAGCTGTTTGCTTGCAGTAAATATCCGCTAAACCAGTAGGTCTTAAATAACTGAAAGCCGCAGCTTTGACGTGTCCACCTTGCATCGTGACACCTCATGCTTCGACCAAATACTATTTTCAACTGACGCCGTAATGCAAAGTGCCGATTGTTTTTTAAAAAAATGTGCCTATTAGGGACGTGCAATCAGCAGACACGCAGTGCCCACCCGACCACACGCACGCGCTTTCTCGGTCTTTCGGCATTAATCAGCGGCCGCACCTGATACGGACCAAGCAGATACGCCCCTCAGGAACTGTCACAGCAGGCGCACCAGTTTCGAGGGTATAAATTACATCGCGTTCGAAGGCCAGATGCCTCTCTACTACATCTTTTTCCGAGTTTAGCGAAATGTCAGACGACGCGAAGCAACACATCCAGTTTCCTCGGTTCCTGCGACACTTTATTTCGATGCGCGGCGCCGACGGATGCACTGGCGCTCCGAAGAGCGCTGCCACACACTCGCATGTTCACGCTAAGAGTGGACCACAATACATTTGCACGCTTCACCAGTTATTTTACCGTTAGTACGAAGTAATCAAGAAATTTATGCAAAGCCAAAAGCCGCAACAGAATTCTAAGCGCTTATGCACTCCAGCTGTGCCTTCTGCCTGTAGCACTACAGAAAGTACCGTTTTTTAGGACAGTGCAGAGGGAAAATGTAGTGAAAGCCGTGGTCGAACGCAGTTTCAATCTGTTCGTGTCACCGGCGCAACGCAGAGCAGACCGCTTGAGCGCTTGACAGCAACACTGCTATTAGCTCGGAACGGAGCGGTTTTTCTTTTGTAATTATAACTACAACATAGAAGCGCTCAGCAAGTTTCGTGCTCGCATTAATAAATGTCTCCATTATAGATACCAGAAGACCGTTAAATGAATTGCGCACACTTGCGTAGAAGCGCACCTCCAATGTCGATTTTCGGCACAACTTGCAGGGAGACACCCGCGTCGCCGCTCGCCGAAGCACGGGCCATTTTGTTCACAGCTGCTCAGTGCATACAGTGCAACACTTTGCAGGTCAAAATCATGCAAAAATCAACACTCGGATAAGGCTGAACCGCGCGGCGAGTACAGGCAGCGGCAGCCGCCCAAGCCAACATGGCGGAGAAATCGGCCAGACGCAAGACGGCGCTGCAGTCGAAAGATGGCCGCGCGCACCTGAAAAAGGTCTATAGAGTGTCGCGATTCTCTTCCTCGCGCCTGTGCATCAAGTATTGGTCAAGAAAGGTCACATGGTTTGCTCCCGCCCGCGGTCACCTACAAGCGTCCGGACAGATGCAGCGTGGACGAAACTCGCGCCGGTAGCAGTGTGGGGATTCGTACGTTTTTCGCTTGTTTGTCTTTGGGAGAAAACGGCGCGGCAAAGCAAGAAGCGAGCCTGCTGCGCTTTCGGGTGCAGCCGCCGGACAGAGTCGGGGAAGAATTTTCTCCTCCACTTGGGCCAGGCCAGGCAAGAAATTCGTGGCGACAGCAAACACACGCTTTTCTGAGGTAAGTTCGAGTTGTTCTTGGTGGAAGTCTTGCACATAGAGTAAAGTGCAAGAAATTAGCCTGTAGTAGAACAGCTACACATGCGGACAAAGGGAAACGGATCGCGCTGTTTCCTCTAAAATTTTTGACTCCATGCCTATTGTAACTCGCTGCTCTGGTATATAATCGCTGGTATAGCGGAGGCGATTGGGCTAGCTCTTGGACAACTTATATTTGCTCATACTCGATAGGGAATTCGTGATGCTCGTGTAAGGCGATAAGAATGCGCACGTAAGTTTGTTTCTGTGTGAGTGAGCGAGAGCGCATGCGTAGAGAGTTCAGCAGCAGCTACGCTGCATCTGGAATCGCTCGATATGGACGTTCTTATGATGAGTGAGGAAGGAAAGAACGTCCGTGAGACTTAAACACCACCAAAATAACAATAACAGTGGGTGCAGGGTTCATCAGTAGAGCTCATTCTCAGGACTGGAAATGTCCTCACGAAAACTGCCGCTCAATGTTCCATACAAGCCTACCTCGTATATTTAGCAACTTCGACTGTTTTTTGAGTAGAATTTGAACTCCTTAAGGCATTAGCGCATGCAAATGTCCTTGCGGCATTCAAATTCTTGTTTGTTTTCTGCTCGCATGTAGCTGCGCCGGACGCGCGCTTCAAGGAGTTCAGAAGCTTCATCTGCGCGCCGCTCATTGTTGCAAGCAAGAGTGGGGGACTTCGAAGTTCTCTCTAAAGAAAAAACTGCGGAGCGCCCCTTTTGGCGGCTCTTCACATGTAACATTGAAACAGGCGGGTGTCATTTCACATCGCTAAATGAAGATTTCTGTTTTTAAGGAACACCACAGAGTAAGTTTATTGGTTGGGAGTGCAAAGAGGTCGCCCGGGAAGTTGTTTTTCTGGCCTGCTAGTGTGCACTGCGCAAGGAGAGGAGAAGCAAGAGGGCCGTGATGAGTGACGATGTGGCGAGAAGAGTGATAAAAATGTATACACGCACATTGTTGGCATCGCAATCGCGAGTCGAGGGCCGTTTCACTCAAAAAGTGTGAAAACGCCCGCATTGCCTGGTGCACTGATATTATGAAGCAACCACAGTGTTTTCTGTATGTTCACTAGCGTACGGAATTTTGCTGGAAAATATCTCCACAATAACGATAGTGAAGAATATTAGTGTTGAGAAGTCTAGGAACGGAGCAGTCGTTTACTATAGGCAGCGATATGCTGTAAGGTGAAATGGGGTGCATCAAGCAAGCTTGAATACTGGCCACAGTTCTGCCCACGAGAAAACAATACACGAGGCAGTTATAATGGCCTGAAATAAATTTAGCATGCACTATAAACCACCCTGCCCTAAACATACGAAAGAAACATTTGGCATTGTCCCTGCAGGGAACACTATAAGGCAGCGTTTGTATTTTTTTAGTGTTCCCAACTATGACAGAAAAGTTGTGAAGGTGTAGGTTGCGCAACCACGGGACGAACCACGAAGATGGTTCGGTTTGGTTTGGTGTATTGGGGTTTAACGTCCCAAAGCTACTTAGGCTAAGAGGGACGCCGTAGTGAAGGCCTCCGGAAATTTCGACCACCTGGGGTTCTTTAACTTGCACTGGCATCGCACAGTACACGGGACTCTAGAATTTCGCCTTCATCGAAATTCAGCCGCCGCGGCCGGGATTGAACCCGCGTCTTTCGGGCCAGCAGTCGAGCGCCGTAACCACTGAGCAACCGCGACGGGGCCGAGCCACGAAGAAAAGACACAGAGACACACACAAGCGTGTGTGTGTCTCTGTGTCTTCTCTTCGTGGTTCGTCCCGTGGTTGCGCATCCTACACCTTCACAACATCATATACCAACTAGGCCCAACCCAAGTTTTACTGAAGTTACTATGACAGAGAAACTTCAATGCTGGCAGAATTGGTAAAAAACACAGACAGAGAGATGTATGAAAACGCATGATTAAGGCAGCATTAAGGTAAGGAAAGCTTGAATAAAGGCAGAAACTATGAAATTATGGTATTATAGCTAATATCAAGAATAAGAAATTGACCTGAAGAGAACATTACATATTATAAGGAATGAAAGCACAGCAAGGGGTGGCATGTGGGCACATGAGTTTAGAGGGATTTGCTGGGATAAAGTGGTCAAAATGGGGCAGGACTTATTTCAAGACCACAAGCGAGGTCTTTGTGCTGTAGTGGTTATCTCGTGTTGTGAGGACTGAATGCTTCTGAAAGAAATTACCCGTCTGCGTGCCGATCTCACTATAGTAAAGAATTAAGAGGCGCCTATAACAAGCATGACATCTTACTCTGTTTTTGGAATGCATACCCTTCCGACTACAAGGCACTGTTAGGAAAAGTTTAACATTCGTTGTCTCGACAAGTTTGAACGAGAACACATTTTTACATTCACTTAGTAAAGTTTCACAGGTTCTTTACCTTCCTTCCTCGCACCAGGGGTGTCCCGCCAGAGACGGTTGGTTTAAATCGAAGACTGAAGCTTGATCTCTGCACCAGGGGTGCCCCGTCAGAGACGGTCTCTCGATGAGTAGAGATGCAGGGATAAAGGGAATACTTATGTACAGTTTATGTACAGCAATTTACAATAGATACAAGCTCAGGCACTAGAGACAAATTAAACGGCAAAGAGATACACAACAACAAAAAGGTGGAACTGGCTAAAACTAGGGGAGGCACCTTCTCGGCATAGCCGAAGATGCATAACATCTGACCTTAGCGCAGAACCCCGCTTAGGGCTCCTGGGCCCGGTTTTAAAACCCTAAAGGCCCGGCCCACATTTCGTAGCTTCCAATCAAGTTGTGCTCTTAACATGATTGGTTCTTCAAGGGCATGGCCAGCCCTCCGGCTTCAACAAGGCAAACCACCCTCTCTACCACTAAATAAACATAAAAACAAACACAAATGCACATTCGGGCCAGTACGTGCGCGAATCGGTACCGCGGGGCGGGGGACACCCGTACTTCCTGGCGCGTTCGCGAGCGGCCGCGTTCCGAGAAAGGAGACGCTTCGCTTTGAGAGCCCCCAGCCGCGTTCCGATGACCCCGCGTACACTACCGATCCCTTACACACTTTTTTGTTTCAGATGACGTCTGTTGAAACATACACCTGCAGCAGGTGCCATCATAGGACCCACTCCTTGGCTGCACGTTTCCGCCACCTTGCCAAATGCATTGGTAGTGAGAGTGACTGGTTACGAAACTCTGAAGGCATTCTGAAGACATATGTGCTGTATAGTTCCCCCTGGAAACATGTCAGCCGGTGGAAACAACATCAGCATGATTTGATGTCCTTTGAAGCGTGTTCTTGCCTCCAAGCAAGCAGACCTTGACGTGCGCCAGGATGTAAGTGCATCCGATGAACATGGTAGACCTGACAGCATGTGTAGTCAGCCCTCGTTTATGTACTCGTGCCCAATCTGGAATGCATTTAGCATCTCTCCTGCTCAGTAGCAGGAGAGCAGCCAGCTGCCTGAGATTATGTAGCAAAACACGCAGATAATTTTGTTACAGAATTCGTACGAGATTCAAAGACTGCAGTTGACATGTCACAGATCGAACATTTAATACGAATACTGGCAGATGAAGCTACAGGAAAACATTGTTTCTTTTTGTGCGTTTCCGGCCTGTGCTCTTAACAGACGGAGACTTACTTGAGAAATATGAGTTTGTCTCTGTCCTTGACACCATTGGAACAATAGGAAAGGTCTGTAACATATTTAAGGAAGGGAGTGGCTATTCTCCCGGCAGCCGTGAGAATTCCGCTCCCACAATTCTCACGGCACTCGCTTCTCATTGGCTGTGCATTGTCACGTGACCGCTGCCCGGCAGCCGTGAGAATCGTGTTTGCGAATTTCTCACGGCACTCGCTTCTCATTGGCTGTGCATTGTCACGTGACCACTGCCCGATGCGGCACTGATGCACGTGCGTCGATGCGCGGATAGTTGCGCCGTCTTGCTTCGCACGTGTTGTTCCGTCTTGCTTCGCATGAGTTGTGACCTGCAGCGTTTATTTCTATCGTGCGCGGTTTATCAGTGAACATGGCGAACGTGCCCAATTGCGGGCAGCCGCAAACGCACAGTGACGACAGCGATGTGGCTTTCGCAGTCGGCGACAGTTTTTCTTCGTTCTCGGAACTTGAAGACAAGATAAATAAGTTCAGGGCAGCGAACTGCGTGCAGCTGTAGAAAAGGGACACGCGGACAATCGAAGCGGCAAAAAAGCGCGTTGGTCTTATCGCCAACAAGATGCCGGAAGCACTGAATTATTATCAAGTGCGCTACTGCTGCATCCACGGCGGCATGAAATTTGTGAGTAGCACCAAAGGCACGCGGAAGTCATCGTAAGTACCCTGCTTTGATGCACGTTATCACTTGGCATAGACCTTGAGGACTGCTTTAAACAAGATTGTTGTCGTCATCCGGTGTGTCTTCGATTTGGTAGCTAAGTTCTTTTCGACCCTTTTCGCCGCTTTTCGACCCTGCAAAAGAAACTAAAATTTCATGCGATGCATCGCAAAACGGCTTAGGTGCTGCATTATTACAGCTTCACGACAATGAGTGGAAGCCGGTCGCATACGCGTCTAAAGCTCTGACGGAAACCCAGCAGCGATACTCGCAGATAGAAAAAGAAGCCATGGCGATTGTGTACGGTTGTGAAAGATTCAATCATTTCACATACGGTCGTCACATTATCGTGGAAACCGATCATCGACCTTTGATAGCGATATCTCAAAAAGCGATTGGTGACATGCCGCCAAGGCTGCAACGCTTCTTTCTGCGACTGCTTCGTTACGATATCAAGATTGTTTTTGTTCCAGGAAAGCACCTCTTCCTGGCCGATATGCTGTCCCGGGCTTCACTCAACTGTGACGAGACCGACATCGACAGCCAAGATGCAGAAGTACACGCCGTGAGTGTAGTTTCGTCTCACGTGAGCCATAGAACTTTAACTCGACTGGTCGCCGAGACAAACAAAGATGAATATCTGTGCAGTGTACTCAAAAGTCTGAGAGAAGGTGCACCGGTTGAAGGCCAGCTGAAGCCATTTACTGGCGAGCTCTCGCAAGTTCAGGGCGTCTTGTTAAAGGGTTCCAAAGTGGTGATTCCCACTAGCATGAAGCACGAAATTCTGGAAAAAAATTCACCAAGGCCACTTGGGTATAAGCAAATGCAAATCCAGAGCCCGGGAAGCGATATTCTGGCCAGGCATGAATAGTGACATTGAAGCCTTTGTCCAGAAATGCGCAGTCTGCCGGAAATATGCATACAGCCAGCCGCGTGAGCCGTTGCAGATGCGCTCAGTGCCCACGCAAGCGTGGTACCGAGTAGGAATCGACATTTTTTACTATGGGGGTAGACCTTATCTTTGTGTTTACGATGCGCTCTCAAACTTTCCGGAGGTGGAATTACTTCAGGATACATCGGCCAGGACTGTCATTCAAGCAACAAGCGCTATCTTCGCTAGATATGGCATACCAATGGAGGTATGCTCAGACAACGGACCCCCTTTTTCAAGCTACCAGTTCGCTGCATTTGCAAGAGAATATGATTTCCAGCACATTACTTCTAGTCCTAGATACCCACAGTCGAATGGCCTGGCAGAAAAGGGGGTACAGCTGGTGAAGCGAATATTAAAGAAAACTGCTGAAGCCAATCAAGATTTCTGGCTTGGTTTGCTCGCTTACAGGACAACCCCACTGGAAGGTTCTGCGGCACCCGCAGAGATTCTTCAGGCCAGAAAGCTACGAACAACGCAACCAGACACTCAAGAAGGTCCCAGTTTGCATATTGCCAAGCATCGCCAGAGTAAGAGAGATCGGCAACCCCTACCACCCCTGAGACAAGGTGACGTTGTGCGCGTGAAGAAAGTTGTCTGGGACAAAAAAGCAAAGGTCGTGCAGCGCTGCGCTGAACCAAGGTCCTACAATGTTCTAACAGAAGACGGCAGACTTCTGCGTCGCAATCGAAAACATCTCATGTCTACGAAAGAAACATTTCTGAGTGAACTTGACGACGACGGCGATGACACCATTGAGGACAGAACGCCGCAGCAGCAGCCGCGACCAGTGACATCTGATGGTGATGCAGTGTCAAGCGCTCCTGGGTTAAGCGATCGCAGAGACAACGTGCACCCCCGCGACGCTTGGAATACGGGAGAGACTTTCAGCAAATGTCTTAAGTTATTCTTTTGTGCACTGAGCCCATGTTGTGTTTGCAACTTTGCTTTGCAGCAGACCGCAAAGTGGTTTTTCCGCTGGCATTTATAACAAGTACGACCAAAAGCGGGGCAGCTTCGCGGTGCGTGCGTTTGTGCGCAGCTTTGGCAGATATAGGCGTGCTGCCTTTTACGATGGGTAGAGCTCGTTTTCTGGACTGGGTCGACCTGATGATGGTCTCGTTCCCATATTTCCTGATGCGCCGCGGCTGCTTCGGCAGCCTTGCAGATCTGTTCTGCTTTCTGGAGGGTGAGCTTGTTATCTGTCAATAACTTCTCGCGTATCTTGTCGTCAGTTATACCAAAAACAATTTGGTCTCTGATCACTGAATCGAGTGACCCGGCAAAGTTACACAGTCGTGCTTGAGTCTTCAAATCCCTCAAAAAGTGCTCGAATGGCTCGCCGGGTTCCTGCACTCGCCTCCTGAATAAGTAGCGCTCATATACTTCATTGCTCTGGGCTGCGCAATACTCGTCAAACTTTTTGATTACCGTCGCGTAGTCACTGCTGCTTTCATCTTCCAAAAAAGTGAAGGTGTTAAATACCTCAATTGCTTCTTCACCTGCGGTAGTCAGCAGTAGCGCTGTTTTCGTTGGCTCTGGTCGAGGCTTTGCTGTTTCTGTCGCCGTCAGTAAAAGCTGGAACTTCTGCTTGAACAGCTGCCAATTCTTTGCGATGTCCCCTTTCAGGTGAAGTGCGTCCGGTGGCCTTAAGAAATCCATTTCGTGGCTTATTCCTTCGGTCTGCTCGTCGGCGTTAGCCACTTCTGGCACCATGTATCGACGTCATGGTACACCGAATGCCAGGGGGAAAGAGCGCAGCTTTATTTGAGCAACGCGTATTTATACAAATGGCTTGGACAGCAGCGTATCGGCTGTTGCGTATCAGTTGTACATTTCGAGGCCGCACTGCGCATGCTGTCCCTCACGCATACGATACAAATCAGTTGCAAGTAATCGCTTTGTATGTCTCTCTTTCACTGTCAGCATGGAAAACTAACTCGTCCACTCACTTCCATTGTTCAAGAATTGGCTACAGTCTCAAGACGTCGGGACAGTTCAGAACTTAGCTACAAAATCGAAGACACACCGGATGACGACAACAATCTTGTTTAAAGCAGTCCTCAAGGTCTATGCCAAGTGATAACGTCTTATCGCCAACAAGATGCCGGAAGCACTGAATTATTATCAAGTGCGCTACTGCTGCATCCACGGCGGCATGAAATTTGTGAGTAGCACCAAAGGCACGCGGAAGTCATCGTAAGTACCCTGCTTTGATGCACGTTATCACTTGGCATAGACCTTGAGGACTGCTTTAAACAAGATTGTTGTCGTCATCCGGTGTGTCTTCGATTTGGTAGCTAAGTTCTGAACTGTCCCGACGTCTTGAGACTGTAGCCAATTCTTGAACAATGGAAGTGAGTGGACGAGTTAGTTTTCCATGCTGACAGTGAAAGAGAGACATACAAAGCGATTACTTGCAACTGATTTACGCGAAAAATAGTTTTACACTCTTTGCAATCACCTGCGCATGCTTAAAGACCATTACCAACGAGTGATGACTGGCACATTTTATCGGGCAACCCACATGCCCGATGTAAGATATGGCATCTCTTTTTCGGACGACAAAATTGATGGAGCGCTTACGCAACCATCGCCCCCGCTCGTGCTATCTCAAAAGCCTCCAGGATCTCTCGCGTTATCGGACATTTGCTTTTGAAAATTATTTTCAATCGCAAACTGAAACCAATTGCGTGCAACAAAATCAGTTGCAAGTAAACGCTTTGTATGTCTCTTTTATTCTGTCGTCCTTGTCTTCTTGAGTGCTTTCACTGTCAGTGCGGATTCTTGTCTACACTGACAGACTGGGATGACAAATCGAAGAGATCAATTGGTATCGTTCTTGATAGCGTAACTGTCATTCGCGACACCGCATGCCATAAGAAAGTCTGTTCGATTTGGTTGCACTGGCTGGATCAGTTCCGCGCTGATGTCGCATGGTTACACGGTCAGTTCAGGATGTTCAAATGTAACTTGGCCCTCCGCCGCCCCACTGGCAAAAAGAATGCAAAAATACTGGACTGCTTGAACTGGTGCAGCAAGTTCAGCCCCATTCATACAGACCTAGAGTTGTTATCGAAAGTAGCATAGCTGGCCTCTATTTGAAGGCAGTATCTCTGTTTCTACCCCTCCCTCCTTTGTTACAGAAAGCCTCAGTTCCCATAGCTGAATGTAATCTGTACCGTTCATGGCCCCTAGCGTTTACAAACAAGTATTCTTGTGTGTCAGCTCTCTGTGATTGCACAGAATATCGTTAAATGTTTGTGGTGTGCAATTCAGGATGTTATTTGGTCATTTGTTTCGCCTTTCAGCTCAATTATGTTTGGCCTGTTTCTTAAATTTATAGTATCGTCACTTATTTTGTTTTTCTCATTATTCCAGAACATTCAAGTAAGACTGCACATTCAGCATTTATATTGCTGCCAACAAGGAAGGCACTCACCTTGAAGTGCGCTCACTGAACCTCCAACACAATCACGCCATCACTGAAGAACTGTTCAGGCACCTGCCCCAACAAAGGCGACTTGCGCCCGACTTGCAGGAGAAGGCGCGTAACCTTTTGTGGCTCAAGGCTAATAAAGTGTTGGTAAGGGAAGAAATGCAGAATGAAAGTGGAAATGCTGTGCTCCTGAAAGACTTATCGAATATAGCAGCTAAAGGAAGGGCGGCTAATACAAGGAACGACTTGCTAGAAGTTGTGCGTATTTTAACTGAAAAATACAAATCAACTGTACGCCTCCTTACAGATGAGGATGATGAACTGCAGGGAGTGTTTTTTCAAGATAATCAAATGAAGAAGTCATTTCATTGCGTCTTCTGGCTGCCAAGGTAAAACCGTCCAAGATGCAGACACTCTGGATATGATTAAAGTGCCAGCTCCAATGAGAAAGTGTGGTCGGCCAAAAGGGCAAGTTTTGACCGTCATTGGCTTGCCAAAAAAACAAAAAAGGACTGACTGGCCTTATGGACCGCTTACTGTGAGGGAGAAAAACTGAAAGTGTTGACGTGGCTAACAGGGGCAGGAAATGCAGCTGATGCTATGAAAGGGAAGCTTCTCGATGAAGATTCAGTCGAGCAAAGGCCCGAATATGTCCATAGTGGTATTCGCGACGACTGTGTGGACATCAACTTTGTGCGGCGTTACTTTACCGAAGATGGATGGCAAGCTGTGGAGATGGTTGTAAAAATAAAAAAAGAGCAAGAGTGGAAGTTTAGTGAGTGCAACACAAATTTAGAAGATGAAGACTTAGTAAGATGTGACTGGTGCCTCGCTTGGAGTCACCCGCCCTGTGTTGGACTATAAACAGCCAACGAAAGACCAAATTATGGAAATGTACAGTCTGTAGCAGTACAGCGACAAATCAGTAATTGTCCTTTTGTTTGCAATTGGAAATTGTGTGAATAAACTGAAAAAACTGCCCTCATCAATGTAATGCTCCCTTGTAATGTCAATACTTTGAGTGGCTGACTCGCTTCTCTTGGTCGTCAAAATACTTCTTTTATACGCAGGCTGCCTAAACAAGGCACACGGCGACGTAATTTACTTGGAATAAAATTCTGTGCCATCGAGGATGTTTGTTTCACTGCAGTGTCGGTACCTCGGTCAGGATATCACGTAATTACTCAAGGTCATTGTTTTTTTCTGTCAACCGAGTACTACACAGTCGACCTATAAATATTAAACGGGAAGCACTACCCCGTGTGACGATAATTTGCAGCGCGATGCGCCCAAGGCCGCTGAAACGCGTTCTTCAGGTTCTTGGTTAGATGAAAACTACGCGCAACGCCTAAAAGTGCTAATATTGATAATACTATTTATTAGCACTTACGTAGCAAAAAGAAAAGTACGTGAGGCAACATGTATGGCTGGACCGAGAGGTGAAAAGCCCGCAGCGTTCCGCTGATACGGGGTCGCCTTCTGCACCAACGCTGCAATTGCTCCTCCAACCACATAAACTACTGAAACGCTGAAACCATGAATGATAATTAGAGGCGCCTGCCCGCAGAAGTCTAGGAACGCTCAACCGGTGGTAGCAGTTTTATTAAAATAATAAAAAGGTCGGAAAAGATGTTCAGGGTTCACGGCTGCCGGGAGAGAGCAACAAAATCTTAAATTATCATTTGATCACACACAGCCGTAAAAATTGCGTTGCTGAAATTTTCACGGCTGCCGGGCGAATAACAAAATCTTATTCTACCGGCAGTTATCATGTGACCGTGCACAGCCAATCAGAGGCGAGTGCCGTGAGAATTGTGGGAGAGGAATTCTCACGGCTGCCGGGAGAATAACAAAATCTTATTCTACCGGCAGTTATCATGTGACTGTGCACAGCCAATCAGAGGCGAGTGCCGTGAGAATTGTGGGAGAGGAATTCTCACGGCTGCCGGGAGAATAACAAAATCTTATTCTACCGGCAGTTATCATGTGACCGTGCACAGCCAATCAGAAGCGAGTGCCGTGAGAATTGTGGGAGCGGAATTCTCACGGCTGCCGGGAGAATAGCCACTCCCTTTAAGGAAAACAAAGCAGCAGGATAAAGAATGTAGTGTGTTCAAAACACACAAAAATGAAACTACGTTAGCTTTCCAGCTGTATTTGTGTGAATGTGAAATTTGTAAACCACTTCGAAGAAAACTTTGCAGCACAAGCTCCTGAAAGGCTATTTAACTTTTGCTTTTTAAATTTAGACCCAAAATCATGCTCCAAATTAAAGGAGAAGTGTCTTGTCCTGCTAGTGCAATGTTCCAATGTAGCAAAGTTTGCTGTGCATAAGATGATGTAGCCACTGCTAGCTTTTCTAGAACATCTGGGACTCAGCGGTGTGCACATCAATGGAGAAGTGATCAAACGCTGTCTTCTCCTTCTGAGCGCTGATAACCTTTCTGTCCACCAAATGGGTGGTTTTCACGAATGCTTTTAAGGCCTTATATAGATTTTCGCTCGGCAGACAAGTTAGTATTAAAGCACGAATGGCGCGAGCACGACTTCCCTTTTCGAACAAAACAGATGCATACTCAGTATGTAAATCTGACAAAAACCAATGCCAAAACTGTTCAGTGTCTGTGGCATCACCGGTGAAGATTGTTTCATCACTCAGCAATCTTTCGACTTAACTAGAGGTTTCCCACTTGACATCATGTACGACAAGTTTGATGGTCTCTAATCATTTGATTACCCACGATAATCTATACCGCTTGCTTGGTCCATCGCCTTTGTAAGAAGGAGATAAGAAATGCAGGCTTGTGCCTGTTTTTCATTAAGCATTATTCGGAAGCACAACATTCAAAAGTTCTGCTTCTGACAGGCTATGTTCCTGCCTCATTTTTTATGCCCCTGATGGTAACTGTGCCCCAGAGGAAAATAGAGTGTAGAATGTTTGCCTTGCGTTATCACCATTCGTGAACACTGCTCTTGCTCCTCAAGTTACAATACAATGTAATACTTGGAAGTACTAATTGAAGACTTCTATGGCTCATTTGCAAACACTTCCAGATGTTATGATCCCTAAAATTCGCCGCCTTGTTCATTACCCAATACTTTTCTTCCTACACGGCTGACTTTATAACCTTTCTTCCATGCGATTCGAAGCTAAGAACTAGTTTTTCAAGTTTATTGCTCGTATAATTAAAAACGTGAAGAATGTCGAACGCTGACTGGCCGACACCAAAAGCCGGTTATGTTTGCCTTGAGCCAGTCATAAATATCGGTGCACAGTGTTATTAACAAGAAAGCTGTTGCTAACTCTGTACTTTACCTAATCTTTTAAAATAGGCTTCAGTACCTTAGCCCTAGAGCAGGGCCTTCATTTGTTCACATCTTTAACAGTAAAGGAAAGGAAACTCTATGTGGGGTCCGCAATTCCATTTACTGTCTAAGAAGATGATCTGCCCAATTTGCTGCAGCATCAAAGATAAATCGTTTATCTTTGCTGCTTCCCTTAAGCCAGAATAGTTTGCATGCTTTTGTTGTGAGCCATATTAGCCATAATGTTATAAATAAAGGTAACAATTACCATTGGGTTTTTTTAACCCCGACATCTGTACAAACAGGGAGACTGCTCGAACTGTAGTCCTCAAAAAGTATTCTGTGAGGAAAAGCAGCTAGACTTAATAGCCAGCAAAATGCTTTTCCCTGCAGTTTGTCACAGTTAACGTGTTTTTCTTAAAGGGACACAGAGGAGAAATTGAAGTTGGCTTGTATCGACAGAATACCAGCTCCTGACTACAAAAACGCCACTCATACTGACAACAAAGCTCTTGTAACGTAGAAAAGAGCAAGAACCAAAATACAGGTATCGCCGCCACAGGCCAAACTCGCAAGTACAAGCGTGATGACGTCATAGGACAAAGCAGTGTTGCTAGAACCAATGGTTCTAGCAACTCTAGGACCCGAGAAGCCACAAATCCCTGAGACGCAGCCAATGCATGCGCAAATGTCCTTGACGTCGCCAGATGGCGCCACGTGCCCGGCAGCTACGCGCGCTCCTGAAGCATCGGGACCAATCAGCGCCTGTTTTCCGGCGGTAGGCGGGCTCCCGGTATTCCGCTAGCGGTAACAAGGTACACGGTATGCTAAAGGTGTCTATTTGCGAGAACTTCGTTGACGACTTCGAGAACGAGATCCATCGTAACGCTGGCAAAACGCCAGTGCAAACGTAATCGAAGCGACTGCAGCGACGGCCGCAATAGCCGATAGATGCCTTCAACGTGCGGCCGGCGGCAGCTTTCTTTTCGGCTGCTGCTAGGCCACACTGCTGGCGCCAGCAATCACGGAGTCTGCGGTACGTCATGCGCACGTCATGTTTCACGTCACTTAGTCCTGTGTCGACATAGGAGAATCCCAAGTTTGAATCAGAGCGGCGGGAAAAACTTTTTAAACTTCGAATCCAAATTTCTTAGAAATGAATGCATCTTTCGCTGCCGGCCAAGTGGCAACAAAGCCATGACATGCCGAACAATCGGATTTTACTATAAAAAAAATATTAATAGTGCTCTCCTCAGTGTCCCTTTAAACAGCCATGTCTACAAGTCTAATTGAGTGGACGACAAAAGTGAAATCAGTGTGATGTGTGAATATGAGGTGCATATTAAGGCGGAAGCCTTTAATGTCTCATCGTTGTAAGCAGCAGTTGTCGACAGAAAATGTCACGCTTTTTAATTGGTGGAAACGGTCGTGACGTCACAGTGCGCGAATTTCAAACGGGGCCAATTGCACTTTGGCTAGTAACCATACAACCAATAGAAGGGATCGTATAGTGATGCTCCAAGTGGGACTGAGCTTAGTTAATTGCTTAATTACCCAATTAGCCTAATTAGCTTTACTAGTCAGGCCATAAAAATAAATAAAAGCGATTAAGAAATTGGTCGAGCTCAGGAATCGAACCCCGGTCTTCGGCGTGAGAGACGAGCACGCTATCCACTCCGCCATGCCAGCTTTTTTTTTTCTTTACGATGGTTTGGAATGAACAAAGGCGCGTCTAGTGAATACGGTGTCTTCACTCACTCTCATCGTCCTCCATTCCCTTCCGGCGAGGTTTAGGTGTCCACCGACAAATGAGAGACAGATACATTTCCTTTCCTCAAAAACGAATTTACCGACGAGCGAGGCGTAGAAACGAATGGGCGAAGGCGTTCTATGTACTCCTTGGCAGCGTTGCAAGACGCTGTCGCGTTCCACTCTTAGGGGCGAAGCTTAACATCTTAACCACACATCAGTGACCACACTTTAGGTCAGAAAAGTGCCCCCCCCCTGAATTTTGACTGGTGTCCACCGAGATATGTGAGACAGTTACTGCGTAATTTCCTTTCCTCAAATACAATTTTCATTTTCTTCATTACGGCTCCTCTTTATCTATCTTCTTTCACTCCCACCTCCCTTCCTCTACGGTGCGGTTCAGGTGTCCACTGAGATGACAGAGAATTACTGCGCCATTTCCTTTCCTCAAAAAGCGTTGCGTTCAAAATCGCGCCGAACGGGTGGTGGCGATCCATGGACTCCCTGGCAGCGCTACAACGCGCTGTCGCGTTCCACTCCTAAAGGCGAAGCTTAAGCGTCATTAATTAGCAGTTAATTAGCATTCAGGCATTACTCAGTAATTAACAATTAATTAGTGATTTGCCATGACTTGGTAATTAGTACTCAAATATATGTGACGCCACCAGTGCCACAGAAACAGCGAAGGTGGTGCGGAAAACGCTTCCTCCTCTACCCACTTTAGACAGTCAAAGTGCCCCCTGAATTTTTTCAGTGTGCACTTCCATTCCATGGGCCTGGATCAGGGGTGTGCGCGAGGTGCTTTGAGCAGCTAGGAGTGTAGAACAGAGTTCAGTTAATTTGCGTGGTCAGTACTTCACGTGCCTAAGTAGCTTTATGTAGATCATATTCAGTGTTTTGTGCTCCAGCGATGAATGTAAATTAGCTTATGGCGCTCTGTTTATCCGCAAATATGTATCAATACACTCACTCCCAGATTTGTTCATCTTTAATGTTTCATTTCTTGCGTTTACGTTTATATCCATGCTTCGAAAATATTTTGAAGCATGGAAGTGCACCGCACAACCGTGTGTTTCAATGGGTGAGTTTCTATGTAATGCAACTCTTTCAGAGTAGTCGTCCTTTAAGCAGGGTTTGCAAGCCAACACACAGGAAAGCTTATTTTTCTCATATTGTCGTAGTCATTCATAAAGGGAAGAAACCGGTTGGCACGATTGGTGCAACGCTTCCTGGTAGTACAAGAGAAAAAATTATTTTCGTCATTGATGGTTCTCGATAACTATTTAGTAAATGATCCTCCGCAGCTTGCAAGTCATGGATCTCATTGTCTTTTAAGGGCACGCCAGAATGCCGTGGAATAAGCGAAATACAGTTGAGAGCAGTGTGTTCACTTCGTTCCCTCATCCATGTAAATACCAGTGATACGTTATGTTACCTGCCTGCTGTTCGGAATCTAGTGAAGAAGTTTCTACTGCTCATGGTGCACTATCTTTATATTTGTACGCCATTGCATGAAACCTTAGTTTTCAATATCTTTATACCTTTTGTACTTCGATTTATGAAAGTGTGAAACCAGCAGTAAATGTCACATTTGGTACGCCAGTTCCATACTATGTGTAAGTTTGTTCCACATCGCACGCCGTTACAGGCGCGCGAGCAACGGCGGCTATTTTCGCAAGCTGCTCATGGAAGGAACTATATTGTCAAAAAACGAGCAGGCACGCTGCCTCATCGCAGCAACGAAGAGGCCGCGGTCAAGCTGTGCTCATAAACCGAGTCTCGTTTACAGTCACAAAAAACGGCTGCTGCTGCACAAACCAGCGCCAAGTACGATCAACTCCCCGCTTCCCTCATCATGGGCGATAATACTTCGAACAACACCATGTAAGACAAGAAAATTTTATATTGGTGAAAAGAAATTCAGTGCGAGGAAAAATATGAAACACCACAAAGAGGCATTTCACAATGATTAACTGGTTCCTGATGCCCTTAGTAGGCAATGTTTTGGCTTGGGACGGGGGTGTGCAGCTCGAACTGTTGACTCAATGTGGGTGCCGTCTGTACGTTCAATTAATGTATATGTATGTATGTATGTATGTCAAAAGAAATGCAGTGACAGGAAAAATATAATACACCACAAAAAGGCATTTCACAATGATTAACTGGTTCCTGATGCCCTTAGTAGGCAATGTTTTGGCTTGGGACGCGGGTGGGCAGCTCGAGCCGTTGACTCAATATGGGTGCCGTCTGCACGTTCAATTAATGTATATGTATGTATGTATGTCAAAAGAAATGCAGTGACAGGAAAAATATAATACACCACAAAAAGGCATTTCACAATGAATAACTGGTTCCTGATGCCCTTAGTAGGCAATGTTTTGGCTTGGGACGCGGGTGGGCAACTCGAGCCGTTGACTCAATGTGGGTGCCGTCTGCACGCTCAATTAATGTATATGTACGTATGTATGTCAAAAGAAATGCAGTGACAGGAAAAATATAATACACCACAAAAAGGCATTTCACAATGAATAACTGGTTCCTGATGCCCTTAGTAGGGAATGTTTTGGCTTGGGACGGGGGGGTGTGCAGCTCGAACTGTTGACTCAATGTTGGTGCCGTCTGCACGTTCAATTAATGTATATGTATGTATGTATGTCAAAAGAAATGCAGTGACAGGAAAAATATAATACACCACAAAAAGGCATTTCACAATGATTAACTGGTTCCTGATGCCCTTAGTAGGCAATGTTTTGGCTTGGGACGCGGGTGGGCAGCTCGAGCCGTTGACTCAATGTGGGTGCCGTCTGCATGCTCAATTAATGTATATGTATGTATGTATGTCAAAAGAAATGCAGTGACAGGAAAAATATAATACACCACAAAAAGGCATTTCACAATGATTAACTGGTTCCTGATGCCCTTAGTAGGCAATGTTTTGGCTTGGGACGCGGGTGGGCAGCTCGAGCCGTTGACTCAATGTGGGTGCCGTCTGCACGTTCAATTAATGTATATGTATGTATGTATGTCAAAAGAAATGCAGTGACAGGAAAAATATAATACACCACAAAAAGGCATTTCACAATGAATAACAGTGGTTCATGATGCCCTTAGTAGGCAATGTTTCGGCTTGGGACGGGGGTGGGCAGCTCGAGCCATTGACTCAATGTGGGTGCCGTCTGCACGTTGAAATTAAGGTATGTGTATGTATGTATGTGAAAAGAAACTCAGTGAGAGGAAAAATATTGTCAAGACCAGAGGAGCCGTGAAGGTAGACGTCGAGAAGAACCCAAGACTGGGAGCCCTTTTTTAATTATGGAGCCAGCTTCCACGACACAGAACAGAACAGCGCGCCACGAGAGCCCACTGCCGCTTCGTCGTCGTCTTCGACTCAGCGCGGAGGCCACGCGGCGCGTTAGGCGCGTGGCATTATTCCCCCCCGCGAAAGCAAACATCGTCTCGATGTGGAATGGGGTATGTACAGTGAGGGGAGGAGGAACAAAAAAGAAAGACTGGGGGTGAGGCGAATTATACAGTGCGCTCTAGATGACATGCAGGGAGAGTCAAGTTCACACGTGGGGTAAGGGGAAAAGGTACGAAACAGCGTGAACACAGCGCTCAGTCACGCGAAAAGTACGGCTTTAAGCGCACTACATGCACGATTTCAGGCCGTTGACGCTGAGGGCCGGCGACCGCAGTTCCATGGGGGACAACTTCGTAGTTGACGCTGTTCAGGCGGCGCAGGACTCTGTACGGGCCAAAATACCTATTTAAAAGCTTTTCGCACAATCCCTTGCGGCGCACTGGTGTCCACACCCACACGTGGTCGCCCGGCTCGTAGTGCACGTCCCTGTGCCGAAGGTTATAGTGTCGGGCATCGGCGGATTGCTGGTCCTTGATGTGCAAGCGGGCCAGCTGACGGGCCTGCTCTGCTTGCTCCACGAAGTGGCCAGCTTCAGGGGGAAGCTCTGCGTCGCCGTACGGCAGCATGGCGTCTAGCATCATGCGGACCTCCCTGCCATACACGAGACGGAACGGGGTGAACTGGGTGGTTTCCTGCGTCGCGGTATTATATGCGAAGGTGACGTACGGCAAGACCTCATCCCAGGCTTTGTGTTCAACGTCGACGTACATCGAGATCATGTCCGCCAATGTTTTGTTGAGCCGTTCCGTTAGACCATTGGTTTGGGGATGATACGCTGTTGTCGGTCGATGAGCAGTATGGCTAAGCGCTAAGATGTCACGTAGGAGTCGGGCTGTAAACGCCTTGCCTCGGTCAGTAATGACGGCCGATGGGGCGCCGTGTCTAAGCACGATGTCGTGCATAAAGAAGTGGGCAACTTCGGCGGCAGTACCTCGCGCCAGGGCCTTCGTTTCAGCGTAGCGGGTCAAGTAGTCTGTGGCGACTACGATCCACTTGTGGCCGGAATACGAGAGAGGAAATGGCCCCAGAAGGTCCATGCCGACTCTGTCGAATGGTATTTGTGGCGGCTCGATGCACCGAAGCAGTCCAGGAGGCTTGAGCGCGGGTTTTTTTCGCCGCTGGCATTGCCGGCATGTCCGGACATAATGCTTGACACTTGAAGTTAGGTTGGGCCAGTAATAGTTCTGCCGGCCGGATTCGGGATAAGGTGCGGGTAACTCCAAGGTGGCCGGAAGTCGGTTCATCATGGCAGGCAAGGAGGACTTCATCCCGCAGATCAGACGGTATGACGAGCAGGTAAGTTGTCGGACTTGAAGTAGAGTTCTTTTTATAAAGCACCCCTCTCCGCAGGCAGAACGACGATAGTCCACGAGCTAGGTTTCGTGGTATCTCAGGGCACCCACCTTCGAGATGTTCGATGAGCAGACGGAGCTCGGCGTCTGCACGCTGTCTGGAAACGAGCTGAGATGTGCTGACCGCTCCAAGGAAGCTATCATCGTCGGTGGTGTCTTGCGGAGGAGGTTCGACGGGAGCGCGTGACAAGGTATCAGCGTCGGTGTGTTTCCGGCCTGACTTGTAGGTGACGGTGAAATCGAATTCCTGCAGGCGTAATGCCCAACGTGCTAGGCGGCCGCAAGGGTCCTTTAAATTTTTCAGCCAGCACAGCGAGTGGTGGTCGGTGACGATACGAAACGGTCTGCCATAGAGGTATGGGCGGAACTTGGCGGCGGCCCAGACTACCGCTAAACATTCTTTTTCCGTGGTAGAGTAGTTCAACTCAGCACGCGACAGCGCGCGGCTGGCGTAGGCAATTACTTTGTCGACACCGTTTTGCCGCTGAACTAGAACGGCGCCAAGACCGACGTTGCTCGCATCCGTGTGCACCTCCGTATCGGCATCTTCGTCGAAATGTGCCAGGATGGGCGGTGATTGGAGTAGGCGTCGTAACTCGTCGAAGGCAGTCTGTTGTTCGTTGCCCCAAGAAAATGACGTGTCATCACGGGTTAGGAGAGTCAGAGGGCTGGCGAGCTGGGCGAAGTTTCTAATGAAGCGGCGATAATAGGAGCACAGGCCCAGAAAACGTCGGACTGCTTTTTTGTGGGAGGGGACCGGAAAGGCAGCAACGGCAGCAAGCTTCTCTGGGTCAGCGCGGATTCCGTCAGCACTAATGACGTGCCCGAGGAACTTCAGTTCGGTGAACCCAAAGTGGCATTTTTCTGGTTTGAGGGAGAGGTTGGCGGATCGAACGGCTTTGAGGACAGTCCTGAGGCGGTGCAGATGTTCCGTGAACGTTGCGGAAAAAATGATGACATCGTCAAGATAAACAAGACAGGTCTGCCACTTCAAACCGGTGAGAACGGTGTCCATCATTCTTTGGAACGTGGCAGGAGCACAGCAGAGCCCGAATGGGAGGACGCGAAATTCATACAGCCCGTCCGGTGTAATGAATGCGGTTTTCTCACGGTCCCTCTCATCAACTTCTATCTGCCAATAACCACTTCTGAGGTCGACCGAAGAGAAGTACTTGGCTTGACGAAGTCGGTCGAGGGAGTCGTCGATACGCGGTAGCGGGTACACGCCTTTCTTGGTCACACTGTTCAGCTTCCTGTAGTCGACGCAGAACCGTAGTGTCCCGTCTTTCTTTTTCACGAGGACGACAGGAGACGACCACGGACTGCTTGACGGTTGGATGACGCCGTCTGTGAGCATCTCTTCGACCTGTGTTTGAATAGCATCTCGCTCACGAGATGCTCACCAGTGGTCGCGGTGCACTCTGCTCAGCCTACTCCTTACTGGGCGGATCGGTGCCAGGCACCGCGGAAGACTGACCTCTGGCGCACTCCGGATCAACGCCCGCTCTGCTACCACTGTGGTGAGGCCGGCCATCTCTACCGGCGGTGCCCCTATCGCGCAATGGGACTACGCGGTTTTTCTGTCGACAGCCCCCGTCCACGCCCTGGAGAGCGCCCTCAAGACATCGCCGAGTATGTCACCCGCCAGCGTAGTTCACCATCTCATCCGCGCCGCGAGTCGCGATCGCCCTCTCAAGGGAGAGAGAGAGTAGCAAAATGCTTAACAAATCGAATATCGTCGAAACAATGCTAAAACAAACTGCGAATCGAAATTAACATTTTCAAATACGAAATAAAAGGAAGATGCATGCGGAAAGAAATACTTTCAAATATGAGATATTTCTATCTACTGATAGTAACCGCAATAGTGCGATTACCCCTCAGCAAGTTTATTCAGAAGAACTGCGGATTACAGAAATCTTAGTTTGTAGAAAAGAAATAGTGACAAACCTCAATGTAACACTGAAAACTCAACCTCATGGTAAGTAGAAAACCAGCGAAAAAGACGCATTCACAAGGAGGAGAAGTACACAGGACAACGCTGTACTTCTCCTCCTGTGTACTTCTCCTCCTTGTGAATGCGTCTTTTTCGCTGGTTTTCTACATACCATGCACCAACTGGCCCAACAAGCTACGCTTCTTCAATACTCAACCTCATGTTCGTGCACAACGCTTTCTTTTTGTGTCAGTTATGTTTCACTGTTTTAGAGAGTTTATTTTAGTTTGGATGAGTGACACTTGCATCTCGGCATCAACCAACACTTTGTTTTTTCAGCTCAAGCTCTGTCACAGAAGCGGCGGCACGCTTCCTTTCCTGTTCCTTCCTCACTGCATCAGCCCTTTCTGCTCTCGTCCTCTCCAGCTCCTCTTTCCACCGTGCGTTCGCCCCACGGACCATTTGGAGCATCCTCTTGGTCAGCTGAACGTTGGCAACTCCTCCAGCCGAATTACGGCGTCATACACGATTCGCTGGGCGACCAGATTGCTCCTTCTGATTTTCAACAAGGCATTCTTTGTTAATAGAAAATCCCCGCTCGACAGACGCATCTCCGTGCGAAACAGACAGAATCATTTTCACAAACGTGAAGAGTTTTGTTCGAACCACAGATGCCTGCCCAAATCCAGCCGATGCGTGCTCCTATTGAAATTTTTTAATGTCGCTTGCGTCGAGGCTAAGTAGCATACATGCTTGTAGGACCGCATCGCCCGGTCAGCTTCTGTTCCTGTCATCCACTGGTGCTCCATCACAACTTCAAGTGCATGAGTTAGACGCCGTTCCCCGTGATCGGGAATCAGCGCGCACGCGGGATCCAGAGATGACGATCGCCTCGTCAGCTAGAACCTCAACGGCGACCTCTCCACGATCTTTTTGGCGCAGTTCTTCACGAAAGTGACGCAGTCCCTTCTGAACCCCAAGATAGCCGAATCTGAAGGTTTCGGGGCCTTTCGGAGCGCATTCTTCATAGCAAACCCAAGGTCAACCTTGGGGGTCGCAAGTACGTTGGCAGTCAGGTCCATGTCCGCCTTGATCAACTTCAAAGGAGTGTCCGCTGTCATTATTAATTATTTCTTCACTATTCTGCACATTAGTGATCGTAGAAGGTTCTCCAGTGCTGCGCCAAGAAATGGAAGCATGGGCGAATCGGTCTGGAACTCAGCCAGGAACGGCTGCAGTTCCTCCGCGATGCCAAGCATAAAGGTTAGCTTTGCAGACAGCAGAGGATCGCGAATAGCTGTTTCTACCACGCAGTAACTGGAGCTAGTCGGTCGGTTATCCTCGTTTCGGCACGACTCGACGTACACTTTTAGGTACGGTAGAATCTCAATAGCTCTTGAAATTACACGAACATTTTCAAGCCACCGCACAGCGCAAATCTTCATAGGGTAAATGTTGCTCCCGGTTATGCGTGCGTATTCAGCGCGTCGTGCAGGTACACATTTGAATAAGTTGTACAAAGCCCGAAGAAATTCCACGAGTTGCCAACCTGTTGCCGCATGTCCGGTTTCGAAAGCGCCGTTCACAACATGAAGGCCACACCTACCAACTTCGAGAATACGACGGCCGTCGCTGGATTCACAAAGTTCTTGTTTGATCTCACGGAGAAATTCTGCATTTACATTTGGCCCATCCATTCAGATGTGAAGAATTTTTGATCGGGAGAGTCCATCTGTGGAAGTTTTAAAAGCGGACACCAATTCTTCCGCCTGCGTGCGCCCCATAGAGCTTGACGTCAAGTAGCGCGTTTTGACGCTCTGCTCTGCATCCGACCAAAAGCGAACCAACACGTCCATTTGCTCTCTTTGTGCCGCTTTGTTTAACGATTCGTCAAACGCCACGTCTAAGCGGGAGGCTTGGCTTACTTCCGACATGAGGTTCTCCTTGACGAAAGGTGCTAGGCCATAGAAAATAGTATATCCTACCTTGTCATTGCCAAGCTGCATTTTCTTGGCTGTAGCTGATGATGGGAACATCAAAGGGAACAGAGAAGCTTATGCCGCGGCAGAACGGAGTGATGTGTGTGTCACAACAGCATTGAGGCACCACGTTACTTCAGCATTTAGGACTTCTAAGTCACGCTGAAAGATATCCTTTGCTGTACGGTCGGGCTCGATGTTCGTCGCCGTAGTTGAAGCACTTGAAGGATGCGCAGAAACAGACGGCACTGGCTCGGCATTGGTCTCAACGGTGGCCGGCCATGTCAAAAATGAGGCTACAGAGGGTGTCCCGGCTCCGGTAATGGCCAGTCGGTGCTTCTTACTTTCAGCGTGACTTGTCACCGCTCGTCCTCCCCTGTTGCTGAGCGAAAACTGCTTTCTGCATAGCGCGCAGTACGCTGCGTTTGGGTTACATTCGACGGGTCTAATCCAGGCTGCAAATTCGCAATGTTTCGCATTCGTCCAGTCCTGGACGAAAGTGCACTTGAAGGCCATCACGCTTGACACGTCGCACACAGAGTGCCTGCGGCACCACAGCAGCTATTAAAACTAAGTCGGTTCAAAACGGCGCAGCTAAGTACGGAGAGACTTCGTTGCTTCGCCAGCGTCGCCAGATCGCGATAAGGCGGGAAACTATCCCCCCCCCTCCCAAAGCTGCGCTGCTTGCATCGCGTGTGTGCACCCCCTGCGGCAGAAATGGACGCTTCCATCAGCGAGACGCGCAGGGAGGAAGAGTTCACTCAGAAACACAGGAAAACAAGGGGAGGCCGCTGGCCGTCGAACAGCACACGTGCGGACAGAAGAAACCGTGCGCTCTGTCGTCGCCCACTGAACCAATGTTCGCAAGCTCCGACCCTCAGGCCTCTCCGACCAGCCGCTCGTCGTCGCCTGACCGTCATCGATCTCCCTCGCCCCAATCAGCCGCCCGTCATCTCCTGGCCCGTATGTTCGATTCCGTTCGGAAAACTAACGGCTTCAGCGTGAAAAGAAATTCAGCGAGAGGAAAAATTTGAAACACTGCGAAAAGGCATTTCACAATGAATAGCAGTGGTTCCTGATGCTAGGGGAGCAAAAGTGCACGAAACAATTCCTTTTAAACTTGAAGCCTGAGTGCGCTGATTTTGGTGACAATCAATATGAATTCACTCATTTATATCACTGAGCATAGAAATGTTTCCAGGACAAGAAAGGAAAACTTGTTCTTGTGTAAATCATTGCGTGTATATTCCAGCAGTGTTAGCGGCTGGAATAAAAAAAATGCCAGTGGCTTAGCTCCTGTTAAGCCTGGATATACAAGTGAAAAGTTGCAGTTACGCTTTGTTTGACGTAATGGCTGTCACAGTTCGCGCACAATGCACTGGGAGCACCACGGTAGCGGTGCAGATTTTGAGCCAACTCCCTCGCTACCACTTTTGGGTCTTCTTTTCTTCCTTCCATGGCGAATGTCTGCGCCTCTTCTACGGCCGCCGCCGCCGCTCACGCGTGCGTTCTCGCAACGCCTTGCGAAAGAACCTTCTCTCGGGAGGGAGACCGCCCTCCCAACCGTCCGAAGCGGTTAACCGATGGCGAGGAGAAGTAACGACGGAGCGCGCGCCACGGCGCGCGGCCTCTTTTATGTCCGCCGCCGCTGCTCGGGCGTTATCGCAACGGCTTGCGAAAGAACCTTCTCTCGGGAGGGAGACCGCCCTCCCAACCGTCCGAAGCGGTTAACCGATGGCGAGGAGAAGTAACGACGGAGCGCGCGCCACGGCGCGCGGCCTCTTTTATGTCCGCCGCCGCTGCTCGGGCGTTATCGCAACGGCTTGCGAAAGAACCTTCTCTCGGGAGGGAGACCGCCCTCCCAACCGTCCGAAGCGGTTAACCGATGGCGAGGAGAAGTAACGACGGAGCGCGCGCCACGGCGCGCGGCCTCTTTTATGTCCGCCGCCGCTGCTCGGGCGTTATCGCAACGGCTTGCGAAAGAACCTTCTCTCGGGAGGGAGACCGCCCTCCCAACCGTCCGAAGCGGTTAACCGATGGCGAGGAGAAGTAACGACGGAGCGCGCGCCACGGCGCGCGGCCTCTTTTATGTCCGCCGCCGCTGCTCGGGCGTTCTCGCAACGCCTTGCGATAGAACCTTCTCTCGGGAGGGAGACCGCCCTCCCAACCGTCCGAAGCGGTTAACCGATGGCGAGGAGAAGTAACGACGGAGCGCGCGCCACGGCGCGCGGCCTCTTTTATGTCCGCCGCCGCTGCTCGGGCGTTATCGCAACGGCTTGCGATAACGCGATAAGAACCGCTAGCAGCGGCGAAGGATAAACCGATGGCAATGAGGAGGAAGCTCACCGCGGCGGCGCCGAGGGATGGCTCACGCGAAGCGCGGTGTTGACGAGCCTAGTGAAGCTTTTCGTTTCTAAAGTGAGGATAAGTAGGTGTTTTTTTTCAGTATCAAGCTAAACAGGTACAGATGTCAAATATTAAACCAGGTCACCTCCGTACCACCCGGCGCCAAGGCGGCGAAAAGCCATCCCTGTGTGACGTATGTGGAAAAAAATTCAGTGAGAGGAATTTTGAAACACCACAAAAAGGCGTTTCACAAAGAGCGGCCGTGGTTCCTCCTGCCCTTAGTCACTAGTTTTGCTAGGTACCATTTTCTATGCAAGCTAACGAGCTGAGTACCCTATGAAAGGTGTCAGTAGCTAACATGCATCATTAACTACATTCCAGTACAGAAGACAGCAAATATTTGCTCAACTAGGTCCGATAGGCCAGCTTTCCAAGCATGCGCTTTCGAGGCGAAGGCTATCTTGTGCATCAAAGTTTACAGCCTTTGTTTAACCTTATCCTAAAACCTGGCAGTTCTCGGAGGTTGGCCCTGTGCTGCCCTGCTGGAGGTATGGGCTTAGCGTAGGCCTGATCACTAATGCTCCGTCTCGAGGACATTGCACGCTGTGCAGGGCTTCCTGGCCGACCTGTCGACCAGGACTCGGACACTGACGCACATTCGTGGTGCACCAATCAGCTGCAACCACTTCGTGGCCTCTTCTTGGCGGCGGACATCGGGCTACGCGTCCCAGTCAAAACGCGCTACAGGAATTTACGACAGAAAACTTCTGTAGTCTGTCGTATTTTGGGCTTGTAGTATTTGTGTAGTCTGTCTTCTGTCTCAATTCTGTAGTCTGTAGTGTCGTATTTCTGTAGTCTGTCTTCTGTAGTGTAGTGTTTCTGTAGTCTGTCTTCTGTAGTCTAGTATTTCTGTAGTCTGTCTTCTGTAGTGTAGTATTTCTGTAGTCTGTCTTCTGCAGTGACGTATCTCTGTAGTCTGCCTTGTGTAGTGCATTTCTGTAGTGTGTTGTATTTCTGTAGTTATTACCAAGTACGCTTTATTTACCAATTAATATGCAGCTACAGAGCAGCAGTCCATGCATTCCTGCAGTACAGCCAGGAACAAGAACACCTCACTTGGAGCAAATCGGTTATTTATTTACATATATACAGAACTTTTCTTCAGCAGGTCTCTCTTGTTCACTGTCCTAGTGAAGAAAAAGAACAGTGCTATATATAGTATGCATGCACAACAAATGCATGTAAATGTTACAAAAGTCATACAGTGGAATCTCGATTATCCATTCACCTTTCATGCAACGACCCGCATTTTACGACAAATTGGCATGGGCCCGACATAAACTCATAGGAATAATGCATTAAAAGCCTCAATTATACAACTGAAGAATATGCACGCCCCGCTTCATATGATGGCTAGCGGGAACAGTCCAGAATAGGAGAGACATTGGCATGCAGAGCACTTTATTGGCAGAAGTGACGTCAACCAAGCTGTTTCCAGACAGAAATCAAGGCGGAGACGTGCATGCAACGTGTGACCAATTGCACCATGGCCTGTAATGACGGTTCTGTCGACGGCTTAGACTCAGTCCGTGCGTGCAACCCGCATCCACCAGTGCGAGGCGGTCCGCCTGGCCCGTTTTTCTGCGCGCTTCACTTACGAAGACGTTGGGGAAATAAACTGCACGTTAATAACACCATAAAGTTATTGTAGAGGCGGTAAAAAGATTAGACATTCCTGTGATCGTCGGTGGCTAGTTCAAAAGAGCTTCCCGCTACATCTTGAGTAAGGCGCAGGTTAGGCCTACAACACCACGCAAGTGGTGTACTGTCAGCCGGCAGAACGCACATCACTGCAGAAATCGTTCCGAAGGTGAACACTGCGCTTTCTGTTTTCCTTTACATGCGAATTCTTAGTACAGATACTGATGCCTTCTGCGTAGTGACAGCGGTTCTAGAGAAAGTTTGAACAGAAAGACATGTCACTGGCAGGGTCGTATACTGCGCGTTGCACATCTGCGAAGCGTTGGAGTAGTCATATTCCTGGCGCGTCGTCCATATATTTTGTTCGAGATTCATCGACATCTACTTAACGTGCAGGAAGAGAGCGCTCGCATGCCTTGTCTAAAGCCACCTTTTCGACGCTGAAAAGCCTGGCTGCGCACGGTCTGGAACAATGCATCTCCCGCTTGAAAGGTACCTGAGAAACAGGAAAGGCAACAGCGTAATGCTAACATACCTATTGTATGGCTATATACATATGCCGGCATTAGTATTGTGCGTTAGCGAGAAGATGAATAAAAGCCTGTTGGTGTCAGGCATGCCGGCAACAGTTGAAGTGCCTCAAAAAGTGCTTTACTGCAGCATTTGCACTATGAAATCATGGTCTTGAACTGTAGTTGTGAAAACGTGATGGTGCTTGGGTGTAAAAACAATCAGCATGTTGACCTAATAAGCAGGAGTTTATTGTAGGAAATGCTTTGGCAGGTGCTAATTTAATTAAAGCCAAGTCAGCAGGGTTAACTGGAGATATGGGAGAAGCCTTTGTCCTGCAGCGAACATAATTAGGCTGATAATGTTTGATACATTCATAAGCGCCAGTGTTGGCTAAAATTGGCACTTTGTACCAGTGCAAAGCCAGAAAAAATTAAAAGACCTGTTGAAGGTTCCAGAGGGTCCAGTAGGTGCAAACAATGTGAACATGACGGTTTGACATCTCAGACATGCAAAAAAATGCTTCAAATGTTCCTTTTATCTCAGGAGCTCCAATTATCTGCTGAAGCACGGCAAATGGAGGCCAACAGAAGGCAACAGTCGCTCATTAAGGAATGACACTCTGCCCGGAAATAACGACTGACAGCTTTTTCATTTGGTAAAGTAGCGAAGCGAAAAGAATGAACTGAGAAGGCACTAGAAAATCTCTTTCACCAAAGGACCTTGCAAGAGTGCCTGCAATTCCGTATGGGCACGAAAAATGACTCGGCTGCATCAGAACGGTATGCAATGGTCATGAAAAGCGTGGGACACAATGTACTGGTACGGCACTGTGGCCTCATTATTGACCCGAGCTCGCCATGGTTGGGTGCCAGACCTGACAGGCTTGTATTTGACCCAGAAGTGAATCATGGTGTCTTAGAGATAAAGTCTTTCTATTCTCTGAAAGACAGTGATGCTAGTGTTGTGGCTAGCAAGAGCTCCCTTCTTACATTAGAGAATTAAGGCCCAACTCTCAAAAGGGACGCAGAATATTACTATCAGGTGCTCGTGCAGATGGCCCTGATAGGTGTCTGTGGGCTGATTTTGTTGTTCACTCCGAGAACTGGATAGTAGTCGTGTGGATTCGTTTTCTTAAGGAGTGGGCAAATGTGTTAATGAGTGGGGAACTTTTTCAAACTGCAGCGCCTTACTTTGCCAACCGGCAGACCTCAGCCACTACAGTTTAGCCATGTGACGAACCACTGCCTAAATGAATGACCCCTTTGAGTGTGTAGCGCCCGGCGACGCTATAACGCGCTGGCGCTGAGATCGGCGTTCCCGCGCTAGAGGAAAATAAAGATGGACAGCGCGTGCTGGGCGCGCACGCCGGGCACGGGCAGTCCGGGACTAGAAGCCTGCCACGCTAATCGTCTCTCTCTGGTGCTCCGCTACGATCCCGCAAATCTTCAACAGTGGTGACCCGGCAAACCGTGCTTTCTATCCCAGCGGCGTCCTAGCATGGCGTACTGGCAGCACCCAAGTTTCGACCCGCCGCTCCCGGCGTTCCGGCCGGCAGGCGTCGGCGGGTGGTTCGCCCAACTGGAGGCTGCGATGTACCTGAACGGCATCACCATCCAGCCGTTCAAACACGCAGTCCTTTGCGACATCCTCCCGCCCGATCTCCTGCGTCGGCTCACCTACTCTGCCTTCGGCTGCCGGCCATACGATGAGCTGCGTGCGGCCGTCTTGGCTCACTTCGGCGCCTACTATGTTCCGCCGCCGCTCTACGACGCAGCGAATCCGTTTTCGCCGCCGCCAGCCTCTGGCCCTGCACCGGCCTCGCTCGCGCCCACGCAGCCTTCATCAGAACCCGGCCCGCCTCAGCAGCCCCTCGCCGCCTCGCCGCCACTCCAGGCCAGCGTCTCCGGCCCAGCTTCTTTAGCACCGACCGCACCAGACGCTGCCGCATCGCTTCCGACAGCACATCCTGCTACTCCGAACACGCTAGCAGCACTGTGCGACGACTCCACGGCCCCAAGTCCGCAGTCGCTCCCTCAGCAGCTCGGTGAGGTGCCTGGCCCGCCGCGGTTTGCCACGTCAGCGAACTCAGCGACTGATGCGCCTCGCGCCACCCTGTTGAGCGCCTCTGGCCATACCGCCTCCCATACGGACGATACAGCATCTACGGCACAGCCCGGTGAGCAACTTATCTTATCTGCAATAGTGCCGCCGTCAGTCGAGCTCTTCCTCGACGAGTGCCCCACTCCGCCAACGTCTGTACCCTACTGCGTAGCATCGCTGCCAGCCGAACGCTCACCTACCGCCTCATCGCTCATTCCGCCAAAGTCGTCAGTCACTGACCTGAGCGATAGTGCTAAAGGCGAAGTGAGATTGCCGCCACCGCAGCGTATGCCACATACCAGCCCCACTACCCCGCGGCCACACCGCCTGCCCAAGAGGCCCACCCCAAGCCCTCAGTATTGTCAACCGCTTCTCGGAGTCTGACCCTGGCAGCTCGACACTGTCGCAGCAAGCGTCTGTTTTGGTGCCTGACTTGAGCCACCTTCAGCAGCGAATGGTCCAGCTACCCACACCGAGCAGTGCGGCAGTTGTCCATCCAAAAGCTTTGTCTTTTGCTCCCAGCCAGCCATCTGATGTAGCAGTCTCAGCTGCATGGCCTGTCACTGCAACAACCTTTTTGCAGCCACCTACCGCCGACCATGCTCACACGCGCATCATCCCTGGCCAACCGCTCCGGACTGTCGATCCCGCGCTTCACCCAAGCACCTGACAATGAGCCCTGCAACTTCCTCCGCCATCGTCATGGCTCTCACTGTTGTGTCGACGGTCACACATGTGCCAAATACTGTTACAGCTGCCGCTGTCGCAGCACAGCTGCATTCAGTCCACGGAGCCGTTTCGCCCGCTCCAGTGCTTGTGACGACGTACTCGGCGCGCCAGATTCCCACCGACACCGGCTCCAACGTTCCAACACCGACGACACTTGTGTCCGCGGGCAGCACTACAGTCGGTGACGGCCCGACCATGGCCTTCCCTGCCCCCATGTCCTTTGACAACTCGGCACCCAGCATCATTCGCCCGTTGCGAAGCAGCCAGGCTCGTCCACCTGAGCCCGCGCACTCCACCCGACGGCTCTTCCCGGCACCTGACATGAACTTACCGGACTCTCCATCTCTGGCTACTCCATCTCTGCCCCGTCGGCGCGCTAATTTCGCCGTTCCGTCTAGGCGGGGGGCCCTATAGCGCCTGGCGACGCTATAAAGCGCCGGCGCTGAGATCGGCGTTACAGCGCGCGCTAGAAGAAAATAAAGATGGACAGCGCGTGCTTGGGGCGCACGCCCGGCACGGGCAGTTCGGAACTAGAAGCCTGCCACGCTGATCATCTTGCTCTGGTGCTCCGCTGCGACCTCGCAAATCCTCAACAACCTCATTACTTCAAATCCGTGCACTCTGACGTCATAACCATTTCGACCAACCGAAAAGCGTAACGCCTCTGCTGACAACCTTCTGTCGACAACGATAAGGCATTAAAGGCTTTCGCCTTAAAAAGGGGACAACGGACGAAGAGTAGACAAGGACGAACGCTGGCGTCCTTGTCTACACTCCATCCGTAGTCCCCCTTTTTTGCACCGCTGTTATTCTTTCTAAGCATGAAAACCCCTCAACAGCTGCGCTGATAATTCTTATCGCCGAGAATCGTAATCATCGAGTGAGTTTTTTTCTTATCTACGACAAAGCGGCGTGGCTCTGCCCTCAAGCACAGGCACATGACGCGATGTGGAACTGCACCCTATAAGAAATAGGTCCCAGCAAATAGGTCGCCGTCGCTAGAACAAGCGTTAACCCTGACTAGCGTCCGCTATACAGCGAACATGCTGTGTATTCAAAATGGCAGCTGCAACGGTCTGTATTTTCGCAAACAGAGCGCGCGCAACAGTCCAGCAGACCTATACAGCAGACAGGGGGCCCTGTAGCGCCCGGCGACGCTATAACGCGCTGGCGCTGAGATCGGCGTTCCCGCGCTAGAGGAAAATAAAGATGGACAGCGCGTGCTGGGCGCGCACGCCTGGCACGGGCAGTCCGGAAATAGAAGCCTGCCACGCTGGTCGTCTCTCTCTGGTGCTCCGCTGCGACCCCGCAAATCCTCAACAAGTGCGTGAGGCCTGTTGATAGTACTACCATATTTTAAGCCGCAAATCTGCTACCCTTGTTGTACTAAAAAATGAGGACAACTTTTTGCTTTGAATTTCTTGCATTTATGCTGCGTGCATTTACGAGCGCATGTTATATATAATTGTTTGAAACAGATTCATCAGTAACATTACTCAGCTAGTTGACCTGCACAAAGCCATCATGCTTATAATAGGCATGCGTTAATTATAATGACCTGATGTCCCGTTGGAGACAGTTATGTAGCAGAAGAAAATATTCAGCATACAAATGTGAACAATCTTTTGTTTCACTGATTGAGCCAGTAGGATCCGTACAGGTGTGATATGTCGCACTCTTAATGGCAGTTGGGGCCAAGCTCATTTATTTCGCAACTTCATTTTCTTTTTGGACACTACATCAATTTGCATGGCCCATTCATATACCTAACATAAGAACATAATTAAGTATGAATAACAGAAACTGCAGCGCCCATGTCAATCAAACCCTCTAGTCTTATACCTTAAACCCACACTGAAAGTATATTGGACGGGCGCTCCGGAGGTATTTGTCTGTGTCCAGAGCATGCAGCTTTCCCTCCAAAAACTGCAGCAGCCAGTTTTCAGAGCGAAAGACAGGCGCGGTAGAAGCCGGCCGGAGCGGAGAGGAAGAGTAGCGGTACGTCGAAAGGGTTCGAGTTCTGGTGGTCGATAATCACGAGGCGGAACAGAACTGGAGGGAGGTGAAGAAGAACGTCCGGAAGAGTCAGTGATGGAACGGCGCTGATGAGAGGAACCACTAGTTGTGTCGGTGCTTTCGAAGGCTTCATACCCGCGACGTTCGTCTTCAAGGCGCCGACGGCAGAAGCGGGAAATATGGCCCCGGAAGCCGCAATAATAACAAAAAGGGCGGTTGGGGCGCCAGAGAGAGTTGAACGGGAGCGTTGAGGTTGGATGTGCCAAAGCTGTGACATGATGACGTGGCGGCTCTGGCGTTGGAGGCGGGCCATAGACGGGTGGCATGGCAGCGACCTGAGCGTACGTGGGTTTTGGGCGAGGAGCAGGAGTGTCGAGTCCGAGAGAGCCGGTGATCAACGCCAACTCTTCTTTAATCATGTTGCCAAGGCCAGCACTAGCAGAGGACGGAGCAGGAGGCGCAGGTTCAGTCAGGCACGAAGAACCGTGTGTGAAAAGCTCTTCACGAATGAGCGCACGAATCAGGGCACGTAGGTCGGAGTCGGTGGGCAAAAGAAAGGCAGCCGGGTCAGGTTGCAAACGGATGGATTGCAGTTGATCGAGGCGCTGGCAGGTCTCTTTGGTTGCATCGACGAACGTAGGGTTTTGGACAGCAAGGGCATTGAACTCCATACAGCCATACCCTTGAGGACGTGGCGAACACGGTCAGCTTCCGTCACTGTTGCACTGACACGCCGGCAGAGAGAAAGTACATCTTCAATATAAGAAGTGTACGAATCGGTAGGGCGCTGGATGCGGTCAGCGAGAGCTACTTCAGCGCGAACAGCCGGAGAGCCAAAAATCTGTCGCTGCTGCTTGAAACTCTGCTGCTTGAAACTCGTCCAGTCTGGGATATGCGTCTCATGTGCGTGCGACGTCAGTCAAAAGGACACATCGAAGAGTTTAAGGGGGTCGTCCTAGCGTTTGAAAGAACTCACGCGGTCGCAGGTATCAAGCCAGTCGTCGACGTCGTCGCCGCGAAGGCCAGCAAATATCTCAGGGTCGCGTTGACAGCTGCTCACGGTCCAAGTTGCGGGGCCATCAAAGGACGAGCACGAGTGACCCGGGCCGTCGGCGTTCTCCTCTTCTTACATGACGGTGAGAGTACACAAGCGGCGACCGGAACGCAACTCCAGGGGGAAGCATGGAAAGAGGATACGAGGAATCCAAGGTGCACCTCCACCACGTGTAAGGGAAGACCACGTCAGACGTTTATTCTAGCCCTCTGCCAGAGACGTGTTCCAAGCGAACAGCCCCAAACGATGACGATGGGAATTTACAGGTGAAAGAGAATGAAGTCGCAGCCAGAGAGGCGACTTCAATCCAGCTTCCAATCCAGCTTCAGAGGTTAAATCAGCGCGGGCACATTTTCCAACTAAAACAAAATCCACAGCTTAGGCATCTCTTTTCTCCACCCTTTGTTCCTGGATTTACGTTGCTGTAGATATTATTGTAATGTTAGGGGTTAACGAAGGTGGTAGAGGTAAGGGAAGGACTCGAATGGCGCATTTCCCCACCAACAGGTGTGCATTTCAGCTGATGTTAGAGAGAGACCATTTGATGGAGATGAATAATAACAGGATGTCAAGCCTTGATACGCAGGTAAGGAGCGAGCCTTAATGAAGGTAAAATTTTGACCTCTAAATGTCATGTTTAAGCTTACAGACACATGCATTACAAATAAGGAAAAAAAGTGTGAATGAACGAAGTGTGATATGATAACCTTACAATCCACAAGAGAGCTGGGCTAAAAGCCCACCTTGCTTGGTAAAGGGGCTCTCTTGACCGATTGTAGAGGTCCTGTATGCAGGTTTCAAAAATTAGGTTTGTTGCTCTTTGAAGTTAAAGCGGACACATGACAGGCGATATCAACGTGAATCAATATTAGGCAATAATTTCGGGCGTTGTTGTTTTGGAAAAATACGTGTTCTATTGCAGAGCGGATCTACTCTTTCCAAAGCGACAACAGAACACGCGCTCAATTTGTTGTGGAAAACTTCAACCATTAGTTTGCCCAAGTAGCTAACATCGGTTGCTCCCACTGGTGTATTTGTAATTATTGCAGTAATTAAAGCGCGATAATTAGTGTAGTAACTAAAGCACACAGGTGAATTCTTGACATACTTGTGCTCGCTTGCTTATATTTACCGCGCGGCTAAACTTTTACGCGAAGAGCGCAACCGCATCGTGTTGGGCAGTGCTGTGCACTACCGTGAAGAGTTACCTCCTGCGTAGCGAGGCGTCGACATGCACGTCGCTGCGCATGGTCAGCAGGCGCAAGCAGCGGGGAGTGTTGCTTTTCTCTTCATACGAGAACGCGCAAGCAGCGGAAGAGCGCACTGAGGTTCCGGAAACGGAATGATTTCCTTTCAGTTTTTGTTTTGCAGTAATCGAGAGTTGGTTCCATAGACTGTATGTAGCACTGTGTTTGTATTACCAGTAAGTTAGAAAACTGTTATGCTTACGAACCTCTCCCGATCTGTGGTTTGCCACTGCATTTCTGGGGTAGCCATGAGCGCATTTTGCCACCGCCACCTTTCAATCGGTCAAGTCACTTCAAGCCAAGCCATGGCACACTTTGATGGGAATCAGCGAAGCAGCGAAGAAAAAAAGTCATGGAAGCGACAGCGACAAACCAAGGTGAGATACTTGACGTTTTGTTTTAAATTTCTTTTCAAAGTAAAACTTGCTAACTTAGCAGTCATCACGATAGGCAAAACTGCTAGCTGCTTGCGCTTGTTTCTATGGCACTCGCTGCTTTCGTTGTGCTTTTGTTACAGATGACATCACATTCGTGCCATTTTTAAGCCAGACCGGCAGACATGCCACCAGACAAGGTAGATAAGGCTTCAGCGCCATTCAAAATGGCAGAGTTTTGATCAGCAGTTCCGCCGGGAGAGGAACTGGCGTGTTGACTTCCTGTCTTCAGCTGCTGAACTTCGACCTAAATGAATTAAAAGCAGGGCCATCCACTTCGCTTCAACTTTAGCCCCCTGCAACGTGCGTTGTGTGATCTGTCCAGAACCTCTGCATCGCGCAAGCGTGGTGCGAAGGACAGGCGCTTGTCAAGCGAGATTAGGGCAGACAGTGTAGAAGTGGCTTATGGTGTGCCATCGGACAGCGACAAGCATTGTGGTGTCGAGGCAGCCTGCTTGTCATCCTTCAAAAGTGATGCTCGGTTGGCGTGGGGATGGGAAGCTACGGAAGGTATTCCCGGCGTGGACTGTGTTGAAGGAGGGATGCCTCCTGCACCCATCTCCAATGACAGCAGGCTTCTGAACTGTATGCACGGCGCTTCCACGGAGGGGGCGTGATGCTGATGACATCACAGAATTCAGGCAGAAGCTGCACATTTGGGCAGTGCAATAACAGTGCTCTCACACTGCGGTGACACCACTGTTGAAAGTCGTGCTGCAGAGAGGCAGCGCAAACTGCATCTGATGTAAGCCTGTGTTCACGCAATGGTAAGTTGTACTGTAGCTGCTATATTTTTTTATTTAAATACCCCAAGGGCCCGTGTGGGCATTACATAGGGGGAGGGGGGGAAAATAACTGAAAAAATGAATCAGTATAAAAATGCACTGAATACAAAGGTAGCAGCTGCGTACACCAGCACGAAATACACATAAACCACTGTAAACATACATGTTCATCTGAGTGCGGTTTTTCACAATACATACAAAATAATGGAAGGGTCAACACTACAACTGGAGGTAGCGTGTCAGAAAGACTTCAAATTTGTCGTGATCATTGAGAGGTGCAACGGTGTGAGGGAGCTGATTCCACTGACAGATGGCGAGAAGGAGAGGCGAGTGAAAAAAGAGATTGGTTCCAGCAAAGATAGGTTCGACTTTCATTACGTGATGAAATCGTGGAAAAATGTGACGGGCCGGTGTGATATGGCACATAGCAAAGAAAGAATGACTATGGTATAATTTGTGAAAAAAGGATAGAAGTGAAAATATTCTCCGTCTTTCGCGCAAAGGCAAGTGCAGGCCCTTTTTTATTTCTGTTACACTCGATGTTCGCCAATAGTTCTGGGATATAAACCGGGCGGCTTTATTTTGTAAGGACTCCAGTTTCGCTACCAAGTATGTTTGATTTGAATTCCATATCAAGGAGGCGTATTCCACTTTCGAGCGCACTAACGAATTGTACACCAAGAGCTTTGTGCTTGTGTTTGCTAAACGAAGGTTTCGTCGGAGGAAGCCAAGAGTTTTTGCCTTGTTAATAATTGCATCTATGTGACGGTTCCACGATACGTCGGATGCTAAGTGAACCCCTAAGTACTTGATGGTGGGTACTGATTCTATGGGCACATTATTCAGGGTGTAATGGCATGGTAAAGGGCTAGAGGCTGTGGTCAGTGTGATTTCATTTGTTTTTGAAGTGTTAATTTTCATTTGTCATTGCATGCACCAGTCATTAAGCTTGTTAATATCTGACTGTAAATAATTGGTGTCGGAGGATCATCTATCTGCCTGTATACTACGCAGTCGTCTGCAAATAATCTCACTGTGGAATCCAGGTTGTTAGCTAAGTCGTTAATATAAACTAAAAATAAAATAGATTCGAGTACAGAACCTTGTGGTACTTCATATTTAAAGGGATACTGAACCAAACTTTTGGAGCTGCTCTTTTGCATGTAAACAAGACCTTGACTCCTAAAATTGACAAATTCGACAAGCATTTTAGCGAAAAAGGCGCATAACACGTTGTTTTTTTTCGCGATTTATTGCCGTATCGTTGCACCTGGCGGCCGCCTGTGTAAGCTACGACTAGACGTCACTACTCCCGCGCGCCCACCGTTCACGCAGGAGCACGACTGCCATCGCTACTCGCGGTTGTCGTCTGCTCACGGCGTACACAGATATGTCAAGATGTTAATCGATGCTGCCTACATACCGTAACCGTACGCACGCTTACGTACGCTAAATGCAGCTATTTTTTTCCGGACTTTACGCCATTTCTAACATTACTTTTAAAACAGAGGCACGACGATGTTCTGACTAGTGGCGCCATCTGGAGGTTAGGAGGGAAACCATTGTTGTCAAGAAACCGACGCCCCTCTTAGCCTAAAGAGGGCAAAATCGTCACTCTAAATAAAAAAAATAAAGCACATTTATTACTCTTACGTTTTCTTATGCGCGACAGGAGACGAAGCGAAAAACCGGTGGCCCATTTATGGTCACTGAACGCGCTAAAGAAGGCAGTAACAACGACGAAACCAGTCCGAAGCGAGGCTTCAGGCATCGAAGGGCGCCGCCATATTTGTCGCCTCTAGAGGGTGCCATGACGTCACGCTCCTTACCTCGCGCCGCTGATAGGGCTTGGCGCGCGCTCATGAAACATCGAAAATAAAACCATGCGCTGAAAAATATGCACAGTGACGACTAGATTTCGGCGTAATCACATTCCGAGAATCTATTTTTAGCGTTTTTGTTCAATTTTAAGATTTTCCTTCAGTATCCCTTTAACGTCAGATAGCAGAAGCAACAGCATGTTATTGCAGTATACAGGTATCCAGGAAATATCTTCAAAGCAATGATAACTTTGTGTCATAGCCTTCTGAGATACACTGGTTGGTCTAGCAAGAGATGTCTGCCACTTCTCATCCAAACTGCTGCCCCTGTCACTTTATGTATTCTCTCTCGAGGACGTTAATACAACATGAAATGCGGTTAAAAACAGTTATCCCATCTACTATGACTGTAAATGAAAAGTTGTTTATTCTGCAGCCAGATAATTTGATGTAATTAATTGCATGACAGGGGAGGGATATCTTTCAAGGTGACATGCTTCTTAAACTTGTTTGTGCTTACTGTAGGAACTCAAATATTATGTGCATGTATTCAGCATGAAAAAAAGGACTCTACCTTTAATATACAAGAATGCATGATGCTAAAAAGGGCATTATATATTTTTCATTGCTGAAACGCTTATTGCGCGTATGCAGTAAAATACAAAAAGTATAAGGTGCGAATGTTGGCCTGCCGGTATATTGCTTTTGCCAAGATTAATTCTCTTAGATCAAGACGCCGAAATGCACGAGTTGAAGAATCAGAATTTTCTGAATGGAGCACAAAATGAGCATTTTAGTCAAGAGTAAACATCAATAAATATTTATGCATTATTATTATTGTGTATTGTTCCTGCTAGCATGCCCATACTAATTGAAATGATGCATTGCATGCATTCTACTGAGGTTGCCAAGTCACCAATCACGGCACTCTTCTTTTCCACTTCCACAGCACAGAGCAGCAGGTCAGATATTCAACTTTCCGGCTGACCTCTCTGCATTTCCAAGCAATACCTCATCTGTCTAAGGTTGCATATATCAACCGGTTTATTAAGGACCGGCGTTATAGCTGATATTTTCTGGCACTGGGAATGCTAAAACTTCCTGCCAGTTTCCTGCATTGCGCAGTTCATGTACCTGTGGAAATTATTAGCAGTTTGGCTATAGCTTCGAAGTGTTGGACTACATTTACTTTCTACAGTAGCAGCTGTTATTGTTCTTGTGGCAGCTAGCTGTAGCTATACATGTAATGGAGCTTAAATATGAGGAACAGTTCACAGTGCAGTGTGAACTGCAATGAGGCCATCAGTGTAGTGTCCTCAATGTCCCTTGTTGCCCTTTTTAGGGCATCCTGTGCATGTCCTGAATTCAGACAAATGTCTTGAAAATGCACTACAAAAGGCCCAGGGTGCCCTTTTGAGGATGTTCTCAAAATGTACTGGGGCCGGACAAAAGGACTTGTTGAGACCCTTTTGAGGATCATTGAAGGACGTCCCGAGAACAAGCAAATATCCCAGTGGAGGTATGCTGAACACGTTTTCAAGATGTATCAGCGTTGTCTGGGAGGTTACATTTTCTCTGTCGCAACTGAAACAAGGTCTTTGAAAGGTGGTTACCATACCTAACCAATTCCTGGACAATACCATTACACACAATTGGACGGACTGGGACGGTTTCCATAAGGGACGTCCCACCAGAGCACAAGACATCACGGACATCACAACCTGGGCGGCAGGGCTCGGCGATGCAGTGCACTCGGCCACCAAGACCATGCAAACAGACGACGTCGTCGTCGCCATGGACAACCGCCTGGCCTATCTCACTGTGGCCAAACGTTCGATACAGGCGCGCTGGAAGCGGCAACGGCTGAATCGCAAATGAGAAAGGTGGCCGACTTAAACACGGCCATTGAACACCACTACACGGTCCTGTGCCTTCAGCTGTGGAATGAAATCTGCAACAGAGCTGACACGCAACTGCATCGCCATTGTACCTGGAACGTATTTCGGCACCTCCTAAACGAAACCATGACCAAGTCGCACCAGCGCGACCGCCTAGCCCGGTTCATGCACACGACCACACAAGGAACTGACGCCGTTATCAAGAGCCTGGAAGCGAAGTATCGCGGGACACGCCAACGGAAACCCACCCGCGGTACAGGGAGCTGCCCAACGCTTGGCTCGACCGCGACATTACCTTGTCAGAGGTACCGGTAGCGCTGCACGAGCTTAACACCCGCTCTGCAGCCGGCCCCGATCTCATTGCAACCAGATGCTACGCAACTTCGACGATGCATCGATCGAGGCCCTAACCCGTTACTTCAATGAATGATGCCGTTTGGGCAAGCTCCCCCGAGAGTGGAAAACGACAAGAATAATCCTGATCCCGAAATCGGGCAAACCACAGGACATCGGCAGCCTGGGTCACATGTTGCTCGACTGCGTGGGCAAGGTGCTGGAGCATATGGTGGCCAACCGGTGGCAGGAATACCTGGAGAAGGAAGGCCTCTATCCGGATACGGTGATCGGCTTCTGGCTCAGACTCAGCACACAACATGCCATGATACAACTCAAACAAGAAATCATCGACAACAAGACAGCAAAGTGATTCTGGGGCTCGATTCAGAAAGCGCATTCGACGAAGTCAAACAGCCATATTAGCACAAGTATCAATATTCAACGCGGGGGCAACAAGCTAAAATTATATCAAGCCTTCTTGACCAACCGCATTGTGGAATAGAACTGCATGCCAGAGACCTCAAGCTCCCCGAACAGAAGCTCGGCAGCACGGGTACCCCGCAGGGTCCGACCACCTCGCCGTTGCTCTTTAAGCTCGTCATGATCGGGGTAGCGGGGGCAGTAGCGGGGATCGGTGTCCAACATACGATCTACGCCGACGACAATAACTTGTGGGTGGCCGGCGGCACTAACGTCAGCATCGAGCAACAGCTGAAAGCGGCGGTTACCGCTATCGAGCAGCACCTTGACGGCACCGGCCTAGTCTGCTCGACCACCAAAATCGAGCTGCTCGTCCTCACACCGTTACAACCGAGAGAGAAACGCGCTCCCCCCGGGAGTGCGATCACATCAATATCGTGACTGCTTCGAGGCAACGCATCTCCGAAGTTTCCAAGATCAGGGTCCTGGGCCTGCTGCTAAACAAGAGCAACTGCAATGACGAGACCATCAACAAGCTTAACACCAATGGACGCCATCCGTCTCATACACCATGTCTCGACACGACGGGCGGTCATGCGTGAAGACAGTCTCGTGCGCCTCGTCCAGTCATTCGTGATCAGTCACATCGCCTACGTTGTGGCCTACCTCAACTGGCAGGTAACCGACAGGACCAAGATCAACACGCTGATCAGACGGGCTCACAAGATGGCGCTGGGCTTAATGGAGACCTACCACGGATATGCGCGGTTGACTGGGACGGTCCTCTCCAATGCGCCGTTCCAGGCGTGCGACACTACCGCCACTGACGGCGCGTTTTGTACCAGCCACCACAGACAGACTGGTACATTGCTCTGTAGCAGCTGTAGAACAGCGGCACCTTTCTCGCTCTTGACTTACCCTCCTCCCACCACGGTAAGGGGTTTGAACCTGTTCAAACCAAAACGGAGTGACGCTCCGGAGCCGCACCTGCGACTAGCTTGAACGGACTGAACCCTAAACCGAAGCGAACGCGAAAATCTTGTTTCGACACCTGGGGAGAAACAAACCGCTAAAAGCAGCTGAAAAGTGCCCGAAGTCGAAACCCGTTTCCATTGCGTAGGTCATAGTTTCGTCACACAGGTCTGACGCATAAATCTTGTTAATAAGTGGCAGGTTTCAGCTGTTAAGACGCCGCTATAACTGCCTGTCACCTGCTTGAACCTGTATGCAGTTGTTTTAATGTTGGATATGAGATCCAAAATATAACGAGATACATATCAGTGATCCTAGATTGCATTCTTCAGGAACCTCTACAACACTGACCCGCCGCGGTGGCTCAGTGGTCACGGCGCTTGGCTCCTGGCCCAAAAGACACGGCTTCTATCCCGGTCGCGGCGGCCGAATTTCGATTAAGGCGAAATTCTAGAAACCCGTGACCTGTGCGATGTCAGTGCACGTTAAAGAACCCCAAGAGGTCAAATTTTCCGGAGCCCTTCAGTACGGCGTCGCTCATAGCCCGAGTTACTTTGGGACATTAAACCCCAATACACGAAGCCTCTACTACAGTAATGTAGCAACCCCGTTAATTTGCAGCACTGCAATAAGACCCCTCCGCACAAGACCCATCTCTTGTTGCTCACGAGTAGTATGAAGGGGGCGCATGACAAAAGCTGCACATTAAAGGCGCGTTTATAGTCCGACGTGTTCAGCGCGCGGGCGAGCGTCGCTCGCAGTCAGGGTTGTCAGGTCCTAAATTTTAAAAGTAGCCACAAAAAGCTGAAAAGTAGCCAAAAAAGTAGCCAACCAGCTGCCGAAGTGTCAAAAGTAGCCAAAAGTAGCGCCAAGCTTGCAGAAAAGCATCACCAGAAGCATAAAGGGCGCAAGAAATATATAATTCTTGTAGGACGCAGGGTAATTTGTGAATGCGAATAACTCTGAATTACAAACGCATCGCAAACCAAATGAAAGGAAATACATGAACGCCATGGGACAGAAGCACGGAAACAAAGGGAAAGAGTGTGGGAAAAGTGATCAGAACAGTTTTTCTTCTTTTCAGAGGATAAATAATTGGTGTTCCTAAGCCACAGCCATGGCAATTTTAATTCACAGATATGTATATATATATATATATATATATATATATATATTGTCACCGACAAACGCAGCAGAAGCCGTGAAGCACAGCCGTTTTCTAGGACGAGGCTCGCCGAACCGCCAAGCTCATTCAAGACAAAGAAGACGCTCAGCCACGCGCTGGGAGACAAGGTTCGGCTACCAGGTGGCGCCGGCAGTGTCAGCAGTGTGGCAATATATTGATATGGCATGCCTGGCAATGTTTTTTGCATGAAATGTCTTCACTCCTCCATAAACAAGGGTTTGATTTGATGCGCCTATTTCTTTTTCCGTTTCTCTCCTGTGATCTTTTTTCAGCTTTATATTGCAAAAGTAGACTGATCACAATATACAGATAATATGTTCTAAAGGCATAGAAAGCATAGTCTTGGTCAAATTTTTTCAGGTCACATGGCTTCCTTTCCAGCCGTATACTGGGGAACTCATGGCTCTCGGAAAATCGCTGTACGATACGAAGAGCCTTCGTCATCGCGTTTCAAAGCCTTTTGCTCTTCCCCGTTCCCCAGTAATCGGCTAAATGGAAACCGTATTTGCCCTGAAAAATTTTAACCAAGACTGTAATCCTCAGCATCATCATTTTTGGGCCATCAACGCGCTTTGAACCAGTATCCAACTGAGGAAACAAGGTATATCAGCTAAGTAGCAATTCACATCCTTATTTAGCTGAAGCGCATTGAGTGCATGATTGAGTGAATGGAGATGGGACATTTCTTATTGCTGGTTCTAAGGAAACCTACATATCAGCATTGCATAGCGGAGGCGGAATCTCGCTTGGGGGAACACAGGAGCCAGTGAACACAGCGAGAAGTATTTTAAGTCTAGGACATGATTACAGGCAAAATTTGAACAAAAAGACTGGCACCGCAGAATAATGGTGTTCGCGTATGGCATTCTGACGCACTCAAGCAAAGATGTATGGATCATTGGCAGAGAAAGAGGTCCATTACAGCCCTAACTTCGATTTCAAAAGTAGCCAAAAAGTAGCCAAGTTCAAATTTTTGTCGCCAAGCGGTCCAAAAAGTAGCCAATTTGGCGCAAAGTAGCCAACCCTGGCAACCCTGCTCGCAGTCTGTCGTGCTACGTTGGGTTCGCTGCGCCGGCCGGAGCGCCACCCTCTCTATCCTTCGATGCGTCCAGACGCCGCGCGCCATTAACCACTCACTCCGGAGCATGCGCAGAACGACCGCCGACTCGCCCGCCGATCGTCGGCCTGCGGGTAGTTTTGCATTCTGTTCGCGCCTTTTTCTGCGTTGCCTCATCCGTTTCGCTCCATTCACGACAATGCGGCTACAATATTGCCACCGTACGATCTAATCAGTGGCGCCGTACCGCGGCCGAACTGTTTTACCTGGAACTTGCCACGCCTTGGGCATTCGAGGTGCTCAAAGATCGTCTTCTTCCTCGCTCGAGCTCCCTGCTGTCCGGAACGCCCATATTGTCTTATTAAACCTGGGATTTGTTCTTCAACCGTTTGTCAGTGACATATTTGGTGGAGGTGCTGGGATGCCTCCCATGTACTCAGACTGCGAGGACACTCTTGACGCCTGTTCTCCACGCATGGCCTCAACACCCGTCCACAAAGCGAGCCGCCGCCTGCGAGGCCTACAACCAGAGTTCGGTCAACTGACAGCGCCGGTAAGAGCCATGACATTCACCGTGGCTAGACAGACAACTCACCATTCCGGGAATGCCTAGCCATTCGTCCTCCACGCACCCTGGTCGCCACCACCGTTCCACGGGGACAGGTTCGAGGACTGATTGGCCACCTTTGACCGAGTGGCAGGTTTCAATGAGTTAGACAGCGAGCGCAAATTGCGCAACGTCTACTTTGCGCTGCAGGACTCGACCAAAACATGGTTCGAGAACCACGAAGCTTCCTCTGCCACCTGGGAAGTTTTTCGCCGAGAGCTCCTAGCGACACTTACCACCGGCGAAAGGAAAGAGAAGGCTGAGGTCGCCCTGCACTGGAGATCACAGCGGTCGAATGAGAGCGTCGCGATGTTTATCGAGGACATGACGCTACTGTGCAATCGGGCCGACCCTGCTATGGCCGAGGCCAAGAATGTGCGCCACTTAATGCGCCGCGTAAAGGAGCAGCGGTTTGCCGGACTGGTCCGTGACCCACCAAGAACAGTGGCTGACTTTACTAGGAAGGCCACGGGTATCAAGCGCTCTCTGCAGGAACGGGGCGCGCACTACGGACGTCAGGCTACTGTAGCAGCCGCTTCCCAGTGCACACCTACGTCGCTGCCCGCTGAGGAGCTTCGGGAGCTCGTAAGAAGCCTTGTGCGCGAGGAACTGGCGAAACTTCGCTTTAAAGCTCCTCAGGCCACTGTTGCTGCCGTAACGGACGTGGTACGTGACGAAATCCGATGAGTTGTGCAGCCGCCCCCAGCTCCACACCCGGCACCTGCAGTTATGACGTATATCGACGCACTACACCTGGGCCTGCGTAGTCCTGGGCCAGTGATGCAAGCCTTTTCCCCATTCGCTTCTGTGCCAGTACCATCTCTGCAGTACCCTCCGCGCCGCAGGAGTCCAGGCCACCCATGAGCAAAGCGCACGTTTGGCGTACGCCAAGCAATCGGCCGCTCTTACCACTGCGGGGAGCCCGGCCACATGCTTCGTCAAAGCCCCTACCGAAGAATGGGTTTAAGGGAGTTTTCACCTGACGCAGCTCGACCGCGCTACGAAGAAGACCACAGTATATCGAGCTATACCTGGCTGATAATGTGCAGTCCTCGACATCGCAGCGACGCCAGTCCCAATCGCCTTCCCCAAGGCGGTTCCCTTCGCCCGCCCGCCCGTCATCCTCTGGCCAGTTCAGAGGTGCGTCCCCACATTGGGAAGACTGAAGACGGCGTCCTCCGGGGGTAGGGCGACCGCTACTGGACCGTGTCAAGAGCCTCCACCCGAAGATTCGCCGCGACGCTCCGATCGACGACGAGCTGACCCGACGGCCTCAACACCGCGCTGCGACCGATTGGTTTCCGCCGAAATCCTGGTATCAGCCGACAACCATGACGTTACTGCACTCGTGGATACCGGCGCCGATTTTTCTGTAATGAGGAGTCGGTTAGCCACGGCCCTGAGGAAGGTTCTTACCCCTTGGTCTTGTGGGAATCCTGGCTTTCCGCCGTTGCCTTTGCGCGGCCTTGCCGGCTTCCCGCGTTGTTTCTCCTCTTTCCCTTGCTCCCGACTCAGGCGGTGGAGAGGCGGCTAGGTGACTAATCACTGTCGTTTGGCCACAGCTCCGCCCCGGCTCCCAAACGGCCTTTGCCATTGGTGCCTTTTGGCGGGATTTCGGGACCCGCTTTGGCGGCCGCGCACCGCGCGACCGTCCGAGCGGGGCCCAGAGAGAGATCCCTCCGAGACAGCGTAAGGTGCGTACGCTACTGTTTGTCCGTGCCGGCCTTTGCCGTTCGGACCAGTGCTTACTCGAGCTCGCCCGCACGTGTCCTCTGACCTGCAGCGGCTCGAGCCTGTCCAGCGTGGTCCAGCGACCTCCGACAGGCGTACCTTGCGTTTATTGCCCACTGTCTCTCGCAACCGGCCCAACGGTCGACACGAGAGGGAGATCACAGCACTGCCGCGGGGACATTCTCCTGCAGCGGCGTGCATTGCTCGAGTCGCTTCGTGCGCGCAGCGGAGGCTTGCTCCTCGCGCGCCCCCGCTACGGGGTGACGATTGAGTGTGTGTGTACTGCTGGAGGACGTCGTGAATAAAGGTCTACTTGGTGAACTTGGAGGCCTATTTCTCTGCGGCGATTCGCTCTCCTCCCAGCGGAGGTTGAGTGCACCGCGTCGGTGTCCCAGTGTGTGCGTGGTGACGGCTTATCGGGGCCCTAGGCTCGCGCGAAGCTCGAACCCGCGGTGGTTGGTGGCCTGTGTCCGCTTAGAAACCCACAGTCTTGGCCGCAGATCCAGATAGCTGGTGGCCATGTCGTAACTCCGATTGGTGTCTGCACTTCGCGAATCCAGATCCGCGGTGTTACTTTCCCTGGTTCCTTTGCTGTGTTACCCAGGTGTTCCAAGGACCTCATACTCGGTTTGCATTTTCTTGAGGAGTACGGTGCCGACATTAACCTTCAGGAGCTAATCGTGTCGTTTTCCACCCAAAGCCATGTCGACGACGATACCGTGCCACGCTGGGCTAAGTTGTGCGTCTTAGACGACCAGGTGTAGATACGGTCAATAGCCAGCGTGTTTGTTACCATAGAGTGCGATAACTGCCCCTGCACTCGTGGCATAGCTGAAACCAACATCTCGCTGCTCCTGGCTCGGCAAGTCTGTGTAGCTCGCGGAGTTATTGAACAGTGGGCGAACAGAACTTTTGGTGACCAATTTTGGTTCTGAACCTCAGTGTTTGGCTGGCAAAACAGCTATTGCATATTTCGAAGAACTTGGTGAATTCGTGGGACAGCACGCGTTGTCCGAAATCGCAGCATCAGTGGAGACGCCAACCACTCCTATAAAGACCGACGTGAGCCCGAACCTCCCGTCTAATCAGAAACGCTGCCTGGAGAGCATTATCGAATCTTTCCGCTACTGTGTGCCTACACCTCCAAAGTTAGGCAGACTCCGCTTACAAAGCACCACATTATAGTTGACGCAAATCAGCGACAGTTATGCCAGCCGCCTTACTGGGTTTCTTCTAAGGAACGTGACGCCATTCGCTGACAAGTTCCAAGAAATGCTCCAGGACGGCGTGAGACAGCCGTCGACGAGCCCGTACGCATCGCCTGTTGTTCTTGTGGCGAAGGATGGAACCCTACTGTTCTCTGTTGATTACAGGCGTCTAAACAAAGTCACCAAAAAGGACGTTTATCCTCTGCCGCAGATTGATGACTCCCTGAGCTGGCTACGCCACGCCACGTATTTCTCGTCACTAGATTTACGTAGTGGCTATTGGCAGATCGAGGTGGACGACCGCGACCGGGAAAAGACCGCCTTTATTACACCGGATGGTCTGTACGAATTCCGGGTGCTCCCTTTCGGACTGTGCTCGGCTCCTGCCACCTTCCAGCGGATGATGGACACCGGGCTTGCCGACCTAAAATGGGAGTCCTGTCTCGTCTACCTGGATGACGTTTTCATCTTCTCCGCTACGTTCGAAGAGCACCTGAGGCGCCTGCGCGCCGTGTTCGCCGCAATTCGTTCGGCCGGTCTTTCCCTCCAGCGCGAAGTGTCACTTCGCTTTCCAGGAGTTGAAGTTTCTGGGCCACATCGTGAGCGCTAAGGGAGTAAGCCCTGATCCCGATAAGACAGCCGCCGTCGCTGCTTTTCCCATGCCAACCGATAAGCGAAGTGTGCGCCGCTTTCTGGGTCTCTGCGCCTATTATCGGCGTTCTGTGCGGAACTTCTCCCAGATCGCTGAGCCCCTCATCCGCCTCACGGAAGATGCCGAACCGTTCTTCTGGGGCCAGGAGCAACAACAGGCCTTCGAAGACCTCCGCACTCGTCTCTAAAGTACGCCCATCCTTGGCCACTTCGACTAGTCAGCCGACACTGAACTGCACACAGACGCCAGCAACATCGGCCTCGGTACGGTCCTTGTGCAGTGGCAGGATAGTCTTGAACGCGTAATCGCATACGCAAGTCGCACCTTGTCGCGCTCGGAGGCGAACTATTCCACCACTGAGTAAGAATGCCTGGCAATTGTGTGGGCAGTTACTAAATTTCACCCGTACTTATACGGCCGCCCTTCTAAAGTCGTCAGTGATCACCATTCGCTGTGCTGGCTGGCAAACCTCTTAGATACCTCGGGGCGGATTGCACGCTGGAGCCTTTGCCTTCAAGAGTTCGACGTCACCATCGTTTAAGTCCGGTAGGAAGCACAGTGATGCCGACTGTCTGTCTCGTGCTTCTGTTGAGGACAACCGAGCTGATCCCGACGCCGATTTTGTTTTTCTCGGTGCCATCTCCACGTCCGTCCTCACTCAATACCAAAGAGACGACAGTGAACTACGGCCTCTCATTGAGTATTTTGAAGGAAGCGCTCAGCCACCACCGCGAATCTTCTCACGTGGACTGTCGTCATTCTGCTTGCACGATGTCGTACTTTATAAGAAAAACTACCACCTGCTCGTTGTACCTGCAGCCTTGCGAGACGAAATCCTGCAGGCGTGCCACGATGACCCATCTTCTGGTCACCTGAGTTCTTCCCGCACTTTGGCGCGGATACGCTAAACGTACTACTGGCCCAGGGCTGCTGCAGTTGTCCAGCGTTACGTCAGAACTTGCCGCGAGTGCCAATGTCGCAAGACGCCACCGAATAAGCCAGCCGGACTACTCCAGCCTATTGATCCGCCACAAGACCCCTTCCACCAAGTCGGCATGTACTTACTCGGCCCATTTCCAGAGTCCACGCTGGGTGACCGTTTCATTGCGGTCACCACCGACTACCTCAGCTGGTACTGTGAAACTAAAGCTATCCCTCGTGGTACCGCTGACGAAATTGCGAACTTTTTCGTTCAAAACATTGTGCTTCGTAACGGTGCACCGATCATCGTTCTGATAGGGGAACGGCGTTCACCTCGACCATTAAGCAGGAGGTTTCCCGCCTTATCGGTACAAGTCATCGCAAAACAACCACTTACCACCCTCAAACAAACGGGCTCACCGAACAGCTCAACAAGACGATCGCTGAGGCATGATTTCTAGTATGTTGACGCAGCCCAGAGCAACTGGGACGTCATACTCCCTTACGTTACATTTGCCTATAATACTGCTCTACAAGAAACGACGCGCTTCAATCCATTTTGTTTAGTGCATGGTCGCGAAGCCACAACCATGCTGGACGCAATGTTGCTTCCGACTAGTGCTCCCTCATCTGTTATGGATGCTGCTCACTTCGTTCGTCACGCCGAGGCCGCCCACCAACTCGCTCGACAGCGCATCCAGCACCAGCAAACCCACGACGCTCGCCGCTATAACCTCCGCGACAGAGCTGTTCGTTACCAGCCCGGCGAACAAGTCTGGCTTTCGAGCCCCATCCGCACGCATGAGCGCTCCGAAAAGCTCATGCGCCGATATTTCGGCCCCAACGAGGTACTCCGCCAAGTCAGTGAGGTGAACTATGACGTTCACCCCAAGGCACAGTTCGCTCCTCTAAACGGCCGACATCCTAAGTCGTTTATGTAGCACGGATGAAGCCGTACCACGCCCGCTAGCGCTTCAGGCGTGTCTACATCTGCCGCCGGACCCATGTGGCGTCCCTTCTCTCTTGTGCTTCTCACTGCTGCGGCACCGAATCGGTGCCCTTCAGAGAGGGGGAGCGATGCCACCGTACGATCCAATCAGTGGCGCCGTACCGCGGCCGAGCTGTTTTACCTGGAACACGCCATGCCTTCGGCATTCGAGGTGCTCGAAGATCTTCTTCGCTCGAGCTCCCTGCTGTCTGGAACGCCCATATCGTCTTATTAAACCTGGGCTTTGTTCTTCAATCGTTTGTCGGCGACAATATGAAATATATCTAGGGTGCTATCTGCGCGACAGAAACTTGCTGTCGTGTTACTAGTCCACCGCTTGCGGCGAAAGCACAGGCGCTCAATGTATGTGCGAAAGATTTTCGCACACCGGAAAAGCACAGGCGAGTACCACCAGCTTGTGCAAGAACTACGGCAAACGGACCCAGATTACTATTTGAAGTACTTCAGGTAAGCACACTTCGCACAAAATGACTTTCACTCGTGTGTAGCTTTGTGGCGCTTCTTTTTTAACTCACTGTGACTGCTCGGCTCCTTTTATTACTATCCACAAATAATAATACTGCATTACGTTTTGTAACAATAATGATTTTTTGAGAAAGGAGGTGGCGCAGTAACTATTATGTATTTTTTAGAGCCGATGGTTGGTGCTGTTTGATCCGAATGTTTAAATATTTAGCTGCACAGTAACGATGTTCGGGGTTGCTTTAAACACGCTTAGTGCATCCTTGAAAATCATGTAAAATTAATTTCTGTGCAGGATGACCAAAGCCTCATTTGATAAAGTTTCGAGCCTTGTCTGCAACCGCATCATCCATCCACCGAACCACTAGAATCCAATCAGCCCAGGAGAAAGGCTGGCAGTCACTTTACGGTCAATATTCCCCACTTCAGCCACCCTTGATTGCACTCACTGACATCCGCTTGTTGTCATACGGGATACTTTTCCATCAACAAGGCTAACATGCGTTTCTCGCTATGAATAGCTGGTCCCTTGACTTCAAGCTGAAAGTGGCCGTATAGACGCCTGATGAGCTTAGAAACTGTGCTTTCTACCGTTCTTGTTCTTATTCAGTGTAGTAGCAGGAAAAGCAATTGTATATCGTTTGCCCACTTTTTGCGTTTGTTTTCAAACGACCATTAACTTTATGCGAGCATGGAATTCTCTCGCCGAATATTTTTTTTGTCCCCATTGCCCAGTTGTGTTATATTGGTTAATTGCCTTCCGTTATTCACATTAATTTCTTTCCACCTACGCGCCGCACGTTAAAGGTCCCTTTTTTAATAAACAACACGTCAGACGTGACTTGACCCTTGAACATACCTTAATATAGCTATGTTAATCATCCCCCGTCCCCGCGCGACCCTGATTGTATATTAACAATCCTCTTCAACATACTTGCGCCTCATATACAAGATAATTCAATACAGAAAAAACTTATTTTAACGAACGATAGTGCTGCAATACAATTACTTTGCTACTTCTGCTCTTCACAGGTTTCTGGCCACAGACGGCTCTATGATGGACGTCGCTATAAGCTATCGTATGCATGTATCGACAGTCTCTGGCATTCTGAAAGAGACCCTGCCTGCCATCTGGAACTGCCTTCCCCCGCTTGTGCTCAGACAGCTGACTTCCGACAAATGGGAGTTCATCAGAGAGGAGTTCGCCACGAAGTGGAACTTTCCCAATTGTGTAGGGTACATAGATGGGAAGCACTTTGCAATTATTTGCCCTACTGACAGTGGTTCAGTTACACAACTATAAGGGTTTCTACTCATTGCTGATGTTGGCAGTGGCAGATGCAAATTATCGCTTTCTGCTAGTGGATATTGGTGCTCAGGGCAGACTTTCTGATGGCTCTTTCTTCTCAGAAAGCCTAATCAGAAAACTTTGAGAACAATACCCTCAGCTTGCCTTCAGGTCATAACGGGTGGCCACTGCATCGTGGGCGATGCAGCATTTCAAATACGGGCCTATCTCATGCGCCCTTACCCCGGAAGACAGCTAAACGAGATAAAACGAGTCTTTAACTATAGGCTGTCAAAGCGCGCCGTTGCGTGCAGAACGCTTTCGGAATATTGGTTTCCCGTTGGCGCTGCTTCCTCAGGACCGTGAGTGGCAACATTGAGTTGCTCACGGCCATGGTAGGTGCGGCGGTCTGCCTGCACAACTTTCTCCTGGCTGACAAGGCATATTGCCCAAATGATTACGGCGACCGGGTCACTGGCGACAATGTCCAGGAAGGCGGGTGGAGGCAGACCGTCGCAAATGTAAATCCTCAGAGTACTTCCGGCGGCGCCCGCTCTGCTTCAGATGCTATGCGAATCCAGGATGCCATAGCAAAGTACTCCATGTCCCTAAGTGGTTGTTTACCATGGGCCATGGCAACTGAAAGTTGTAAGGCGGTGTTGACGGCTAGCGTGAAGCTGTTGACTACATTTTTCGGGCAAAACAAGAACATCCCACGCCAGCTCAAATGTATAAAACTTTATTTTGATATCTCGTGACCACTTCGTAAAGGACTTTCGAGTGGATTGTAATTGAAGATATCCTACGGATGTCAAAAAACACGAAACATTTGTACTTCTGCTTTTGTGCACGCACACCACGTTAAGTTTGTGTTGTTTTCATGTGAAATATTTTTTTGAACATGCCAAGGTGGTGTACAACTATTGCTCAACATGCTTCATGTATAAATTACCAATGGTGCATGTTATAATCATGAAATCGCTTGTAAATATTGAAAAATCCCTTGTAACAGTTGAAACACGAGTTACCATGACAATGCAGACAGCTTGAATTCCGAAACAATGAAGTGGTGAAAGAGGTAGGAGACTATTAACAACATTGGAGCTTAGAATGCTTGCAATGAAACATTCAAGTCTAACAGATACATCACACCTTTGTAGTACACTGAAACAAAAGGAACACGAACAGAACGATGATAGGAAACTGCACTGCATGGCACGCAATGCAAAAAATGAAATGGCAATGCTCTTTAGGTTATCAAAAGACACAGAGTGCAGATGATTCCTTTGCTCTCACCTACACTTCAAAAAGTACATCTTGAAATTAAGCCTCAAACTCGTCATATTCAGCTATTAGCTCCATTATTCTAACCTTCAAGCGAGAGGCGATTCTATTCTGGCATCCTGTCAAGGCTCATGCCAACAGATTGCGCGAAAGTCTCATTTTCGGTGTTCTTGACCAGCTGGGAAAGGAGCTGCTGCTCGAAGTGATCGCAACTGGACACTTTTTTTGACCGTTCTGCGGTCGGCTCCCGCACTGTGGAGTCTTCCTGCCTGGCAAGCTGACCAGGACTAGCTGCTGCGGGCTCTAGCCCTTCAACATTGGCGGTGGGTGATGTTGCTGCCGAATCACCTTGCATACTGTTGAAAATTTCTGCTGTTAAGGGAATGTCATCACCTCCTGGCAGGGCCCTTAAGCCCACGCTGCAGGTAGTCCTGAAATAAACAGGTATGACTCCAATAAGTGCAGTCTTGTCATTTCACTTTTTTTTTACTTTACTGCTAACAGAGCACCAGTGCGAGTGTAACAGCGTTATGCACACGGATGAAGAAATATAAAACGACACGAGCTCTAACTTACACTGATGTTTGAAATTCAGTTGAAATTCAAGGCCCATTCACGCCTGTGAGTAGTGTGTCATTCCAGTGAGCAAAATGCTGAACCAAGTGCTCCAATTATCCACATTACTACTAGTGCCACAGAGCGAAAGTGCTGATGTTGCTAGGAAATTGCGGTGAGCAAATCTTCTATCTTCCAAAAGCAGGAGCTACAACCCCGACATATATACTGGGCAGGGGGCTGCCCACTAACCGTTCCCAACGCTCAGCCCACCCTGAGCACAAACAACAAAGCCATAAAAAATGACAAAAAGCCAACACCATAGTAGCCCAAAACAAAATATACGCGAGTTCTAAGAATGCAGCTCACCCGAACCTATGAGACCACAAACGCTAAAACACATAACACAAATGCACAATCGCCTCCGCAGTGGCTCAGTGGCTATGGTGCTCGGCTGCTGACCCGAAAGACGCGGGTTCGATCCCAGCCGAGGCGGTTGAATTTCTTTGGAGGAGAAATCCTAGAGGCCCGTGTACTGTGCGATGTCAGTGCACGTTAAGGAACCACAGGTGGCCGAAATTTCCGGCGCCCTTGACTACGGCGTCTCATAGCCTGAGTCGCTTTGGGAAGTTAAACCCCATAAACCAAACCAACCAAACAAATGCACAATCGGAAGCATAATGATCTACAGAAATTTGCTACAGATGTCTGACCACCTGCCAACTTTTTATTGCATGTTTGATATTGCTGTACATTTTGAAGCTGGTATAAAGAGTATCTCATTTTATTACGGATTCGGTCCCCTGATTTCATAGCCGTACAAAAGCCGTGAAACATTTAAAAACACGAGCAATTCTACAGGCTCCTCCAGGGTCTTCTCCTAAAGCCATGCTAACGTGATAGAGCGCAGCAGTTCATAGGCAGTTACATGAAAAAAAAATACTAAATACCATCCACCAGAAGGGGAAAGTCACGGTAAAAAAGCATAAATTAGCGAAGGAGGCTCAGTATAAACAAGGTGCGCCCCCGCACAGAACGTAAAAAACACGGTAAAAAAAGTTAACGAAGGAGGCTCAGTGAACAACCTGTACGTGAACGTTTCACCCAATTCATGCCGTGCATTGAACACGTTTCGCGCTCATAACTCCAGGTTCCTCGATCCACGAAAACAAACATTCCAAAACAAAACAAAAAGAACTCACTCTCTTGGATGACCACAGTTCTTGTAGAAACTCATTGCTTCGGCAAACTGCCATGTCTGCCGCGCAACGAAGGCGCTGCCGCTCCTCGAAGCGAGCTCGATGGCTTTTAGAGTCGGCATGCATGCGTGTCCGGCTGGCGTTGCATAATTCCAGGACGTGGAAGACCAGTTGAGCAGGAATTCTGAGCTTCCAAGGCCATCCGAAGCTATCTAGAATTATGCAACGCCAGCCGGACACGTATGCATGCCAACTATAGCGGCCGCGAATAGGCAGTGTTTGAGTCGTGTCAGAGCAGTTGAGCAGAAATTCTGAGGTCGCAAGGCCGTCGGAAGCGTTCTATAATTATGCAACGCCAGCCGGACACGTATGCATGCCGATTATAGTGGCCGTGAGTTGGGCGCGCCCATTACGTAGTCTCCAACACGGTATATGAGGAGGAAGGTGGGGGTGGAAGCCGTGGGGTCGCTGACAGCAACACTGTGGTAAAGCCCCTAGATGTTTTTTAAAGTAGCGACACTCTCCTCCTTCGCGGCGCATTCCTCCTCGTTTCTCCTCGCCCACCGGCAGCCCACGCAGCACACGGCACTCTTTTTCACGCAAGCGCCCGCCGGCCAGCCGCGCCTTTGAACCCTGGCGTGCTTTTTTAGTTTCGGTAGTGAAAAGAATTCTAATAAACGGTTCCCCAAGCGATGAGAACGTCGAGAAAAATTTTTTTAAGGTACTAATTTGTAAATATTTCCCAAAAGCAAGCATTTTTTGGGGGGGTTTCAATAACAAAAACTGCCTGTGAAAGAAGATGTGATGTTCTTCCATTCATTTCATTTCATTTATTGATACTGTCAGCCTTTCTCAGGCTATTACAGGAGTGGAAAACCTAATAAATTCACGTTCAAAACAAGGTACATTTCACAACTGCGATATCGACACAAAAAACAAAGGAGAAATCAAACAGTAGATAAGAATAACGCACGCAAGTGCTGAGGCAAAACTATTACATCGGTGTACTACGGTCCAGGTAAGATTTTAGGCATTCTAGAAAGGCGTCGAGGGAGTTAATATTTACAATGGACTCTGGCAGCATGTTCCATTCTTTAATAACACGAGGAAAAAACCTGTACTTAAAACAATCGTTATAAGAACGCGGCACAGGAATATACATAGAATGGCGATGTCTTGATGTTTCATTAGGGTGTATTGTAAAATATGGTGATGTGTTGATATTCAAGTGGCCATGGATTGAAAGGTAAAAAAACTTCAGCCTGTCTACCTTAGTGCGGTATTCTAAACTTTTAAGGTTTGCTAATTTACATAATTCGGTCGGTGAATCAGTTCGGCGATATTTATTGAAAATAAAACGGGAAGCAAGTTTTTGAACTTTCTCAATTTTTAGTTTGTTAGACGCAGTGTAAGGATCCCAAACAATTTTACCATATTCAATTACAGGTTTTACAAGGGTGTAATAAGTGAGTGTTTTTACATCGGGAGCTGCGTTACGGATTTTGCGTCTTAGTGCCCAAATTGTTTTGCGTGCCTTAGAGCATATATTATTTATGTGAGTATTCCAATAATGCGTATTCCAATGCGACGCGTAATCAACCAGGTACTGCTACAGGCATATATTAATGCGTATTAAGCGTATCAGTGCAAGACATCTAACGGTTTGCTAGTGTTTACGGCGGCGTACAATAAATTAGTTGCAAGTGCAGTGCAAGACGATGTGTTTAGTTTCCTGATGCGAACGTAAGTGCATGCAGTGATATGCGCGGCCCATAAGTGAGGGACTTACAAAAGCTTACAAAAGTGGCAGATCAAAATAGAACACAAAAAGCAAGCACAAGTGTACAAAAGCAATATTACGCCATGCATGAATAAATCAGTTTTAGTGTGGCCAAAAATGACCAGTACAGTCATTCCAAATGGAGACTGATGTAATGACGCCGATGCTACATGGTGCAAGGGCTAGCACATTATTTAGAGCCGAAACTCTGGATTAAAAGGAAGTTCAACGCACGAAACGCAGTTTTCTTTAAAGTTTATTCTCTCTCCCTCACCCCATATGGACGCTCTGAAGCTTCTTTTTTTTTCTTGTTGCACTTGCCCATTGAGCTATTTCAGTTTTATGTTACAGCAAATTGAAAGCGGGTTGAAATAAAAAGTCGTTTCTGTTGTGAACGAAATTTATTTCGACATCAAATGCAAAATTCTCACGTTAGATATTAAGTACACAGTGGCTACAAAATTTTACAATCTATCCCAGACAGTGGCTTGCTGCTTATGAAAGATGTTTTAAGTGTCATATAAAGGCCCTTTGCTTTGCAAGCACTGAAACGTCAACATCTCATTTAATGTTTGAAACAGCAACGCGCATGCAATTACTTTTACTGGCACATTTGGAACTCTCATCGGAAGATCTTTTTAGCCGCTTTTACTTTTCACTAAAATTTCCATGCGCACTTTGCCGAATATTTTAACGTCTTCAAGTAAATTATGGCAAGAAGGAAAGCATGTCTGTGAGGTTAGGCTTTGGGTGATGGTTTTTGCACCTCTGACTCATGTACAGAATTACGGATTAGCTTTTCCTTATCAGTGCGGAAGTAGTTTTCAGCTATTTTTATCACTTCGATCACCCCTTGTGATGGAGTGGTCAAAGATTGGTGATGCTTTGAAACATTTTTGAGCTCTATCAGCATCGTGGAGCTGCCTCGTTCAATTGGAGAATTATAGCAATTTTCGCACTGTACTCGCTTCGCAAGTTTTGAAGCAACGTAGCCTGCTAGGTACGCTAATGACTGCTCTATTTCAGGGCTCAGGTCAAGAAGATCGTCTGGCGCTTGAATAGCATCTGTGTCGCTTCTTGCTTCACTTGTGTCGCGTAAATGTAATAATAAATAACCTTCCTCCTTGGAGTAGCTTCCAGATTTGCTAGGCTTCAAAAAACTGACCGAGTGTTGCGTTCCTTAAGCTACACTTAAACTCATAGTCTCGGGATGGGGTTTTCGGCACGTAATGTAGAAAAAGTTTTCTAGCCCATCCTGGCCTAACCTGCTCAGGAACACGTTGTACATTGTGAGAAGGACGTCTTATACTTCTAGTGCTTTAACACGTTTTGGCGGGCTAGTTGGTTAAGCATCTTGAATAAACAGCGCAAACGAAGACAGGCACAAAAGACAAGGAAACAAGACAAGGAAAACAAGGAGGAAAAAAGACAAGACAGGCTTCCGGACAGCCTTTTTTTTCATGTACAATTTGAATTTTAGAGAAGACCTCGATTATCATTTACAAAAATGCTACACTGGAGTCATACTCCTCTTTAACTGCGTGGCTAAAAACTAGCTTGGTTGTCCGTGACGTCATCAGGCGAAACCACCTGAACACGGTTTCGATAAACCATACAGTAGTAAGAGGGTTTCTCGGAATTTTTCCTCTGCTTTGAAGTAAGCGCAAGCCTGAAGCAGTGTCGTTATGGAAAATGCAAAAAGCTGGGCCTACCTTCATTTTGTCGTAGTGGCTTGGATCAAGAAAGGAAGCATTTAGGTGCGGGGCAAGTTATATTTGTTGTCAGGGTGGAACCAGCGGAACACAGACGCAGGACAAGAAAAGGAGGTACACACACCACACCGCGGTGTGGTGTGTACCTCCTTTTTCTTGTCCTGCGTCTGTGTTCCACTGGTTCCACCCTGACAATATTATGAACCAACTAGCCCAGCAATTTACGCTCCAAGTTTTATATCATCTGTTTTATCATGGCTTACGAGAGCTTTAATGAACTCAAAATTCATGAAATTAGTTGGCAAGTTATGCAATTGGCAGCATGGCGCTCCTCCGGCTTCATGAGATTGATCTGCAAAATGCAAGTCAACATTAGTAACGACTAAATGTTGATACGCACTAGTAACGCTAAGATGGGAAAAAAATATGGACAGAGAAAACGAAAGAACAGTAAAAAGGCGGGAATAGCTACACCCGTACTGATAAAGCAATTCAGGAAAATGAGATTGTACTGTAGAAAAATCGACAAAAAGCTCTGTTATCAAAACATTCACAAGTACCTTCACCTTTAGCGGTTCCAAAATATCAGTTAGAATTCCAGGTCGAAACTTCGCATGCTCGATGTCTCTTTGCAGTGTCCGTTCAGAAGGCAGTGGGTAATCATAATCTCGGAGCAGATTATAGCCTTGCGTTCCGCATGCAAGCTGTAGTCTCAGCGACTTCACCAGTGTCAGCTTCCCATCGTCAACCATGAGTGGACAACCGCTCCATTGACGACATTTGATCATCATTGAAGAGGTGCTTGATTTTCTTCTGTAGGTGCGCCTTCTCCGCTTCACACTTCAGGTATCTCTTTTTAGCGATTTGTAGTTTTCTGTTCGCACCCTTTTTGGCGCGTTCCAAATCTGCTATGCGTTCCAGGAGTGCTCGCTGGGATGCTAAAAAAGAAAGCAGATTTCAAAAGGTGAAAGTTAAGCCCTAAACTCACGAAAGTCTAAGAAACATAACATTCAGGGTTTCTAATGAGGCGCGAAAGCTCTGCTTTCTTTGACGCATATTAGTAGTAAAAGCCGCATCGCAGCACAATGTGTTCTAAATTGCTGTATGTTACAAGCTACACTTAAACAAAAAGCAGCATTTACCATTCACTGAACTCTGCTCGTGAGGCGTGCATGGTACTTCTTGATCTACTTCGGATGGGGCTGTAAAAAAAAGAAATAATGTTCTGAACATGTACTACAGACTATATTGAAGTATGAACACGAAGGCAGCCGCTCACAGCACGATTCACTTGTAGCGGTGAACTGTACTGCTGACTCACTGAAGTCTACAGACTGCTGCTGCGCTCCTGAATTCTGGATGAAAAATCACGCTACCATCTGATACAAGAAAAACATTAAAACTAACTCACCATTGGTTAAATCTGGTTCATGGCACGTACTTGGTAGCTCAAAGCACTCTTGAGATGGGGCTGAAAGAGGTATGAAACTAATGTAGAAACTGACTATCGGAGCCAAATTCATGAGTAAATAAAAAAAAGATGCTTACAGAAGAGATCCCTTGAAAATGGGACGGGCCCTATTGCTGCGACACTGCATGCAGCGGGCAAGCGTGCACTGGTTGAAGGCGCTGCATGAAAGATCAGAGAGGTGGTTTATGAACAAAAGTAAGGATTGCTTATACCTTTGGCCAAACGTTATTCCTGCATTGCATCAGGTAGCAACGAGAACTTTTGGGGAAGCGCTGATTGAGGAGTAAAATTATTGCAGGAACGTGCGAAATTCAGACGTAATTAAAACGGGCACGACTTACAAAAGACTTCATTAGGATTTGTGGCGGGTGTCGAGGCGTGGCATGGAGCGGGCAGCAAAGTGGAGGTGGAAGAGGCTGTACGAAAAATCATTTCGTTCATATCACGCGCTCCAAAAATATGAAAAATGGACGTTTACCATTGGTTAAATCAGGATCATGGCACGCTTCAGATAGCTTGGAGCTCCCTCCATCTGCTGCTAATGAACATTGTAAGAACGCATGACCAGGCACTAAATTCATGCGCTCACAAAGAACATCGCTTACAGAGTTTTTCAATCCAAGTGCCAGACTCTATGCTGGAGACATTGCAGGAATCAGGCAAGCCCACACTGTTTACACTTGCTGCAGAAAAAAAATGAGGCGATGAACTGCATCGCTAAGCGACAGAACTGATACGAATAAATGAACAAAGAAAGAAAAAACCCGCAGTTATCACTCACTTCTGTTTTCTCGGGGGTCAAGTCTTAGTTGGTGCGGTTTCCTTGGTTTTACAACAGGTCTGTGCGAGAAAAGCTTCGGAACCGCATTTGGCTTCAGCTTCTTTTTTCCATATTTTTGCAATATGAGTGGTTAAAATTGATCGTCACTGAAATGTGCCTGGAATGAATTCGAAGATTGGGTGTCTCAAGGAGGATGAATCAAGTTTCGTCAAATGACGCGGCTAAAAATTTATAGTTAAACAGCAATGCCAAGAATATATTCGCATAAGCATCCCCGTGATATTTCGAAAGAAACTGAACGCCCATCGCAGCTAGAACTCCGTTATTTTTGCCGAAATGAGAGGTGTTAAGAAACATCTAAGGATAAAACGCGAGATGCCATGGTCACACCGCTACGAACGAAAAATTACAAGAAAGCTATAAAAATAATAATTTATCATGTATTTGATTTTAACTTAGTAATCGCAAACTGATTTCACGAAATTAAATATTTCGAACGAAAATATTTAGAGCGATCTAAATATTTACGAATAAATGACATCTAATTAAGGTGATTACAGAATAACCGAACGAAGTCCACTTGGAATTTCAGCGAATATCTCGCGCTCCCAGATTGAGTAACACTGATTCCGGAAATTTGCTAAAAGAATGCATGGATTACACCTCGTCTATTAAACTTGCACAGAACTGCCTGTATTCTCAAATGAAAAAAAAAAATAAAACGGAGAGAAACGCTGGGCCCCACATATTAAAGCAAAGGTTCCTGGTTTCTGCATAATTTGGATGCAGAAACCGGGATTCGGGTTCGAAATGAGTTGTGGCCCTATTCGGAAGAAATTAAATTTTGGGGTCCGGTAGGCCAAATTTCGGGCGTAACCCACCTAAATTTGGAGGCCACCATTCAGTCAGCCATACTCAAATTATGTCGACGCCAATTTCGATCAAAATTAGAATCAGTCGAATTGCGGAGGTCCGGTGGGCCAAATTTCAGTGGCGGCCCACCTAAACTTGCAGGTCACCATTGAGCTGGTCATACTGAAATTACACCGCACGCGGATTTTGGCCGAATCAAGACGGAGTCGAATTTCGGAGGTCCGGTGGGCCAAATTTCGGGGGTGTCCCACCTAAATTTAGGGGTGACCACTGAGTTGGGCATACTCAAATTAGGCTGGACACCGATTTTGGTCGAATTCCTATGAGATATACTGAGTGACGTCACCAGAGGACATGACATATTTGTGCACACCTTTCTGTGGACACCTTTTCCATCATGATCCTATAAATGCAAGAGCGCATTAAAGAGAAGTTTTTAGGCTGCTAATTACGGCTGGCACGATTAAGCACGTGCACCTATCCACCTGGGCTTCACATTAGAAAGCAGAATCTGCAGTGCTAGCTCCTGACCAGTAGCCCAAAGGCGAGGCAAGTAATAACGAGCAGAGTGATGCGCTAGAGCGGGAAAATGAGAGAGGCGCTTTACCTCGCACACAACGCTGCTTCTTGTCAGCACGAAGTTCTTTCGCCCGATATAATGAAGCCATTGCTTCGTCCTCAAGCGTTCCCGCTTTCCTCGAGGTATCAAGAAAACTGCACAGCCATCCTCAGGCCGGTTTGAAGAGTTATATGCGCAACACTGTGGCATTTGGCGAGCGCGCCGCGACGAGAAACAACGAGCGCAAGGTCTTCTTTGGCCGAGTGGGTGAAATATGGCGCGCGAAAGCAAAAAGCTTCACGAAGAAAACCAAAAGCGCGCGCGTAACCACGGCGACCCCGGGGAGAGCTATAGTGACCAATCAGCGCGAAGCGCTACCCGGCGCGCGTCTGCGTGCAGCCAGTGCCCGTCGCGTGGAGCTCTGAATCTAGTAGGTGGCGAGGAGGTGCGAGGAGGTGGCGCGGCGGCGGCAAAGTACAAAGCGAGGCGGTACTTTCCTCTCATCGCGGGACTTTACACTGGGCCTCTTCGATTAACCGCGCTCGGGGAGCCCGCAAGTTCGTCTCTGACAGGAAAACGGATCATGGTCACGTGGGCTGGCAGCCACCGGAACCAGCCGGCCGACAATGAAGGCGGCAAGCAAGGCGCGGATCACGGAGGGCAGATGCTCTCTCTAGCTATAGTGCCTAGAATATGCCAGTATTCTAGGCACTATACTCTAGCTTCGCGTTCTGCGTCTCATTGCTACGTACGCGCACCGTAGAAATATTCTGCTTGGTATCGAAAACAACGACTTGCAGTTATTGAGGGCTGCGTGCCGCAGACTGCAGAACATGCAACTGATCAAGCTCGCACTCGTATACATCGGCAACGACAACGCGAGCGTGTGCCTTCGGTGCACTGTGTAAGCTTCAAGAAATCCTCAAAAGCATGCGATGGGCAATCGCAATATAAAACGTGTTTCAGTCGACACCACATAGGACGGAAAAACTGCCTGTGCGTTGTTTATCAAACGACAAGCCGTACTCTCGGATTATTGCGTGTTTGCTTACTACGCAGTAAGTATATATGACTGGTATTACCGCCGTCGATCGACCCTGCATGGTGGACTCTGCTGTGGTCGTTGCGATTTCTACACTCGTAACCTGCTTCCTGTAAGCTGTAAGGAGAAAAGAATCGGGATACGTTTCGTTCAACTGTAGTCTGTCGGGCGCGCCGGCTTTTGCTGCGGGCAAGGAACGCATAAGCTCGGCAAAGGCGCATATCAGCTTGTTGAACGTCCACCTAGAACAAGCGGGTGCACTGCATAAATTTAGCTGCGTATCGTTTTTGTAATAATAGAGCTTTATAGCAGAGAACCGGCACAGGAATAAAAGGCGCTAAAATAAAGCCCTGCGTGTCGGCGCCTCACGTTCCGCGTGTGTTTGCATGACGATCAGCGCTAAGAGGTTATTTTTATCTCTTTTATAAATGAGCCAAACGCGAGGAGGTGCGTACCTGCGGTACTTCTCAGATATTTTGAGCATATGTAGCAGAAGGCCCGAGCATGAAGCTGTACAACAGTTGGCGACGACAGAATCAGCACTTGGTCGGCGCGACAACTGTGTGGCCACATATATGCCCGTAGAGATGTCTCGAGCAATGTGCTCGTGAGGGCTTTTAATAAAGGACATGTTTCAGTCAAGCGTTTTTCAAAGCATATCCACTTTTGCACTGCGCCAAACGCAATGAAGATCGTACGCTCCCGTACCCCGCTCAACCAAAACTTCGTAAAACACGTTCAGCACATGATGCGCGCGTCTGAACGCGTACTCGGAACTGGAATCCGGCTGTTCTCGTGAAAGGCCTCGAACACCATCGCAATATCCGCCGGGCGCACGAAATTAACAGCCAAAATATTTTATGAATCAGAAGTATGCGATCGTAATATGAAGCGTGAGACGATCGAAATATGATCGCGCATACGCACGCAAAACATATCAATAAACATCGAGAACTACCGCAAAAGGTGCCATTGCAGGCCACAGTCGATATGCACCGTGGCCTAGTCGAAACAAGCGCTCTGCATCGCGGAAAAAATTGCATGAAGAACCGGGGTCCTTCTAGTCCTTATAAAAATGGCCGTGCGAGCTTCCCGCTACCATACACCTCTCTGTCGTCTGCTAGCTGCCCGAGCGCTGCCAGCACAAAATCGTCCTGGAGAGTCTGGCCGCCGGCTGGCAGCCCGAAACCGCCCAGCCAGAGAAAAACGAACCCGTTCCGGGCAGCCACCGGAAGTGGGCGGAGCAACCCGAGAAAATCGAGCGCGCTCGGTCAGCCCGCAAGCAACCCGCGGGCATAGAGTTAATACAACCAACTCTAGAGGGAAAGCTGCCCATTGAGCCCATGCATTCCAGTGGGCAACGCATGAACGCCGCCATGATCCAACGGTTTGTGTATGTTGCCAGCTATTTAGACACTCGCTAAATCTGGACAAAGTACGGAGTTGGAACCTGGCAACGTAGTCCGTGGGAAGATGGCGGCTTGCAGTGTAGCTGCCGACTGTCGTGAATATGCCGTAAACAACGGCAATATCGTCGCGTTTTGGAGCATATTTGATGGTATGTAGCGTCGCATACCTACTGTAACTTCGTATGGCTGCCTTGTTGTTTCTAAATTGTTGTTTGAAGGCGAGTACCGCGATTGTTACGCGCTTGGCGTGCATTTCTTCCGTCGAGCAGACGGGATTATGCATCTACTCTGTTCTCGATTACCAAAATAAACGTCGGAAATTTGCTTTGGCGCGAGAGAACGATCACAGATCCCAAACGAAATGGCGCCGACGCCCACAACAACGGCTCTGCCTGGTTTATTTTGGATGGTCAGCGTTTCTTTCAGTTAATGTCTTTCAGTTAATGTCGAAGGTTTCTTGAACTGCCCCAGGCCTCAAGCTTTCCTTTTTTTGTATTTCGATGAGGATGACGACGCCGTGTCTTACCTGGCGCGGCGCGAGTTCATAATGGGATTACACGGCCACGGCAACGCTCAGAGCATCATCATGAATGATTTAGCAGCAGCAGCTAGGTGGAAACATAAATGCACGAAACAGTGTCACCTGTTTCAAGCGTGCATTAGTGCTGCAAATGTACTCCGGAACGCAGCTAAACGCTGATGAGAACCTTTATAAATAGCACAAATGTGTACTCTGCAAAGCAGATTTAGGCAGTGGCCGAAAGAAATCCTAATTTAATGAAAAATTAAACAGCAGCAAAATGTGAGCTTAATGCACCGCATTGTCAAAAGTGCTGTCAGCACTAGGCATACCACTGAAGAGTTCTTAAATGCAGGGTTGTAGTCCAGAGTTAGAAGTGGGGCATTTCACTTGATTCAATGGTGCGTGCAATGCTTACAGCCTAAGCATTCAGCATGCTTATGTAGGCATATACCTATATACACACAGTCCTATACATGCTAACCCATGGATTCAAAACATGAAAACACATTTTTTGTCAGCATGCGCACAGTTGTACATGACCGGTGTGCATATGGGTGCCTACGTACAATATTTGCAATTCGCGCAATAGATTATGCACTACGACACGGCAGCAACATATTTATTTATTCAGTGCGCTCTTAAAGGCTCCGAAAAGTAGGGTATAACATGGGAAGTGAGGTTTGGGGCGGGGGGGTAGGTGGGGGGGAGCGGCAACGCATAAAATACTACGTAAACAAATTAAAACAGGGTAACAATTGAACATAGTGCGCTGGCATAAAAGGATCAGGAAAACAAGTGAGGATAAGCAAATGGTGATAACAAACAAGAATAGAAAAGTACAGATGAAAGCAGTAACGATAAAATTCAGAAATAAACCCAACAACAAAAGGGAAAAAAGCAGGTAATTTAAGCAACACGTAAACATGGTGTGATAATGATGAAATTGCAAGCAGTGAACGTATATGCATCAAGACAGGATCAGTACAGGAAAACAAATAAAAGTGCACCGAAAAAAGCTGTTCGAAATAGATAAAAACCATTATCTGAGATCGTGGATACTTGGAAAACAGATCAATTTAATTCAGTGGTGGTGGCTGGTGAGGTTATTCCAATCAGCTGTTATTCCATGTGAGCATGCATCAGTTCTCTTCCTTGTGCCATGATGTGTCAGACCAGTTTAGATATCCCATGGCAAAGAAGTGTAAGACACAAAGCAGTGTCACCAGTACTTACTAAATGCATTCCTGCTGATACAACTATTTGGACATGAGTTCAAGCATCACTGAGAAAGCTAATAAGCCTTTGTAAACAATATCAAGGTGTACTCTGGTTTGGTTTGGTTTATGGGGTTTAACGTCCCAAAGCGACTGAGGCTATGAGAGACGCCGTAGTGAAGGGCTCCGGAAATTTAGACCACCTGGGGTTCTTTAACGTGCACTGACATCGCACAGTACACGGGCCTCTAGAATTTCTCCTCCAAAGAAATTCCAGCCGCCGAGGCCGGGATCGAACCCGCGTCTTTCGGGTCAGCAGCCGAGCACCATAGCCACTGTGCCACCGCGGCGGCCCAAGGTGTACTCTATCAAGCTTATTGAGGCTATAGCCAACCGAATATGTTGAGAAAACAAGATGTGAGCTTTATGCACTTCATTGTAAGGAGTGTGCTCAGCGGGTGGCATACAGTGAACCATCATAATTGCAGGACTGCAGTCAAAGTTAAAAGTCTAGCGTTTTACTTGACTTTTTAGTTCTTGAAATGCCATACCTGTAAACATTCGCACATATATACACACCCCGCCGCGGTGGCTTAGTGGTTACCGCACTCGGCTGCTGGCCCGAAAGACACGGATTTAATCCTGGCCGCAGGAGTCGAATTTGGATGGAGGCGAAATTCTAGAGGCCCGTGTACTGTGCGATGTCAGTGCACGTTAAAGAACCCCAGGTGGTCGAAATTTCCGGAGCCCTTCACTGCGGCGTCCCTCATAGCCTGAGTCGCTTTGGGACGTTAAACACCAATAAACCAATACACATATATACACGTAGACCTCCACATTCAAACGCACTGATTCAAGAAAAAACAAGGTGGTGTGCCCAACCACGCAGGACAAAAGGTATGCAAGTGCCCACAGTACAATGTTCTCAGACTAGAATACCTTTACAAGTGCATAATCCTCGTCTGCCCTTGATGGTTTCAATTATTGATTTCCATATCTGCAGCGCTAAAGACGAGACAGAAGGAACACACACAAGTGACACAACAGAGCGCTGTTGTGTGTTCCTTCTGTCTTGTCTTTAGCGCTGTAGATATGAAAGCTAAAACCCCACTCACCCAGCATATTGTATTGTGGTTATTGATGTTGGAATAGAATTTGTTTGGTGAGCTGTGCACGTACATATGCACCTCTTGTCTGTTCTGTGATCCTTTTTGAATGTTCCCTTAGGTGAAGTGTTATGTAGGTCTTTAGTATGAATTTGATTAAGGCAATCACATGTTCTGGAATTTCTCTGTAATGTTCAAGGCACTCAAAACTCTTCTTGTGCCTTGCACAGAATTGTTGAAATGACAACAAGGTTATCCGATGTGCTGTCATTTTTTCAGCTTTTCCAATGAGTGCCTAAGCACATACTCGGCCGTATGAAGGGTGTGGTGAACAATTTCAGAAGGCATAATCAACCCTCCATTATTCCTTATAAAAATAAGTATGCTGGTGATGCTGCCCTTCACCAGCATACCAGTACAAGCAGTGCATGTTATTTTTTTTTGATACAACCCTCACGATGAAGCCCCCAATGTACTGGATGACCTCACTGCTGAAATTGCTGAGGCTGTAGCCAAGGTTTGCATAGTCGTGGCCTGCTGCTGTTATAACTGCTGCTTCTTCAGGTGAATCAACACCTTCTTCATCATCCTGACTCTGCTGTACCCCCACGTGTGACAGTGTCAGGGCCCCTTTCAGGTCTGGGGCCACATTCCCGGTGTTTGGTGGCCGCACATCAGCATGTACGAGAAGACTGCGGTACGCATACCGGAATTGCAGAGCTGACGGATTATTGTTCCATCCCCCTCGATGGCGCACACAACTGAAAAACATTTCCAGGTGGTCCTGACTAAGGCGATAGGTGCAGATATAACTGTAACAGAAAGAAGTACACAGTTGTTGGTATGGTCTCACTACAGGCACAGCATTTCAGCAAATGCATATGAGCCTTCCTGGTATAGTTTGTGCTGACATGTTAACATCATTTAAAGGCAGTACTAGGTTCGAGGAAGTCATTGCCATACCCCATTTTTTGGCCAAATATGTCGAAGAAATGCATGGCTCAGGTGGAACCGCCCCTTACTAGAGTGACCCATAATGCTTGCGTTCCTACTGTGCAAGGTCATTTGTGACGAGGGGCTGATATAAATGTTATTACTGCGATCTTCTACTTCATCATGGTTATAGAATTACTTTAGTTGCCTACATTCTGCATTGTTTTCTGCGTTGCGATGTAGCTCATGCTAACATATAGGATAATGCAATTTCTTGCAAGATTGTTCTAGCAGTGGTAACACTTACAACTAGTGCTCGCTAGTAACCTTGACTATGAACGAAACAATTTTCATATAAAATATATGCAGCTAGGTAGCTAATCAGTTCGGTTATATGTAACCCATGTAACTTCATGCAGTTAGGTATGCTTACTAATTCCACCTGGTTCAAGGAACAGGGCAAACTAGGGTCACAAGACAACTAGGAACAGAGTAGCCGTTTGTTTGAGTCGGAAAAACCAGTTTGAAGATATTTCTGCTGGCATTATATAGAATTATTCTGTCTGGTATTATGTATAGACCCAACACTAGCTTTGGCTATGGGTTCAGTACCATTGTACAGTTTCATTGTACTATTTTAGTTTTCAAATAAATAAAATTTAAAAAGTACTCATGCGTACGGGAATCTTCTTGATGTTGGAGCAATTTCCATGCATACCTGCACACCGCAGACTTGAATATCCTTTCTGCCAGTTCAGCCACACTTTTCAAAGAAAAGGCAAGACTGATGATTGACATCCGTCGTCCGGACGTACAGACGAGGTCGCCAGATGATAGTTGCAATGTCATCAATTTGGCTGAGAGGGCCAACATCATTTTTTTTCTGATTTTGGAAGGTTGACACCCGCAGTGGGGCTTTTAAATTCAGTGCAGTCGGGTTTTGAGAGTTCAGCATGTCAAATGAGCTGAAAAGGAGAGTTGTAAATTCAGCAAGAATAAGGTTGGTGCCACAACTTACCGGTCAATGTCGGGAATAAGCCTTGCTGTTCCTTCACATCCCGTGAACTGTGACAGCTTCAATTGTAGAGCGAGGTTCAGGCTTTTGCTCACAGAGGAGCTCAGTGTTTGGGCGGCCAGCTTCACTTTCATTATTTGCCGATAATATTCAATGTGGCTTCTCCTTAGCTTGTTAGCAGCTCGGAGGCCTTCGGCCTCTTGGAGATCTTGCAGTTTTTCAATATAGTCCCATTCAGTTGTCTGTAAAACAAAAATATTGCATTAGAACCAGCATGGTAGCCAGTCACATAAACTGCTTCTTACTCCATATTCACTGCTCAGTAGAACTTTCTTGTGTCCCAGAAGGTTTCGAAGGAGTTTCAGGCCATGTGCAGCATCAAATATTATTGATACTCTTTGTGATGGTTCTTTGGGATGGGGCAATGACGTTTGGAAAAGGCTGCTGCTGGTTTCATGGACGCGGCATCCAAACAACTTTGCCATTGAAACATTCGCTGCAAGCGCATCACATGTTACTGCTACCACATTTAGGGAGCATTCGCTAAGCAGGACTATAGCTTCACTAACAATGTTCTTAAGTATTTCTCCACTGATGCCGTTGTTCAGAAAATATCCAAATGGAATCTTCCATGGGGCAGCCACACCCACAGCCATAACAAGAGCATCACCAGCCAGACATGTGTCATCAGTTTCCCTAGGATTCTGGCAATTTCCCAAGTCTACATAACCAATGAGTCGTCCACTTGGACTGTCCAAGTCGCACTTTTTTCTGATAGCCATGCCATCCATCATTATACAGCAAAGCTTTTCTCTGTCATTTTTTTCTCTGAATCTTTCTTTCATGTGCTCCAAGGCCTCATGAGTGAACCCTGGCCAAGCATCCACCACTTTAAGCCATGTCCGAATTGTTTGCCGGCTTGGCATTGGGAATATGCTGGACAGGTAGTTGTAGGCGCTGGGGGAGTGGTAGTAAAGTGTTGTTGCAAACTTCTGCAGCTTTTCACTTCGCCCTGGTGGTGCTTTTTGTATGTTGGCACTCCAGTTCATTACAAGTTCTTTCGGAAGTTCTCCAAATGATTCGAGTAGCTGTTGTCCTTCTAAAGAAAGCAAGTTTTTCTCTTTCCTTTCCTTTATCAAGCTGTTTAGAGTTATCAGTTTTGCTTTTTTTTTTCAGCTGTTTCTTTGTGGCCTGGAGCTTCCGCGTTGTTTCAAAAAGCTTCTTGCTGGTACTCAGAAGCCTGGATTTCGGAGATTGTGGTGTAAAATATCTGTGGTCATCGCTGTAGGGTTTCTTCTCTCCATGAAGCCGAGGAGATGATGCTGCCTGTAATGGAAGAAAAGCTACTGGTACATGTATAGCAGGTACAACGGAATTGCACCTTTGCTATTTTAAGCAATATTTCTTTGACCAGCCAAATTAACAGAGAAGCTATTGGTGTCAGCATACTATGATGTAGCCTCCAATGGCAACAGCAGTGCCATTTTAAGTTTGCGATCTAACATCTGATGTGAGCCCCATACAGAAATGGACTTCCATGCTGAAGTGGTACTATCTAAGGCAGAGCAAGTTTCACATGTGCACATATGGCCTTCTCGGAATGTGTTTGTTAGCTGCAGTCGCCTCTTCGGAGTCTTTGTTTCTGTACTGGCTGCAGCTTCACCATCACGAGAGGGAGTAAAGGACACCTGGAATAAAAAAAAGTCCCTTACTTGTGGGCCCTGGCCATTCCGCTCATTGTGACTTACCAAAGGGCGCTTGATTGGGGACTTTCGTGTGGGAGTAACGCCCTGAGAAGGCGTTTTGGTTGCCTGCGTGAGAAAAGAGGAGAATAACCGGAGGAATAAGCACTATCGCTGCATGCCTCTTACCTGCGGTCGCCTCTTTGGGGTCACTGATTGTGAAGTGACCGCAGCTTCAGATCCACGGTGGGGAGTAAAGGTCCCCTGAAAGAAAGACAGCCCATCACTTGCTGGCACTGACCAATCTGCCTGTTGTGCCTTACCAAAGGGCGCTTGATTGGGGACTTTCGTGTGGGAGTAACGCCCTGAGAAGGCGTTTTGGTTGCCTGCGTGAGAAAAGAGAATAACCGGAGGAATAAGCACTATCGCTGCATGCCTCTTACCTGCGGTCGCCTCTTTGGGGTCACTGATTGTGAAGTGAGCGCAGCTTCAGCTCCACGGTGGGGAGTAAAGGTCCCCTGAAAGAAAGACAGCCCCTCACTTGCTGGCACTGACCAATCTGCCTGTTGTGCCTTACCAAAGGGCGCTTGATTGGGGACTTTCGTGTGGGAGTAACGCCCTGAGAAGGCGTTTTGGTTGCCTGCGTGAGAAGAGAGGAGAATAACCAGAGGAATAAGCACTATCGCTGCATGCCTCTTACCTGCGCTCGCCTCTTTGGGGTCACTGATTGTGAAGTGACCACAGCTTCAGCTCCACGGTGGGGAGTAAAGGTCCCCTGAAAGAAAGACAGCCCCTCACTTGCTGGCACTGACCAATCTGCCTGTAGTGCCTTACCAAAGGGCGCTTGATTGGGGTCTTTCGTGTGGGAGTAACGCCCTGAGAAGGCGTTTTGGTAGCCTGCGTGAGAAAAGAGGAGAATAACCGGAGGAATAAGCACTATCGCTGCATGCCTCTTACCTGCGGTCGCCTCTTTGGGGTCACTGATTGTGAAGTGACCGCAGCTTCAGATCCACGGTGGGGAGTAAAGGTCCCCTGAAAGAAAGACAGCCCCTCACTTGCTGGCACTGACCAATCTGCCTGTAGTGCCTTACCAAAGGGCGCTTGATTGGGGACTTTCGTGTGGGAGTAACGCCCTGAGAAGGCGTTTTGGTAGCCTGCGTGAGAAAAGAGGAGAATAACCGGAGGAATAAGCACTATCGCTGCATGCCTCTTACCTGCGCTCGCCTCTTTGGGGTCACTGATTGTGAAGTGACCACAGCTTCAGATCCACGGTGGGGAGTAAAGGTCCCCTGAAAGAAAGACAGCCCCTCACTTGCTGGCACTGACCAATCTGCCTGTAGTGCCTTACCAAAGGGCGCTTGATTGGGGACTTTCGTGTGGGAGTAACGCCCTGAGAAGGCGTTTTGGTAGCCTGCGTGAGAAAAGAGGAGAATAACCGGAGGAATAAGCACTATCGCTGCATGCCTCTTACCTGCGGTCGCCTCTTTGGGGTCACTGATTGTGAAGTGACCGCAGCTTCAGCTCCACGGTGGGGAGTAAAGGTCCCCTGAAAGACAGCCCCTCACTTGCTGGCACTGACCAATCTGCCTGTTGTGCCTTACCAAAGGGCGCTTGATTGGGGACTTTCGTGTGGGAGACTTCAGATGTGTCGCTGCCTGAGAGAAAGAAAAAAAATGACACCAGGTTATTACTCGTTTACACTACTGTTCCAGAATACAGGCAGGTGTGTGACAAACTGATTCTGAGCTGTGAATGTTATTTTCTAGAAAGAATAATTTTATCTGAACTTGTCAGTGTATTCACTGTTTGCACCCTCTACCAGTTGTTTACGCTAGCGCTTTTTAGAATGCGGACTGCATTATGCTAATATACTACAGACATTCAGTCATCATAACCATATTATGGTCATTACGATTCTTACTTCTGAACAAGGTTGCTATTGTTCATACATTTTTTTTTGTTATGCTCGGGGCAACCTTTTTTGTGAATTTTTCAAACTACCTCACACATTAGATGTAAAGACAGTAGGTAGTAAATAAGAGAATGCTCTGGCTAGGAAATTAGTTCACTGCTTGCTGAAATTTCTATTCGTTATTGTGGACTTATGTCTACAAAAAGATGGGTGATTGAATACAAGCTAGGAGGTATTACAACTCTTTTGTTTTCAAATATATGAGTCAAAATCGTAGTATCAAATTGCGGTAGGACCACATTCGGGGACGTTTTGGCGCTGCCATAGAGAAATATTTGAATATTTGCAAGTATAATGCACATATAGTTTCCCTTTTGTTGTTATTTACCTGTTGGCGTTCTTGCAATGCAAAAATACTCGGCACTGCGTCAGGTTTCAAAACCCTCCTGGTGTGGCCGGTATAAAAGGATGACGGGTCAAAATGCTGAGAGCAGATCAGCGCCCTCGGGACAAGTTGAGACAGTGGTAACTTCGTTGCGACCAGCCACCTGCTCAGCAGTTCCCTGTTCTTGTGAGGAAACCTTAAAAAAAGAGGTTAATCCGCTTGGTGTCATCCGCCTTTAGAAAGAGGGTCCGGGAGATTTTCGTTCATGGGCCTTGCAGTACGGCCCTGTAGCTTTCATTAAGGAATCTAAAACCTATCGTGAAAAGTGCAGATGTATCATTTGGTGCGTTTACTCACAGGTGATGCGAGATGCCCGATCCTTTTGAAGCTTTTGCCTTGCATACAACACACGAAGGAGGCATCGCGGTGCATGAGAGCGCGAGTAGCTCTTTGCCCTATGCGACTCCTTACTTAAGTGCCTTAATCGCAGTTTAATCTCCCTAACCAAACCGAAGCCTCACTCCCTAAAGTTTGAAACCGGAACTGAGCGTCTGCTCGTGAACGTCGTTCCGAATCGCCCTAAAATAAATAAAATGACCGCAATAAATATTTTAAACATCTCAAAATTTGTCGAAAATTGTGTAATTTATGTGTAAGAGTGGTATATGATTATTTTTTTCTATCACAACTTTCTGAACTTGTTCAAAGTTTACCCAACCTTGACTTAGGAAGAAAAAAATGTGCTGGACACAATATAGTGTTGTAAGATGGCTTCCAAGATGGCGACTTACATGCGTGGACCGCTTTACTAGCTCAGCTTTACCCCCCGGCCCGCGGGCTGCCAGAGGCGGATAATCGAAGAGGCCCACTGTGGTCGCCAAACTCGTCGACTTTCAACGCACGCAGTCTGGCAACATTGGTAATACTATACTGGCGGCCATCTTTATGTTACGCCAGCCGGATCCATGCTGGAACTCAGCCGTGGAGAGACCGGTGCTTCGCCTTATCTGTTCCCAAGCGTTCTCTCTGCGCTGGTGGTCTCTGAAATCCAGCAATTTGGTGTTGTATACACAAGGGTGTTGTTTGATGGCTTCAATAAACCGTTCCATAACGATATCCGGCGCAATTTCAATGTTTGGGCAGCTCGCACCACTCGCGCTGGCAACCGTCATTTTTCTAAGCGCAATGCATTGTGGGTCGACGCGGTCGGCGGCGCCGGCGCGAAATTGGAACAGGTGCCAAATCTGCGCCGGGCCCGTCGGGGCACACCGGCAGCCGCCGGTTGCGTTGGCCGCTGCAGTGCGTCGAACTATAGACGGAACTGTTTTCACCAACGCAACGCAGCGTGCGCGCGCTCGCTCGCGTGCGTTAAGGCCCATCTCCATGGACACATCCAAGGCGCACCAGCGCAGCGCTTACGCGCCCAGCGCCGCACCGCGACAAGCGTCAGTAAACATATGCAACTCGATGGCCTGTCGCTGCTACCGCGCTCAGCTCGGCTCGGCGAAGCAAACGGCGCGAAGGGCCGTACCGGATGCTAGAGAACTGCGTTCTCTGATTGGTTACACCGACCGCAAACCAGCGAGCCACTTCCTGCGCCGGCGCGAGCGAGGCGCGCGCGAGGCGCGAATATCTGACATGGACAGATATTTGACAAGCGTCCGCGCCAGCTCGCGTCTGCGCGTCGCGCATGCGCAGACCGGCTCCGGCGTACGCTGGTACGCGTAGGCGCTGCGCTGGTGCTCCTCGGATGTGTCCGTGGAGATGGGCCTTTACGTCGTACTGAGACGTCGCGACGCAGAAAGGAATACGTGCAACGTATCCTATGCGTATCGCAACAATATTCACTGCAATATTCAAAGGAGTGGAGGTCACGACATCGCTGCAAGAGTTCCAAGCAGCAGTGCTTACTTTGGATTGCCGAATGCCTCAAACACTGGTCTCCACATGATGAGATTATAAATTCCTTCAATTGTTTCGAGTGCACTTGTGCAGTTCAGTAATAAAGCCTAAAACTTACACTCTCACTTTAACCGGGTCTTGAATATTTGGGGGCCGGGTTTTAAAAAATTCCTATGCAAAATCTACTACCCCATTCGAGCTGAAATAACGTTCACAAAGCAGCAAAATGTGGTCTACGTTATCTGATAAGTGATTCAACACCGGTACTTGCCTAGATTTTCCGGAATGGACGGGAAACTGCTCTCGGCGGCGTGCACAATTTTCGCAGAAGCTAGTCGAGAAGCTGCGTTGACATGGTGCGCTATCTGTCGAGCAGCGAGGCAACCGCCATCTCCGGCAAGGGCGTTTGCGCGCTTGCTTCGCAGGTGCAGATCGTCTGCTCGTTGAAGATAATCCCACACGGAAGAGTCACCGCTTCTCTTACTAAAAACCGTAATGGAAATACGACATCAGCAGCATTAGAAACAATAATAAATGTTAACTCGTCGCTTGCTCTTACGCTATGATTCCGGTGCCGTCAATTTCTGGTCCAATCTGGTTGATCATTTTCTGTGGTTCAACGTCTGGAAGCTGCTCATGGGCTATGAAAGAGATCGTAGTGGAAACACCTGAGACTAACACGCACTTACATCGAACAGTACTCAGGCGTTGATGTCCAAGTGTTTGCTGTGATTTATACCTCAAAGTGTCCTCCGGTGGCGTCAATACATCTTTGCAATCTTTCCTCATATTCTTTGAAGACAGATGCCCTCATGCGCTCCGTGATTTCTGCACAAGCAGCCTCAATTCGCTGCTTCAGCTCAGAACAACTGTGAAGTCGGCCTCGGCTGTACACGCGGCTTTTTAGATAGCCCTATAAAAATAATCGCATGGAGTTAGGTCAGGTGAACGGTGCGGCTATGACATGTTGGACGAGCCTCCACCCATCCACATGTTAGTGAATGTTGTATCCAGCCAGTTGCGGACACTTCTGGCGTAATGAGCAGGAGCTCCGTCCTGCTGAAATATGCAGATCTCCTTCTGCATGTGTACTTCTTCCAGCTCTAGCAGATTCTTCTGCCGCTGCACTTCCAAATATGATTCGGCAGTGACGGTGTCCTCAAAATAAAAAGGCCCTAGCGAGGCCCCCGCACCACAATCCACACCAAACCATGATATGTGGGGTCTTGTCGTTCGTGGAAAAGAAACGAGGATTGTTTTTTGCCCAAAACCGTGTGTTCCGTTTGTTGATTTTTCCATCCAGGTGAAAAATGGCTTCATCGGTGAATAATAAAAAGTTCAGATGTCCCCGGTCTTGACTTATTCATTGCTGTCCCGAGTGGCAGAATTCAAGCCGACGGTCTCTGTCGTCTTCTGAGAGCGCTTGCACAGTTTGCATTTTGTACGGATAGGAGCCCTTGCGTTTCATCGCGCGAATTACCGTTGACAGGCTCACTCCCAACAACAGCGCAGCCCACGTACAGCACACCTGCGGGTCCAACGAAAATGCAGCCTCAAGGGCATCTGCAATGCTGCGATGTGCTGCCCCTTTATCACTTCTTTCTTTCTTTTTGAGACAGCCTCTTTCTTCGAACATTTTCTTCCACTTTAGCAGTGACCTTTCAGAGGGAGGACGACGGCGAAATTTTACCTTGAATTTCGTGCGCACGCAGCGAACTCACCCAGATTCAACAAGTCACGACACAGCTGCCGCCTTTTCCATCGATGAAAATGAGCGCATATCTCTGCAGCGCACAATGCGTTATAGGGCGAACACACAAAAACGTTCGATCTTCCCTCGGGATGAGAACAGAACAAGAGTCGTCAGAACAGATCAACAGTCGAAAGCAGACGGTGCCGGAATCATAGTGGAAAGAGCAAGCGACGAGTTAACATTTATTATTGTTTCTAATGCTGCTTTGTAGCATTTACACTACGGTTTTTAGTAAGAGAAGCGGTGACTCTTCCTTGTGGCATTATTTTCAACGAGCAGACGATCTGCACCTGCGAAGCAAGCGCGCCAACGGCCTTGCCGGAGATGGCGGTTGCCTCGCCGCTCGACAGATGGCGCACCATGTCAACACAGCTTCTCGACTAGCTTCTGCGAAGATAGTGCACGCCGCCGAGAGCATTTTCCGCCCATTACGGAAAATCCAGGCAAGTACCGATGTTGAATCACTTATCAGATAACGTAGACCACATTTTGCTACTTTGTGAACGTTATTTCAGCTCGAATGGGGTAGTAGATTTTGCATAGGAATTTTCTTAAGAGTGATTGTATACGCACGACGTGATGCGGTTGAGCCATCTGACGAGAAAAACGAATATCAACTTTGTTTCTCCGTGGCCTCCGTGATCTGCTTCGGATGCGCGCCGCTGTTCTTTGCTCTATCGCGGAGGCAACGGTCCCACTGCTCCGTCCCAGCCGTCATATGACACTCCACGTAACGTCCTTGCGGTCGCATTTGTGTGTTTTTTTTTTACTTTTCTTTTTCCTAACTGCGGGCCCGAGAGGAACGGCGGAGGGAGTGGTGAAAAGTCGTCCGCTTCTACGCAGCGCGTTTGAACTTGTTTGTTGACGTCAGTCTTGTTTACAAAATTGTCAGTCCAATGTTTCCAATGCTGCTACAGCCTTGCTGCGTCCGGAGCTAAATGTGTGTGTGCGTGTGTGTGTGCGTGCGCGCGCGCCTGTAGCCTGTACAGACGCGTGTTCCAGAATTACAAAGCCGCTAATAATCGTTCTTGGCCGCCTAGACGCAGGCGCATTGGGCGGCAGGCGCCTCGGGCGCGACCGCGAGCGCCCGCACCCCGCGCGCGAGCGCTGCTTCGTTTTAGAAGTTTCAATGATAGGCGAAATACGAAACAGAAAGAAAGCAAGCAAGCGCGCACTTATACTGCCGCTACACATGTGTAGCGGCAGCTCCCAAAGGCGATGCGCTCGATGGCAGGCTCGACTACGGCGATGGCAGGCTCGACTACGGAAAGGGACGCCGAGGGTGGCTGCAGCCGTTGGGAAGGAGTTTGAAGCTCCGCTGCGGGACGGGCGAACTATAACGAAGGTGGTGAGGGGGAAAACCACTTGCTTAGAAAAGCAAAAGGTGCACGAAGGTCAGCAGCACGGGGGCCGGCTGCCGAATGCCGCGCGGTATCTACTAGAATAGTTTAGAAGAGGCAAGTGGTGTACCATTACGAGAGCGCCTAGGGCCCGCCTCGAAGGAAGCGAAAGACTGGAGGTGGCGGTGAGGGAAGGGGAATGGTTCAAACAACGTTATAACTCTGTCGTCTTGCACTCGCGAAAACCACTCAAGTTACAAATTTCCGAACTTAAGACTCGCGTCATGCAGGCAAGCCGAAAAAGTGCTCGTTCACAACGCTGTATTTAGTAACGAACAGTGTATTCGTTCTGACTCGGAAAATCTCTGAACGCTTGTTTCGCGAACTTCGCAAAGCTGTCATACTTCTCCCCTAAGCAGATCTCCATCACAGCAACGCCGAAATGCCTGTCGTCCACGCTAGGCCATTGGCGATCTGGTGGAGGCCGTCGAGCATGGATGGGGAGAAAAAAAGAAAAAAAAAAGCAGCACGCGACTACGCGCGGCGAGAGCGAACGCCAATTTTCTTCGCTAGACGGCGCAAGCGACCCACGTCGTGCGTGTACAAACCTCCGGTCGGCGAACACGACGTCGTGCGTATACAATCACTCTTTTTTAAAAAAAAAAACCCGGCCCCCAAATATTCAAGGACCTCTACTTACTTCGTAACGACACAGCAAAGAAATTACCTTTGCCTATTAAGGTTTTTCAGGGGTCCGTGTCCAAGCGTCTACCAGCGTAAGCTCCCGAGCGGAAAAAATACATCTGCAGCCACCCTCGACCCTGAGTGCATACAAAACTCACACACGCAAACAAAACCTCGAGCGCAGAATTGCGGTTAATGTGCAATAAGGTCTGCACGAAGCAAGCTCATAAAGTGCGGTGCCCTAAGAAATACATCTCTTTACGCAGTGCAAGCAGCCCTGCAGGTCTGGAAAACGGAAGCGTCAGGGCCGATTATGCATCTGAAAGTGGTGCACTTCACTTATGACATATTTAACGATTACGGTCACGCGAGCAACAGCCAACGAAGAGTTTCGTCGTACAACACTGCATGTTTTTCAGAACAAATTCAAAATGAGCCGTGCAACGCAGAGAAGAATCTCGGCAAGTTGGTACAATGTCATTTTAAATTCACCAGCGCAGACGCGACATGAAGTAGACACGAGTCGCACGGCAGGCGCTGGGCATACAAAACTCACTCACGCAAACAAAACCTCGAGCGCAGAGTTGCGGTTAATATGCAATCAGGTCTGCACGAAGCAAGCTCAAAGTGAGGCGCCCCAAGAATTACTTATCTTTACGCAGTGCAGCCAGCACTGCACGTCTGGAAAACGGAAGGCTCAGGGCCGATTATGCGTCTGAAAGTGGTGCACTTCACCTATGACATATTGAACGATTACGGTTAAATATGTCAACCGCCAGCGCAGAGTTTCGTCGTACTACACTGCAAGCGAAATCCAAAATGAGCCGGGCAACGCAGAAAATAATCTCGGAAAGTTGGTACAACGTCATTTTAAATTCACCAGCGCGAAAGGCGCGACATGAAGTAGACAAGAGTCGCACGACAAGCGCTGTAACACCGCAGGCAATTCAGGAGATGCAAACTCCCTGATGATCACTGGAAATGACCAACTCTTAAGTGCGGTGAGGGCGTAGTAAACCCATTATAAACGAAAAAAAACAAACGCTGCCGAGGGGCACGATGCACCCTTGGTTTGGCGAATTTCGAGACAGCACATTCCCAAATGCGCGCTAGGAGAAGTTCTGCGAGCCACATATCAACACGAAACAACACTTGCCTGAACCCAGCCCGTCTGCGCGTTTGAAAACACGGCTCCATAGCATAGCCACTTTGTCTTCAGTCCAGATTGTAGCTCCACGAGGGTCCAGCGCTGCCGAACAACTCTGTATCACAAGCACACAGGCAGCAACGTCCGACTAGTCACGCACACTTCCGCGCCGACCACCATCTTATCGCAAACTGCACCGCTCTATTGGCAAGGAGCGATCTCAACGCCGCTGCGCGGGCAGCGCCAGCCTCCCGGGCAGACAGAGGTCATGTGACATGCTTGACTGGTAACATGACCGGCGGCCTTCGGCCAATAGCTCGCTCTCGCCGCCGCTGCTCCTGCGCCGACAGCGCTCTTTTCTCGCTTTCTCTCTTTCTCTCTCTCTGTTTTTGCTCTTTATTCCATACGGTCCTTCTCTTTCTTTTCTCCTTCAGCTCCAAATTTTACCGACCAGACGGAGACAATTTGCTGACTTTCGACTGCGGCAGAAGTGTCAGAATTAAACGGCGTACGGCAAGGGTGAGTCAACCATCACCACAGAGGGGCCGTTCTTGACGCTACTCCAACGGAACACCTGCAGCCACTTCTCGCTATCGCCAGCTACTCTGGAATTCAAGTGCGTGCAAAAAGAGGGCCCACACCAACTGCTCTTGAGGCCTCCTCTTGGGATTTGACAATAAGCTCACGGCGGTGGAAACCGACGCTTCCCTCGACAGTCCACCGCCCGTCCTGGGCTGCTCGCGCAATGGGAGCGCCATCGTGACTCGCCTCGCCGGTAAACAACGTCCGGACGAGGTCGCCCTCTTTAACTGTCTCCGCGCCACGTCTATTCAAATTGTTCAATTTGATCGATGATGAACGACTGAGGCTGCTTCTGAAAAGTAACGCCATTCAGCATGTGTCAGAAGAACTGCACCTCAGTACGGGATTCCATTTTTTGAAGCGAAAAGCTTCAATACTATGGTCGGAGCCGAGCTTCGATCGCGTATGCCGTGTGTAGTAGTAGTAGAATAAATTTATTTTCCACCGATGTAGAAGGCCCCCTACTCCCCGCCCCTGACGCGCAGGTTCAAGGGGGGAGGGGGGGGGGGGGGCAGCCGGGCCCTCCGCGACTAAAAACAGGTGAAGTTGCAGTGTTTCTTCGCGGCTTCCGTCACCAGGCGGATGACTTGTTGCTGTTCGGCGGGGTACTCGCTTCGCAGCAAGGCCGCCCAGGCATCTCTACTTTTAATGTTCTTCCTGACGCCTGGGGAGTCAGGACATTGCCAGATTATATGATCTCTCCGCAGATTTTACACTTATCATCAGGTCTATCGTACATTCGCGTAGGGACAACCAGACTGGATTTGGGAAATTCCCACTTTGCAGGCGTCGCCAAGCGACCTCTCTGTTACTTAATGTTCGGTCCGGTGGTGGCAGAGACCTTTTTCCAACTCTGTAGTGCTCGACGATTTCAGTGTAGGTTTGCGCGCGCTCATCCAGTTCTCGACAGTCGGGGGGATCTACGGTTACCCGGGAGTAGAGAGCTCGGGCTAACTCGTGTGCTGCCTCATTGTCTGGGACTGATTCGTGTGCGGGGGTAACTTGCTAAAATTTGGTTTGCCTCTTTCGAGACCCTTCCTTTGCCGAAATTCCAGACTGCCGTTTTGCTGTCGCTAATTATGATCTTTGCTTTCGATCCAACGCATGCGAGCGCTATTGCAACCTCCTCAACTGTATCTATGTTTTCGCTTCTATGCATGTGTCGGTGGCTGGTGCGCCACGGCCGTTGACCACCGTGGAGAAGTCTCCCCCAGCTTTCCGCTAGCGGCGTCTACATAGGCAACTTCCTCGGGTTTCTTATTTTCCATGCGCTTCGTAAGCGCTTCCGCCCTTTTTGTCTCCGTTCCTTGTTATAGGTCGCATGTATGTTTTTGGGAAGAGCGGGGTACGAGTATGTTTTCGCAAAATTTTAGGGGAATATCTGTTTTGTTACTCGCACCCCTGTCTGATTGCAGCCCCACACAGCCCAAGATGGTTCTGTCCGTGTTAGTTCGGCTCAATCTTTCTAGCTGCACCATATGCACTGCTTCCGCCAATTCAGTCCAATTATTATGCACCCCCATTTCGAGGAGGCGGTCCGTTGAAGCAGTAATGGGAGGCCCCAGCGCCCTCCCTCTGCAAGCACCGCCTGGTAAGTGCGTCTATTCTTTGTTTTTCATATGTCCTAATGTTCAGATATGGAGTGGCATAGCATATGCGGCTGATAATGTAGGCCTGCATCAGTTTCTGGAGGCTACGCTCTTTTAGGCCCCGACCCTTTAGCGCGACTCTTTTGAATATCCCAGTTACCTGTGCGGTAATTGTCTAGCTTCTTAACTGTGATACCTTTGTATCCGTCGGCTTGTAGGAAAAGCCCCAGGATTTTAATCTGTTCGACCCTTGGCGTCGTTTGACCGTCCACTGTGATGCTGAGATTTATTTCGCGCTTGCGCCTGAGCGCTTTTGCATTCTATATAAGGAGTTGAGATTTCTGCGGAGAGCATGAGAGGCCCCTCTCGGTCGCATAGGACACGAGAAAGTCCGCTGCTCCCTGCAAGCGTTCCTCTATGCTCGCTTCGCTGCCCTGGTTGATCCAGAGACTGACGACGTCCGCGTACATGCTGAATTTCCAATTTTTCACTTCCCTTAAGGCTGCCGGTAGGTCTTGCATCGCTACGTTGAAAAGGAAGGGGGAAAGGACCGATCCCTGCGCCGTACCCCTGCTCCCCAGTCGGATGGTAGGGGATTCTATGTCCTGAAATTTCATTTTGATTGTTCTGTCTCATAGAAAGTCCTGTATGTAGTAATATATTTTCTTACCAACCCCAATATCTTGGAGGCCAGCGTGAATCGCTGCGTGTTTCACACACTATCGAAGGCTTTGGTCAGATCTAGGCCAAATATCACCTTTACATCTTTGGTTCAGATTCTACTATGATGCCGTGTTTTAAACGGAGCATCACGTCCTGTGTGCACAGGCCGGGCCGAAACCCAACCATTTCGTGCGACCACAAGTCGTTTTGCTCCATAAAGCGTGTTACTCAACACTGTAAACAAAAATATACCCAAAAGGGAGTAAAAAGGGTGGCGGCCACCCTTTTTACTCCATTTGTGAAAACATTTACTCCATGAGTGGGGAGTAAAAAGGTGGACTGTCCTCCATTTCACTCCCATGAGGGAATAAGGGAGTAAAATGAGGATTTACCAGAATTTACTCCAGTCTAGAATGGGAGTTAATTGTGCCAAATACACCACCAGTGCCGAAATGGTGTAAAAAAACACCAATTTGCGCAATCCGCCCCGCCACCTAGCGTCTCGTCTGCTTCTGGTCAGTCGTCTGATAACGGCGGTGAGTGAAGACCGCTTGGTTACCATCGTCGCCGGATCTCTGCTGACTTCTGCTCCTTCACGGGCGCCTGCCGCGGTACAAGATATCGGCTTGTCACCGTTTTCCGCTACAGTACAGTACATAATTGAATTGCTCCTGTGAAGCCTCCAGTGCTCTAACCATACCTAACTTTCCTTGGTTTGTGTCGCCACCCCGTTACAGCCCCCGTTTAGGCCTAATTCTCACAGGCTTTTTTCAGTGTGGTCCTCGCCATGTGTTGCATGATCATGGAACTGTGATAGAACATAGTGTCAACGCTGAGCTCTTGATTGAGCTCATGAGGCCACATTTTTCCTAAGCCATGTTTAACTCCAAGCCTTAAAGACGCGAATATGAAAGCAAGCACTGCCATTCCAAACTACCATCAGGTGTATTTTGATTTTTTCTGCTCTGGTTTTGGGTCAAATATAGCGTGGTGCATGACCGTGAAAACTACCCAGCGTCTCCTTTTCAGTTTTGAACTCCTGATTATAAGGTTACATCCCTTTATCTACGAACATGGCCAACGAAACGAGCTCGTACAGCAAAAGGAGACGACAAGCAGACGACTCCTGCCGCGTACGCCGCCGCTGGGCTAGCAGACGGCGGAAAGAATGCGTGACGCGGGGTCTAGGGCAGCGCAGTTTCCCAAGTTGGGTTAGCGGCGGCCCGCAGAGCTACTGCCCGTTTCCGCCGCTGTCACTGCTGTAAGAGTGAGCCTGACTGAGGATAAATAAACATGACGCCATTTTTGGGCTTCATTTCTGTGGGTAGTGAAAAATTTCCTCCTTTTTCACTCCAAAATAACTCCCTTTATACTCCACAATAACTCCCTTATATAAGGGAGTGAATAAAAAACACCATACGCATGGAGTAAAAAAAACCTCTTTTTGGGTGTGCGTTAGAGGACAAGCCATTTACTCCCTTTTGGGTGTTTTTTTTGCTAACAGTGAAGGACAGCAAGGGTCCGTTTGTAGAGTAAGACCTAATTCCCGTGTGTCCTTGCATAATCGCCTTTCTTTTGGATCCTGTCTGTTGTATGTCAAGAGAGAAAACCAGCCAAAAAACACGGACACAAGAGAAGGACACAGGACAACGGCTGGACTAACAACTGAATTTTTGATTGAGTACAGACCGCCAAGTAATCACCACGCATGCGCCAAGGCAAACACTCAAACATCACTCAAATAATAAAATTCTTTTGCCGTTAACGATGTATCGACGGCGAACTGACGCAAGCATGACCATGTTTGGCAATCTGGAAAGCCTCAAAGATTTCACGAGCCTTCCGTGTTTTTCCGTAGCCCAGGATGGTGATATCCACGAAACGTGGGGAACATTTGCCGGGACATCTACTGCAATACAGAGCAAGATTACCATCTTCACCAGCGCCGAGTTTTGTTCTGTGCTTGCGCAACCTCTCGTTCACAGAGTCCGCCGTCTGACCTATGTAAAATTTTCCACAGGTCAGTAGGTCGACGGGTGTGTTCTGCGAGTTGTCAGATATGTTGATGACTTTTTAGTGCTTTTAAACATCGGACCTAATGACTCCTATCAGATGATAGTTGAACAAGTTTTCGGTGCCTTTAGGCGCTGCTCATCCCATTTGAAGTTTACTCACGAATTAACAACTAACAATTCCATCCGTTTTTTTATACTTGTTGTTAACCTATTCTGGAGAAGGCCACGTGTGCTGAATGTACTCACCAAGAACAAAAATAGGGCTGCCACACTTTGACTCTAACCACTCTAAACTAGTCAAGCCAGGTATTGCCAAGGCTTGTTTCCATAACGCCGTGAAGAAACGTTGCTGCCACACCGTGTCAACCAGTGTCAACGCAAGCCCATCGTCTGTCTGATGCAGGCTTGCCAGCAGAAATGTTGAGAGTGGTCACTGAATCCGCATTAAAGGAGATGAACGGCATGGCCAAGAAGGGAAACAATGATGCAACTGACAAAAGGAAAAAAGTCCAAGTCATGCCTTATTTGCACAAAGTGACGCACAATGTTAAGAAAGTCGCCGAGCGCCAAGGGGTCAATTTGTTTTCTTCCGCGCCAGTCAAGCTTTCAGGTCTTTGTGCCCGAATCCTGCCTGGCGGAAATAAGAAGCTTTGCACGACCAAACATAGAACTGTACACAAAGTGCCGGACCGAAGTGATCTACAAGAACCCGCTGACCTGTGGAAAATTTTACATAGGTCAGACGGGGGACTGTGTGAACGAGAGGTTGCGCAAGCACACAACAAAACTCGGCGCTGGTGAAGATGGTAATCTTGCTCTGCATTGCAATAGATGTCCCGGCAAATGTTCCCCACGTTTCGCAGATGCCACCATCCTGGGCTACGGAAAAACACGGAAGGCTCGTGAAATCTTTTAGACCTTCCAGATTGCAAAACATGGTGACGCTTGCGTCAGTTCGCCATCGATAGCGTTAATGGCAAAAGAATTTGATTATTTTAGTGATCATGTTTGAATGTTTGCCTTGGCGCAAGCGTGGGAATTACCTGGTGGTCTGTACTCAATGAAAAATTCAGTTGTTAGTCCAGCCGTTGTCCTGTGTCGTTCTCTTCTTGTGTTTCCGTCTTTTTTGGCTAGTTTTCTCCCTTGACATGCCATACCAACAGGCCCACCATTCTGCCCTGCTCCTGTCTGTTGTAGCGTCATTCTTGGTGGGCTGCGTTAGAATCTCCAACTATCACCAGGGGGTTGGTTCCTGCTGCCTTTATGGCTTTACGGAGAGAGGGAGAAAAAAACTTTATTGTAAAAGGAATTCGGGGCACGCCCCAGGGTCCCCGCACGACCCCACTGCAGTTAAGTGTTTTGTTCCTAAGGTCCATGTGGCGGGAAGAGGCGAAGGGTTCTGGGCATAGGGCGCATGGCGGATTGGGGAAGGAGGGATGATACTGGGCTATGGTAAGGGGTGAGGGGAGAGAGTGTGTCTGTAGTCTGCGCCAGTGTGTTGCTTGTTTATTATCTAGGGAGGGGTGCGGCGGGTGGTAGAGCTGACGTGATGCTCTGTAGGCATGCGTCAGCTCGCTGAATGAGTGCATGCGCTCCTTCGTGAATCCCCGATCCGAGGCCACCTGAGCCTGGTTTAACGAACCTCGGGCTAAAAGGTTGGCGGCCTCGTTTCCGGGATTCCCGGAGTGCGCATGCACCCACACCAGCTCCAATTGGCGGGGTGGGTGTGCATCGGGCGAGTCCAATATGCCAAAAGCAGGGACATGGAGTCGGCTTCGAGCAAAATTTAGGAGCGCAGGTTTAGAGTCACTTGAAATGTACCGGGCTTCCGTGCGGGTGATATCAAGTGCAATGGCGGCTTCCTCTCCAGCCTCTCGGGAGGTGTCTGGAGGTAGTGTGAGGAGGGTGGATAAAGAGGAGTCCACCACAGCTGCTGTCGCTTCATCATCCGTGCAGGCAGCGTCCACACATACGGCGTCCGGCTCGGAGCCGTACGCTCGATGGAGTGCCTTCCCACGGGCTCTGCGGCGCTGCTCATGGTGCGACGGGTGCATATTCCTCGGGATCGGCCTGATGAGGAGCTGCCGGTGAAGGGGTCGTGGGATGGCGAGGAGGGTTGTGTCGTTGGCCGGTGTTCTGATTCTGAGGTAGTCCAGGATATGCCGACCTGTGGTGGTTTGTGTGAGCCTGATGTATTGGGGCTGTCGGTGGGCCTCCACCAGTTCCCCGATGGTGTTGTGGAGGCCCAGGCCTAGTAATCTGCCTGTGGGTGTGTTGAGGGGAAGATGAAGTGCTACCTTGAATACCTTGCGAATCAAAGCATCCAAAGGATTTGTGTCATGTTTGGATAGTTGTAAGTATGTGGTAGTGTACAGCACACGGCTGAGGACAAAGGCATGAACAAGGCGACATACGTCGCGCTCCTTCATGCCTCTATGATGTCCCGAAACCCTGCGGATGAAGTGCAATAACGCGCCTACAACCTGCTTGAGTTTCTTGAGGGTGGTGGTGTTTTTGCCATCGTTCTGAATGTGCAGGCCCAATACACGGAGGGTGCCAACCTCAGGTACCGGGTCACCATTCAGTTGAGTGGCAATGGGGGAGCGGGGACAGCGGTGGTTCTTAGGCCGGATGAGGAGCAGTTCGGACTTCTCCGGGGATCAAGACACTCCGATGGTCCGTGCGTAATTTTGGGTGAGTGCGGCTGCTTCCTGTAAGGTGTTCTCTATGCCGCCGTCACTGCCGTGGGTGGTCCACAGGGTAATATCGTCGGCATAGAGAGTGTGCTTCAGGTGGCGAATAGTTGCGAATTTTCTGGCGAGGGGGATGAGGGTAATGTTAAACAGAAAGGGGGAAAGGACGGACCCTTGAGGGGTGCCGATGCTCTGAAGCGTGTAGGAGGGGGAAGACAGAGGGCCGAAGTGTTTCTCAGCCATGCGGTCAGGGAGGAATGCTTGAATGTAGGCTTACGTGCGCACACCCTTATTCAATGGGGTAGGGTACTCATGATCGCCTGGTGTTCAATGCAATCAAAAGCTTTGGAAAGATCCAAAGCTAAGACTGCCGTGGTGTGGCCTGGAAGAAGCGGGTCAAAAGGTCGTGTGTGAGTTGCGGCATGGGGTCCTGTGCGGATAGATGGGGGCGGAATCCCACCATGCTATGCGGGTAAAGATTGTTGTCCGCAATGTGAGTTGTGACTCTCGCTAATACAACACGCTCAAAGAGCTCCCTGAGGCATGAGGTTAGCGAAATCGGGCGAAGGTTTTGGATGGTAAGTGGTTTGTTGCGTTTGGGTATGAATATTACCTTCGCGTGGCGCCACGTCTGCGGGAGGTTACCCTCCCTCCAGCACTGGTTGAAGTATTTCGTAATCTGGGTGATCGATCGGTTCTCCAGATTACGGAGCATGAAGTTTGTGATTTGGCCTGCACCAGGTGCGGAGTTGGCGCGGAGAATCCATAGGGCCGCTCTGACTTCTGTCTCTGTGATGTCGGTGTCGAGTGTGGGATTTGCTTGTCCTTTGTAGTGGGGTAGAGGTGTGGGGGCGCCTGGAGAGGTGTACATGGATTGAAGTGTGTCTAGGAGGGTGTCGGGATCGTCAATGTGTTCGCGTGTGAGGCGTGTCACGTGGTGTTTTGTTGCTGATTTGGTGTGTGTGGGGTCAATGAGGTATCGGAGGAGTTGCCATGCGCATTTGCTGGACAGGTTTCCTGCGATGCCGTCACATATCTGTCCCCAGTTGGACCGGCAGAGCTCCTCAGAGTGTTGTTGGATTTGTGTCTGCAGCGCGGCCAGCCGATTTTTAGTGTTATGTTTGTTGCCTTTCCAGCGTTCCAGGAGGCTGTGATAAGCCTCCCAGAGGTGGGCTAGGCGTTTGTCGAGTGTAGCGGTTTCGGTTGTAGTTTCAATGTGTCGCGTGTTGTGGTGAACGTCATGCTTGAGTGATTGCACCCGTGCGTCGATGTTCTCAATGGAAGTGTCTGGGAGGGCGGTGCGTACAGCGCGAAAGGCATCCCAGTTAATGAGTTTGTGTGTTGTATTTGCGTGACGGGGTGGTTTGTATGGGACAGTGATTTGTATAATGTAATGATCACTGCCCAGTGTATGTTGTGTTCTGTTCCAGGTAACACCGCGGATGTAGCGGCTCAGCGTCAGGTCCGGACTGGTGTCTATGCTGACACTGTTGCCGATCCGGGTAGGCGTCTGAAACGTGTTGTGCAAAGTGAGTTAGAGGTTCTGCAGGAGCAGACAGAGCCTGCGACCTCGGTGTGTCGTGGTTGTGTATCCCCAGTCAGTATGCTGACTGTTGAAGTCCCCACCGATGAGTTGGGGATATCTCCCTGCTAGATGATGTAGGTCTCGCAGAAGTGATTCTAGCGAGGCCATCGGCTGGGACGGGGGGGGGGATATATGTTTGCTATAAATATAGAAGGAAGTGAATGTGTGTGATGTATAAGTTCAGTGATCACGCAGGGCGTCTCAGACGAGATGTGATGAGTTTTGTAGGTGAGGCTGCGGTGGACCATTGCGGACGCCCTGGATGTGTTAGTGGTATCTGAATGTGTAGATGTCTAGCTGGTGAGGGTTGCCTGGTGTGCATTCTCCAGAAGGAGAAGCATGTGGGGCATGGGTGTGATGATGAGAAGAAGTTGTTGCAGAGGTGTGCGCTTGGCCCGGAAGCCGCGGCAGTTCCAAGTTAAAATGGGGAGATAATTAGTGCTGCCCCCGCCATTTTGGATAGTGGGGGGATTGAGGAGGGTAGTAAGACGTGTGTCAATTGGTATGTTTTGCTAAGGAAAAGTGGTTTGTGCTTGTGGAGGTAGGATGGGGGTAGTTGAGGGGATTTGAAGTGGGTGAAGCGATGGGTAAGACTATGTTCCAAGAGTTCCACCATCTTGGTAAGCATAGCGTCCATACGCTGCTGAAGTTTTTCGGTGAGGGTGGCGGCAAGGTGATTGAATTTGGCCTCGAGGCGGGCGTCTAGATCTTTTAGTTTAGAAGAGTGCGTGAAAACGGACTTATTTCTTCTGCGGAGTGCTGCGACCGAGGGACCTCACGGAAAGGAAACGATGCATCTCTCTCATGTCTCCCCGGACACCCGAACCGCACCGTAAGGGAAGGAAAATGGAATGAAAATTGGTTTTAAGGAAACGACGATCTCTCATATCTCGGTGGACACCTTGAACCGTGCCCTAAGGGCGTTAGAGAAAATGAAATGGAAATTGGTTTTAAGGAAAGGAAATTCCTGTCTCTCATATCTTGGTGTACACCCGAAAGTAATGGACACCACAGTACAGAGGGCAAAACGCATGTCTATAGAACACGCTCTGAGCGTGTTTCGGGCGTAACACGCGATAACTAGCCATAAGATTTGGTTAAAAATGGTCTGGATGTAAACATGTGCTATTAAACTCATAGAATCTCATCGCCATTTTTGGCTTTCTTGGTCGCAGCGGCTTTGGGAGCTCCGGAACACACAGTTTGGTTGTTCTAGGCATGCGTTTTGCCCTCTGTACATGTCTCTAAAGCACCCTTCTAAGACAGCACCGTATTCACTAGACGCGCCTTTTTAACCGCGCCGATTTCCGTCTCCTCCGTCTCCGTGCAGGCAGTGTGTGGACGGCCGAACGTCTCCGCCTTTATTGTGGCGCTCCCAGTGCATTGTGCGCGAACTGCGACAGCCATGGCGTCAAACCAAGCGTAACTGAAGCTTTTCGCTTGTATATGCAGGCTTAACCAGAGCTAAGCCACTGCCTAATTTGTTGGTGTGCCATATGCGGAAGTATTTCTAAACTTCTCGCGAAACCAGTGAACGCGCAGCGGTCACGACTATCATGGCGTCTAATGTGGCATCCTCGAAACGCACCCACATTGCTCAGCAAAGATCGTGTTCTCGCCATTAAGGCGGAAGCGTTTAATGCCTCTTCGTTGTAAGCAGGAGTTGTGACAAAAATGTCACGCTTTTCAATTCGTCGAAATGGGCGTGACGTCACAGTGCGCGAATTTCAAACGGGGCCAATCGTACTTTGGCTAGTAACTATACAACCAATTAATGGACCGTATGGTGATTCTCCAAGTGGGACTAAGTTTAGTTAATTGCATAATTAACCAATTACCCTAATTAACCTTTATAGTCAGACCAGATAAATAAATAAAACCGAGGAGAAAATTGGTTGAGTTGGGGAATCGAACCCGGGTATCCGGAGTGCTAGACGAGCACGATAGCCACTCCGCCACGCCAGCTTTTTTTTTCTTCAACATGGTATTTATTACAGTGATGTAATGTTCTATGTACATGAACTATATACAAGCCATTATGAAAACAGTGTTAAACAATACATACTGAAAAGACCATGCACCAGAAAAGGGGAAATGCAGAGCACATCACTAATAGTGAGTGCCACTCGGGTTCGTACTCTGTCTCGGCATACACGTCTCTTAGATGAACAACCATTCGACTGAATTGTTCCTTTGTAGACACAACAGGTTCGCAGTGTCTGTCCATCATGCGGGTTTTCCAGAGGCTGTGCAGTCCAATAAGAAAGAACATGTCCAGGGGTTCATCAACAAATGGCAGCGCAGTGAGATAGCGAACAGAATGTGGAGTCAGATTAATTCTTTTTTTCGATGGTTTGGCATGAACAAAGGCGCGTCTAGTGAATACAGTGTCTTCGTTCACTCCCATCTTCCTCCCTTCCCGTTACGGCGAGGTTGTGGTGTCCACCGAGATACATTTCCTTTCCTCAAAAACCAATTTACCGATGAGCTAGGCGTAGAGCCGAACGGGAGATGGCGTACTGTGGACTCCCTGGCAGCGTTGCAAGGCGCATTCGCGTTCCAGGTGAAGCTTAACATCTTAACCACACACCAGTAACACAAGTTGCAACACCGCGCTTAAGGCTTCCGCGTCACGGCACTTTAGATCAACAAAGTGCCCCCTGAATTTTTCCGTAGTATTGCCACTTTATTTTGCAGATGGAAGCGTCTGCATTGTGCGTCTGCATTGTGTCTGCATTGTGCGTCTGATTTAGTTGGCACTGAGAAGGCTGTTCTGCTCTTGGCGATCTACAGGTGCCCGTGTATAAATATCGTCTTAATCGATGGCAATGAGGTTCACTTCTTTCGAAGCATATCTAAACGTACCAGGAACTTTCTGGGCGATTTTGTGCCATCATCAGTGAAGCGGATCGAGTATTCTGCACGATGGTCCGGTGTTGGCAGTGGCATGGCACAGCAGAATAGTACAACGCACTTCGCGTGAGCGGTTGTTATCTGCGCTGATCGGAAAGTTTAATATGACGAGCTCTGGATATCTGCATGCTTGTTAGTGAAAGATCACCACATATAGCTGTATTCTAAAATACATTTATTAAGGCGAAAGCCTTTCATGCCACATACTGTCGTGACCAAGGAATATTAGCAAGTGTGTTTGCGTATCGCCGCCACTACTTAAAAAACAACTGTGTCGAGGCTGGGAATCGAACCAGGGCCCTTGGCATTTGATGTGGAGGCGCTACCCCTCCGCCACGAAGTCTCAGGGTTTGAGCATGAATAAAGGCGCATCTAGTGAATGCATGGGTTTCATAAATAACTAAATATATAAAATATATAATATAAATGACAAAAAGAAATCAAAATAAGGAAACAAAGAAAAAATTAAAAATATAAAAATA